>NC_136263.1:19967802-19972802 GCF_964187855.1 Myxine glutinosa
ACAACTACAACTACGACTACAACAACAGAGGGGCGGGGAGTGTGCGTCCTCACACCGGCTCGGTTACCCGCCATGACCATGCGCTCCACGGCGTTACCCCGAAGGGGCTGGCTGTCAGCTCCTCGTCAGGGGCGGAGCCAGTAACCCCCCCACGCACCCAATGAGAAGCAACGTGCCGATTCCATCTGGGGCGGAGCTAACGAGCCGAGGGCGTGTCACTCCCCGCCGGATATACGCGGCCCCGCGCCGGATGTGACGTCAGATGCGCCTCAGCTGAGAGAGAGAAGCCACCGCCACCCCCAGCGCGACGATACCTCCCCGCATCTTTGGACCGGACCGGACCGTACTGTACCCTGCCCCGAGCCCAGGAGGACCTGGAGCCATCGATACCCGCTTTCCTGTCATCAACCCCCGTGTGAGTCAGCCGTTGTCCCGTTTGTCTGTCGTCTGTCCGGGGTTAATATAAGAGTGTGTCTAAGTGCCTGTCTTTCTGTGATTATACCTCTAGCCCCTGTAATCTGACCTTTCCGTACGAATATAATCTCCTCCGGAGGTCTTGAGAATTGAAACATTGGTGTCGTATTGTGTTATTGTAATCCAGCCGGGTGTCTTCTTTTTCTTATTGAGCCAGCATCGCGCGACTAGTCAACGTTCGGGCACAATCGGGTAACTTGTGCAGACGTGGTCATACCATAAAACCGCTCGGTAAATAACATCCAAGCCACGTCTGTAACAATTGGTGTCGGGAGTGAGATTCGAGGCCCGACCAAATTTTGAAGAAAAAAAAAACGAATAGAGGAAAAAAAAAAAATTTGGTCAAAATTTGGAGCGGCCGAAATTTGTTTGGTTTTACAAAACCCGAATTTTGAAAGTCGCGCTATGGCGGATCAAGACGGCTGGGGTCCGGTAGGGGAGAGTGAAGCAGGGTCGGTCCAGGACCAAAATGAGGGACATGAGGAGAGCGAAACAGCGGGGGTAGCAGACGCGCGAAATGGCGCCTCGCACATAGCTACGGCGGCCGCACCCGCTGCACAAGTGGGAGGGATGGCCCAGATGCAGGTCCTCATGGAGCAATTTATGGCGCAAATGCAGGCGTCCCTCAAACTGCAGAGTAACCAATTGGGGGTAATGGGGAACCGGATGGATGCTCAGGGTGAGCGATTGGAGGACCAAATGGGGGTAATGGGGAACCGGATGGATGCTCAGAGTGAGCAAATGAGGGTTGATAGTGGGCGATTAGAGGGCCAAATGAGGGGTACCGGTGAGAAGTTAGACAATAATTTTGAGGAGTTAGACAAGAAAATTGGGAAGTTAGACAATAATTTTGAGGGGTTAGACAACGGGATAAAAGAGGTGAAACATGGGTTAACGGGGGTAGAAAATAGAATGGCTGCCCAGGAGAATCAGATAGAGGGAGTGAAAAATGGGTTAGAGGGGTTAGAAAACAGTATGGAAGGCAAATTGAGGGACATGAGGGACCAAGCGGAAAGGGAAGTTAAACAAATGGAGCAGCAGATAGAGGGGGTCAGAATGGGGGTAGAAACCAAACTGGATGCTCACAGGGAGGAAATGGAGCAGATGAGGGTGGCATCTGGGCAGGAGATGCAAGTGATGGGAGAGGAGATCAGAAGAGGAGTGAGTGAGGAGGTCGGAGGAGTGCGCGAGGAGGTGAGGCACTGTAAGGAGCACATGGAGAAGGAGGTGAGAAAGGGGACTGTAAAGTTACAGGGGGGCATAGAGGTCCTGACGCAGGAGGTGGAACAGCTGACGGAGGGACAAAAAGAACTAACGGAGCAGGTTCAAAGGAACACTGCGGTATTAGGAGGGTTAAAAGCGACACAGAAAGAACTAAAAGATGACTTGATAGCGACGAAGAGGGAATGTCAGATGGTACGTGAGGGACTGACAACGAGGTTGGACGAGGTGATAGAGGTAATGGAGACGAAGGACCGGCAGGTGAGGACGCACATGGAAACGGTCAAGGTAGCCTTGGAGGACGAGCTTGAGGAGACGTACCGGGGAATAAAAGAGGTGAAGCAGAAACTAGAAGAAGTGGAAGAAGGGATGAGCGAAATTAAGAAGCGACGGAGAGGGGATAACAAAGAGATAAAAGAGGAAGTAAAAGAATTGGTCCAAAGTCTGTGTTTGGATCGTGATGATGTGCTCATTAACCGGATGAGGGATTCGCAGGTGATGGAGGAGAAGCGAAGAGGAAGAGGACCCGGTGTAAGTGGTGACCAATATGGTCGTGCGTATGATGCGCCAGGTGATTTAATAAGCTTGGGGGTCGAGATAGACCCGGATGTTCGTGAGAGGCCATTGGTGAAGTGTGCGACAGGTCTGGTGTGCGAAAAAGGAGGTGTGCGAGAAAGTCCGACTCTGGGGTGTATGAGGAAAGAGTGCGCTGTCAGAAGTAAGGAAGAGTGTCCACCTGTGGTGAGTGTTACAGAGGATGTAACGGGAGAGTGTGCGCGAGAAAGGTGTGTGACGGACAGGTGCATGGGGAAAGAGTGCGCTGTCAAAAGTAAGGAAGAATGCACACCTGTGGTGAGTGTTACAGAGGGTGTAACGGGAGAGTGTGCGCGAGAAAGGTGTGTGACGGACAGGTGCATGGGGAAAGAGTGTGCTGTCAAGAGTAAGGGTGAGTGCGCTGTCAGGAATGGAGGTGAAAGTAGTGAGAGCGGCATGGAGCGTGAGTTAGTTGTGACAGGTGAGCGAGGATGTACACCTGGGATGGAAGGATGCACACCTGGAATGGTAGAGCGTGAGTGGGAATGCACGCTGGAGTTGGTGGTGAGGCATGTGGTTGGGTGTGCGAATGAGGGCACACCTGTGATTGTCACAGAGGAGGTGACCGAGGAGGGGGCGCGAAGCGGTGTATTGGTGAGGTGTGCGACCAACGAATGTGTGCCAAAGTGTTCGGTGGTCAGGTGTGTGACCAAGGCTGTGAGTGGAATGAGGGTACCTGGGTGTGTAAGGAAAGGTATGAGGAGCATGGAAACGGCTGGATGTGTGAGCAAGGAACGGGCTGCGGGGTGTAAGCGTCCAGGTGAAGCATCGACGTTAGACGGGGGAGAGTTTAGAACGACTTTTAGCCGAAGCGGGCCCTCGGTGCGTGCCGGGCTTCGCGTGCCGCGAGAACCAGCGGGGATCCGAGCCACGGCGGGTTCAAAAGGACCGCCGTGCGCGATCCGTGCTGGGCCTCGCTTTGAACGTCCGTGCTCCACTAGGCGGACGGAGCGGGCGGCCCGATAGAAAGAGTCGTCATGGCGACCACTTTTTGTTGAGGAATTCCGGCAGGTCGAGATCGGGACATTGGATGGCTCCGTGCCGAGATGGTGCGTGGGATCTCGGCACGGGTAAGCCCCCATCCCTGCACCGAGTGCCGGACGCATCCAGCCGCAGGCACAAAACAACCAGCATCCATTGCTTGGCTTTACGAAGCCGGGCTTTGGACAGGAATTGGCGCACCGAGAGGCAGTAGTGAGTAGACTGGGTGATGAGGTTAGTGTTTTGGCCCCGAAATTAGAAAAAGGCGAAATTTGATGATTGGCAGTAGTGATTGGCAGATGATGGGCAGTGATTGGCAAATTTTTGATTTATTGAAATTTGATGTGCAAAATTGGTAGTGAGAGACCCCCGATGTGGTGGGATGGCAAATCCACCATCCTTCCCATGTGGGGCAAAGGAGCAATAGCTTATGGGGTGTATGGCAGTGAAAACTAGCCCGGGTGGGTTAGGATATTGTGTGTAGGGATCTAGAAGATGACATTAGGTAACGTTAAGATTAGTTAGTGACTGATACCTGTAGTGGGGACGCAGGTAGATTAGCATGGATGATAATGACGAGGGAGCGCAATAGTTTAAAGGGACGACTGGGAAGCGCAAGTTTCAGAAGGGAGTAGTTAGCTGAGATGATGCCGTGTTTGTAAGAATTGAACAGGTGTGATTGCACAGGTGTGCAACTGGACAGGTGTGTGGAGCAGTGTATGAGTAGTGAGTGTGTGGATCAGCGCGAATGCGCTTGGGGAGAGAAGGGTGCAGGTGGCACCAGGTGTGAGAGCACAGGTGTGCAGGTACAGGTGTGTGGAGAGAGTTGGAGTGAGTGGTACGGAGTGGTGTGCATGGTGCGAAGGTGTGGATGGGGGAAGAGTGGACCCCCATCACGGATACCCGGGGCGGGTAGTGTAAGTGTTAGGTAGAGGGTATAGGTAAATTGTGGTTTGGATATTGGCATCTGTGGTGCGAGGTGAAAGAATGGTATGTGGATGGGTGCGTTGGTGTTGTGGAAATGGCTGGGCGTGTAGCCTGTTAGTGTGTGTAGTTGGTTGGGCACTCCACCACTGTGAGGATGTCGGCCAGGTGAGGCCGCAAGTGGGCTCTGGGAGCCGGTAGTTGTGAGTGGGTGCCTGAGGATCCCGGGTGTGGATCGGGCAGCCCAGTGCCAGAGAGGGCACGGAGTGGGGAGAGAGCCAGAGGGCCTTCCCCTGGTAGTTAGGTTAGGGTAAGGAGCAGGTAAGCTCGGAGGCAACTGCAGTGGTGGAGGTGTGCAGGTGGGTAGACCCACTGGGAGAGGTACACGTCGCAGCCCAGAAATTGTACGAGGGCACCGAGAGATGAATCGGGGGAGTGAGACCCCAAATTGAAAAGCACCACAGTTTGGCCAATGGGAATTGGTTTTTAGAACCCATAGTGTAAGAGGGCCAATGGTTTGGCCGGAGAAAGACCCCGGGTAGTGTAAAGTTGTTAAAGTCATTTAGGAAATAGTTAGGATTGAAGAACCTGTCGCACCATACGCAGCCACTTACCTGTGGTGATGATGATGACTCCACACCTGTGTTTTCTTTGTTTGTGTTGCAGAAATGAGAATTGCTGTTGGATTTGTGAGACGCATCACGACGTGGATGAGACATTGGGGTGATTCCATCTCTCCCTCCCTAGGAGGGACTGATGATGAATTGGTGATGGCAAATTTTGATGTTGAGTTGGAAATGGCAAAT
>NC_136263.1:19977802-20000302 GCF_964187855.1 Myxine glutinosa
AGCAATTCTCATTTCCTGCACACAGAACAAAGAAAACACAGGTGTGGAGTCATCATCATCACCACAGGTAAGTGGCTGCGTATGGTGCGACAGGTTCATCAATCCTAACTATTTCCTAAATGACTTTAACAACTTTACATTACCCGGGGTCTTTCCCTGCCAATCCATTGGCCAACTTACACTATGGGTTCTAAAAACCAATTCCCATTGACCAAACTGTGGTGCTTCTCAATTTGGGGTCTCACTCCCCCGATTCAACACTCGGTGCTCTCGCACAATTTCTGGGCTGTGACGTGTAGCTCTCCCAGCAGGTCTACCCACCTGCACACCTCCACCACTGTAGTTGCCACCCGAGCTTACCTGCTCCTCACCCTAACCTAACTAACTGGGGAAGGCCCTCTCGCACTCTCACCCCCTCAGTGCCCTCTCTGGCACGGGCTGCCCGATCCACACCCGGGATCCTCAGGCACCCACTGATACTAACGGCTCCCAGAGCCCACCTGCGGCCTCACCTGGCCGACATCCTCACAGTGGTGGAGTGCCCAAACCAACTACACACACTAACAGGCTACACGCCCAGCCATTTCCACAACACTAATGCACCCATCCACAATACCATTCTGCAACCGCACCACAAATGCCAATATCCAACCACAATTTACCTATACCCTCTACCTAGCACTTACACTACCCGCCCCGGGTACTTGTGAAAGGGGTCCACTCTTCCCCCATCCACACCTTCGCACCATGCACACCACTCCGTACCACTTACTCCATGTATTCCACACACCACCTTTACTTGCACACCTGTGCTCTCACACCTGGTGCCACCTGCACCCTTCTCTCCCCAAGCGCATTCGCGCTGATCCACACACTTACTACTCATACACTGCTCCATACACCTGTTCAGTTGCACACCTGTGCAATCACACCTGTTCCATCCTCACACAGCATCATCTCATCTAACTACTCCCCTCTGAAACTTGCGCTTCCCAGTCGTCCCTTTAAACTATTGCGCTCCCTCGTCATTATCATCCACTCTAATCTACCTGCGTCCCCACTACAGGTATCAGTCACTATCTAAACCTTAACGTTACCTAATGTCATCTTCGCTAGATCCCTACACACAATATAACCTAACCCACCCGGGCTAGTTTTCACTGCCATACACCCCATAAGCTATAGCGCATTTGCCCCCACATGGGAAGGGTGGCAGGGATGCCACCCTTACCCACCGGGCCCATCGCTCATCAATCCCCCAGTCCTCTGGCACTAATAAGCCCCCCTTATTCAGAGGTACTGGGTCCCGCCTCGGCATCTAAAGCCGAGGCAATCCACGGAGGCGCCTGCTCGCCGGTGTAAGGCCTTATCCGGTCGGCGTGTACGATCCGAGGGAGGGCTCGTGGCCCCATTTTGATTTTTACTACCACGTCACAGACTTGCGACAGGACGACCCCCGGGCCTTGCCAGGGAGAGGTGAGTTTCTGGCACCTACCCTTCCTCCTCCGGGGATTGAAGAACCAAATCTTCATCACCGGAGTGTACTGACTCCCCTGGCTCCGGTGGTCGTACCTGCGCTTCATCTTTTCCCCCGCCAGATGGAGTTGGCGGCGGGCGAAGGCATGGACTAGCTCCATGCCTTCCTCTAGGTGACGTGCGTACCCCTCCCTCGGCGGGTTAACCACTGTGTCTGGCACGGGACCGCATAGCAAGTCGGCGGGAGCCCGTAACTCCCGCCCATACATAAGCAACGCTGGACTGCATGCGGTGGCCCCGTGCTGGCTGGTTCGGTAGGCCATGAGCAAATAAGGGAGATGTTCGTCCCAGTCATCCTGACGGGTGGCGGTGAACAGTGCCAGTTGTTGGATTAAAGTTCAGTTGAATCCTTCCACCATCCCGTCAGATTGAGGTCTTAAAGGCGTTGTTCTTGTTTTCCGAATTGACAGGAGACTGCACACATCTTTTAGCAATTTGCTCTCAAAATTTCGTCCCTGGTCGGTGTGCAACTCCTGTGGAATCCCATGCCGGCACACAAATCCTTCCACGAAGGCCTGCGCTACCACCCCTGCTTCTTGGTTGGGGAGGGCGTAGGCCTCCGGCCACTTGGTGAAGTAGTCCATCACAACGAGGATGTACTTATTACCTAGGCGGGTGCGGGGTAGTGGGCCTAGGATATCCATGGCCACCCGCTCTAGGGGGGCCCCCACCTGGTGTAATTGAAGGGGGGCCCTCATCCTCCGTGCTGGTCCCTTTTTGGCAGTACAGGCGTCGCATCTCCGACACCAGTCCTGTATGTCGCGCCCCATATTCACCCAATAAAACCTCCGGCGTACCTGCGATGTCGTCTTTGTCCTGCCCAAATGGCCGCCGGGGCGGGTACCATGCACCTGTTGCAATATATCGGTCTTAAATTTATTTGGGACTACCACCAGCCAGGAAGTTTTATCAGAGGGAACCTCCACCCACTTGCGATACAAGATGTTATCCTTCAATTCCAGGGTTTTCCACTGAGCCCAATACGCCTTGGTCTGTGCCCCGAGGGGGGTGACCTCTTCCCCATTAGGTCTTTGCCCCAATTTGACCCAATTGAACACTGGCCCCAGGACAGGATCCTCCTGCTGGGCCGTGCTCCATGCCAAAGTTCCGAATTCCTCATCTGCGGTTAGTGGCAAAATTGGCCCTCTCACCCGGGTTGCCCGGACAACGAGGGTCGGGTCCGAATCGCCCAATTGTTCCCTCTCCTCGTGTCTCGCACAAAATTTGCAGTTTTCCCCCAGACAAGGACGCCGAGAGAGTGCGTCCGCATTACCATGGGCCTTCCCGACCCTATGGGCCACATCAAAATCGTACTGCTGCAACGTTTCCAACCACCTTGCAATTTGGCCCTCTGGTTCCTTGAACCGAAGGAGCCATTGCAAGGAGGAATGGTCAGTTCTAACCAAAAATTTCCGCCCGTACAAGTACGGGTGGAAATGGTTCATGGCAGCCAGCATAGCCAATAACTCTTTGCGAGTGACGCAATAATTTCGCTCGGGCCTACTTAAGGCCCGACTATAATAACCAATCACTCTCTCCACGCCCTCCTGTGTCTGAGACAAAACTGCGCCCAATCCTTCCTGGCTCGCATCCGTGTCCAGGGTAAATGCCCCGTTGCTAGTGGGGTAAGCTAGAAGGGGTGTGGATGTTAGACACCCCTTCAATTTTTGGAAGGCCTTGTGGCACTCCCGTGTCCAATTAAATCGCGTCCCCTTCTCCGTAAGCCGGTGGAGGGGACGGGCCAACTCCGCAAATTTCGCCACAAAGCGCCGGTAGTAGGAGCAGAGTCCCAAAAATCCCTGCACCTCTTTGATGGTACGTGGTGCGGGCCACTCCTCTACCGCTTTAATTTTGTCTGGGTCCGTTTTTACCCCCTCGCAACCGATGACGTGGCCTAAATAGGCCACCTCCTTGGCAAACAAGGTGCACTTACTCGGGTTCAGCTTCAACCCTGCCTGTCTGAGGCACCCGAACACCTGGTCCAAATTAGCTACTGCCTGGGGGAACGTTTTGGCATGTACTAGGACGTCATCCAGGTACACCAGGCATGATTGCCATGGCATGCCGCCTAGTACATGCTCCATCAATCTTTCAAAGGTGGTGGGGGCGTTACACAAACCAAACGGCATCACAGTAAACTGATACAGTCCCTTACCTGTGGAAAATGCCGTTTTCTCCTTCCCTGCCCTATCCATCTCCACCTGCCAATACCCACTCTTGAGGTCCAAAGTTGAGAACCAATTTGAGCCCGCAACGGCATCGAGGGTGTCATCAATCCTTGGCAGGGGATACGAGTCCTTGAGTGTCACGTTGTTTAGCTGGCGATAGTCCACGCAGAACCGCGTGGTCCCATCCTTCTTTTTGACCAGCACAACAGGTGACATCCAAGGACTTCCCGAGGGCTCGATCACGCCTGCGTCGAGCATTTTTTCAACCTGCTCGTCAGCTTCCGCCCTCTTGCTCCAAGGGAGCCGTCGGGCGGCCTGACGAATAGGCCGGGCCTCACCGGTGTGGATCTGATGTTTCACCAGGCCCGTACGTCCAATATCCTCGGTGGACAGGGAGAAGAGGTCCAAATGGGACCCAACCAGTTTGTGTAAGGCCTCCCTCTGGGTACCTCCCAACTCTACGCTACTACGATTTACCATCTCGCAAATGGGATCGGGCCAATTCCTACTTCTTATTGAAGGCTCCCCCGGGGCCGGCTCGGCTGGACGTTCTCGCCCCTCACTGTCGCGACTTCCTCAACTGGGGTGCAGCCAGCTACCCTCGTGCCCCTTACTATAGTGCGTGGTTCTGTACTTATATTTATTACTCGGACGGCCACTACCGGTCCGTCCGTTTTTACAAGGGTGCGGCCCACGATTAAACCCGGTATGGACTGCGCTGCTACCGGTTCGACCAGGCCGCAGGACTCCTGCCATGTTGGGCGAGCTGCCCACCGGGCCGGCACTATCGCCTCGGCCCTTGGGGGGATGGTCACGGCCTCGGAAGCCTCCAGCTCCGCTCTCTCGGCCGTGCTCACTCCCCCTAACGGCAGCTCTTCTACTCCCACCTGCAGGATCCCCCGGCACAAGTCGATTTTACAACCGCTGGCAGTCAACAAATCCAACCCTATTAAACATGGGTCGCACACCTCCGCCACCCAAACATCTATCTCCCTCCTTACCGACCCTAACTTGAGGGTCACAGAACCACGCCCTATGATCGGGGCCGTTACCCCGGTAGCAAGTTGCAAACTATAATTTTGCAGGCGCTGGATCTTATCCCAGCCACCTGCGCTCGAATCAAGGACCACAGGGCTGATGATCGTGGCGCTAGCTCCTGTGTCCACTACGGCGTCTACCCCCACGCCGGCAATTTTGCATCTGATTGTCAGGCTACCGGTTCCAATTTGGCCACAATAAATGACCTGTCGCGTCAATGAGGGCTCTCCTCCATCCTCTTCTGCCGAACACCGCCCTACGTGCCCGACACCTTCTAGTTTCCCGGGGTCTGGCGGGGGGGTGTCTGGGGTCGGCTAACCCGCTCCCCCCTGGGCGGAGTTGAGGACCTCAACCGCCAGGGATCATCCCGGCGCGTGGCTCGACAGTGCCGCGCCAGGTGACCCAGACGGTTGCAAGTATAGCACCTCACCTGATAAGGTGCTTGTCTCCGGAATTCCAAATTTCCCCCCCCATGTAGGTCCGAATTGGATTACCCGCTCGTGGTCCACCGCGGGCCACCTCCGGGGCCGCCTGCCATGGTCCAGGTCCCGCCAGGCGCTGGTCCACCAGCCTCCGGACCATGCCCGCCAGGTCAGGACTCACGTCGGGGGCGGGCCCCCTAAGGGGTCCGCCCTCCATCGGGGGTCCCACCTGGCGGACCGCCATTGCGTGACGCTCGCCCCCCCGGGCCAGGGGCCTCGCTGCTTCCCAACGGGCCGCAGCGTCAGCCGCCTGGCTCAGAGTCTGCGGGCGCCACATGGCGAGCTGTTGCCGGAGCTCAATATCCGGGAGGGCCTGGATAAAATGGTCCAGCGCCAGGCTTTCCCGGGAATCCGCTGCCATGCTAGCATGTGCGATCCCCACTGCGCGGCGAATGTCGTGGGCAAGTTCCCCGATGGCTTCCTGGGGCTTGCGTTTTCGCAGCGCGAGCTGAGCTTTAACAAGCTCGCTCTGCTGTTCAATGCGGAATCGATTAATTAGGGCGTCGCGGAGGGCTGGCAGGGTGAGAGCACCCGCTGGTAATGCCGTCAGCACCTCCGCCGCCGCGCCGCGCAATGCGGCCACCAGGTGTACTCACCTTCGTCCTCACCCCAACCGTTGCCCTTACACACACAGTCAAACTGCGCCAGGTACGCGCGTAGATCACTCTTGCCGTCATACGGCGCGAGTGGGACCTTGTGGGACCACCTCGTATGCGAGTCGTTGCCCGCCTGCCGGACCCCGTGCGTCGCCCCTTGCGGGGTCAGCGCGGGGCCGAACCGGCCGGGCCCCCACAGTACATTACCCCCAAGGGGCTCTCGTGCCTCCCCTGTCCCTCTAACAACTACCCCTGTTGGTGTCGATGCATGGGTCACACTTCCGCAACCCGCTACCCATTCCATACCACCACAACCTTGCTCACCCACACCTCGCACCTCTCGTTCCATACCCTCCGGACCAGCCATACACCTCACTCTTGGCCTCTCACGAACATCCGGGTCTATCTCGACCCCCAAGCTTATTAAATCACCTGGCGCATCATACGCACGACCATATTGGTCACCACTTACACCGGGTCCTCTTTCTCTTCGCTTCTCCTCCATCACCTGCGAATCCCTCATCCGGTTAATGAGCACATCATCACGATCCGAACACAGACTTTGGACCAATTCTTTTACTTCCTCCTTTATCTCTTTCTTATCCTCTCTCCGTCGCTTCTTAATTTCGCTCACCCCTTCTTCCACTTCTTCTAATTTCTGCTTCACCTCCTTCATCTCCTCGTGCGCCCCTTTAAGTTCTTCCTCTAACTCCACTTTATTTTTTTCTATGTGCTCCGGCACCTCCCGCTCTTTAACCTCCATCACCTCTACCACCTTGTTCATTTTCCTCGTCAGGTCCTCATGTACCGTCTGACACTCTTTTTTAATTACCCCTACGTCCTTTTTCATCTCCTTCTGTGTCGATTTTAAACCCTCTATTACCGCTGTGTTCTTCTTTACCTGGTCCCCCAACTCCTTTTGTCCCACTGTCAGTTGTTCTACTCCCAGCATCAACTCCTCTATACCACCTTGCAATTTTACAGTCCCCTTTCTCACCTCCTTCTCCATGCGCTCCTTACAGTGCCTCACCTCCTCGCGCACTCCTCCGACCTCCTCACTCACCCCTTTTCTGATCTCTTCTCCCATCACTTGCATCTCCTGCCCAGATGCCACCCTCATCTGCTCCATTTCCTCCCTGTGAGCATCCAGTTTAGTTTCTACCCCCATTCTGACCCCCTCTATCTGCTGCCCCATTTGTTTAACTTCCCTTTCCGCTTGGTCCCTCAAGTCCCTCAATTTGCCTTCCATACTGTTTTCTAACCCCTCTAACCCCTTTTTCATCCCTTCCATTTGATTCTCCTGAACGGCCATTCTGTTTTCTACCCCCATTAACCCCTCCTGTATTTCCCCTAATCTATTGTCTAATCCCTCTATTCTACTCCCTAACCCTCCGATCTGGGCCCCCATGTCCTCCCTCAATTTCTCGCTATTGGACCCCATCCTTTTTTCTAACCGTTCCCCCATTTCTCCCATTTTGCCCCCCATTCTGCCCCCCAATCGCTCACTATCAGCCCTCATTTGCTCACTCTGAGCATCCATCCGGTTCCCCATTACCCCCATCATTCTGCTTTCCATTTCTTCGCTATTCTTGTCCATAAGGGCCTTCATTTGCATAAAAAAAAGGTTCAAATCCACCGGTGGCGCTACTACGGTCGCGGGCGCGGTCGCCGTGGCCATGTGCGAGGCGCCATTTTGCGCGCCCGTAACCTCGTGCGCGACGACGCTATTTTGCGAACCTGCCACCCTCACTGCTTCGCTCTCCTCATGTCCCTCATTTTGGTCCTGGATCGACCCTGCCTCACTCTCCTCTACCGGAACCCAGCCGTCTTGATCTGCCATAGCGCGACTTTCAAAATTCGGGTTTTTATTTTTGTAAAACACAATCAAATTTCGGTCACTTGTAATTTTGAGCGCTTTAAGCGCGCTTTGGGTCCGATCTCACTCCTCGACACCAATTGTTACAGACGCGGTGTTAGATGTTAGTTTACCGAGCGGTTTGGTATTACCGCACAGTTACTCCCCGATTAGAACCCTATCCCGCCCAATTCCACTCGAACGTTGGCCAAATCGCGCTATGCTAAATCAATGAAGGAAAGGACACAACGGCTGGGATTAATGTAACGACACAAGGGGTACAGTTCTCAAGACCTCCGGAGGAGGATATAATTGGTGATGCAGAAACGGGTAGATTACACGGTAAGAGGTAAAGCACAGAAAGATGGGCACTTAGACACAGTCTTATCTATCCCCGACAGACCACAGACAAACGGGACAAGACTGACTTACACAGGGATTGATGGCAAGGAAGGGCAGGCAGTCGATAGCTCAAGGTGCACCTTGGCTCAGGGGCAGAATCGACCCGGTCCGGTCCAGAGATGCGGGGAGGTATCGTCGCGCTGGAGGTGGCGTCCTTTTCTCTCCAAGCTGAGGCGCATCTGACGTCACCTCCCTCTTCCTGCGCATGTCCAGCGGGGAGTGACACGCCCTCGGCTCGTTAGCTCCGCCCCAGATGGAATCGGTCCGCCGCTTCTTATTGGGTGCGGGGGGTTACCGGGCTCCACCCTTGACGAGGAGCTGACAGTGAGCCCCTGCGTGGTAACCCCGTCGGAGCACATGTTCAATGGCGGCTAACCAAGCCGGAGTGAGGACGCACACTCCCCGCGCCGCCGCCGCTGTTGTTGTTGTTGTGGTTGTAGTTCCATGAGGAAGAGCTGCGGGGAGGTATTGGGAGGTCCTAAACTTTCTAACGGTGCCATACAATCACATTCTGGTGCAACGAAGAGTCAGAATTAATGGAAACGAGTCCTTAACTGACATAGACTAAGAATAACTAGCAAGATGTCCTATAGTTGTCTACGTGAGATGCGGTGAACCTGGGTGCGACATTTAATGGGGGAAATAGGGGAAGGTCGGTTCTACAGAGTGTTGTTTACAGACAATGGGACTAGGGAATGGGGGATTGGGGATAGTTGGGGAGTATTGGGGAAATAGGGGAATATTTACAAGCGGATATGGATGGAGGCCAATTCCCATATCCGCAACAATATATATATATATATACATATATATATATATACATATATATATATATACATATATATATATATATATATATATATATATATATATATGTATATATATATATATATATATACATATACATATATACATATATATACATATATATATATATACATATATATATATATATATATATATATATATATATATATATATATATATATATATATATATATATATATATATATATATATATATACATATATATACATATATATATATATATATATACATATATATACATATATATATATATATATATATACA
Source organism: Myxine glutinosa (assembly GCF_964187855.1). Taxonomy (NCBI): domain Eukaryota; kingdom Metazoa; phylum Chordata; class Myxini; order Myxiniformes; family Myxinidae; genus Myxine; species Myxine glutinosa. The sequence continues at coordinate 19,986,972 of NC_136263.1, forward strand.
TATATATACATATATATATATATATATATATATATATATATATATATATATATATATATATATATATATATATATATATATATACATATATATATATATATATTGTTACGGATCTCTCCGTCGGCCTCTTTTCCCCTTATCGAGGGGGGATTAATCCCCTCGTCTATGGCTGACCGACGTGGTCCTGAAGCTGCACAGCTCCCTCCGGAGAGGCAGGGGCGCAACCTCGTTCGCGACCGCGGACAGATGTTAATTGCCGAGCGGTTTAGCAACCGCGGCACGAACCATTACCAGAGACTAAACCCGATCCTGAAACGTTGGCCAAAATCGCACCACAGGTTTTCAATGGGGAAATCACAAATACGACCGGACGAGCATGAAGAAGAAGAATGAAGGTAGGAAATACAAATATGATTTATTACTACCTATTATGTACACAACGAAAAGTAACCAAGGAGAAGGAAAGATAAGAAAATAAAGACAGAAAGGATGGAAGGACCAGAAGGACACAGAGCAATTTCTAGCTTATACTAAACAGTCTTACTTAACCCCAGGACGACATCAAAGACTGACGACAATCAGACTTACACGGGGGATGGTGATAGGGATGGCAGGAAGGAGAGGAAGGTTCGGGTGGAGGTGGATGGCTGGACTGACGAGGAGATGGTATCACAAGGCAGGAAGGATGTGGGTCCGGTTGGTGTGTGCACGAGGTGAGCAGCCGCCGACCCTCCTCCAGCGGCTTCGCACGGCGGCGTTGCTTCGCGGCTGCGGGTCGAACCGCCGTTAAAGCTCAAAGCTGCGGTGGTTAAAACTGCGGTGGTCCAAGCTGCGGTGGTTCAAGCTGCGGTGGTTCAAAGTTCATCTCCCGTCTCTGCCGCATCTCTCCTCACTCATCTCTCGTGGGGGCGTCGCACTGCGGGTTATATCACATGCCCTACCAAGCCATACCCACTGAGTCCTGGTTGGGCGCGAGGGCTTCCCAGCTCCACCTCCTGGTGACGAGGGGGGCGGGCCACGCACGTGATTTGGCGGCTACTCCCCCCTTCTTCTCCGAGACAGAGCACATGGCCAATGGCGTCTTGCGGGATAGAAAACCACTCGCACCGCTGGGATAGAAAACCACTCGCACCGCTGGGATAGAAAACGAAAAGGGGACCTATTTTATTTGAATTCGGTGCAATGCAGTGTCAATTAATGGAAGACACAGCCTTAAACTAATACACATAATAAGGAAATTACTATTTAGAAGGATATATGATTTGCTATGTGCATGTATATGGATTAACTAGGACGACCTTTGACCTTTACACTACGGAGGGTGATATTTACAACAAGATTCATTACACTACACAGGGTGATATTTACAACAATTCTCAAATCCACAACACTGCACCCTCATCCTCTAGGCACGTGCTCGGGCCTATAATTCCGGCCTTGGATTCCGCTTCCGGTCCGGTATGAAGAGGACGCAGGCGTCACATGCTCGCCGCTTCTTCGACCGGGCCACTGTCAGTTGCTTTCTTTTTTTGGTGGTCGTGCGGATTTTTTGGCCATTGAGTCTGCCCTCTGCATAGCTCCGGCTCTGCTCCCTGCTTCGCCTGCCCGGCTCCTCCGCCTGCTCGCTGTTTCCTCGAGCGCGCTCTCGTGGGTTGTGACCATCGCAGCGGTTTGGTGGCGGTTTCCCGCCGTGATCAACCTTGGCCTCGTGATCGTCTCTTTGCTCCTGCCTGCCCTCTGCTTGGTCCCGGCTCTGCTCCTAGCTTCACCTACCTGGCTCCTTCGTTTCCTCGGGCCCGCTCTCGTGGGTTGGGACCATTGTTTCACCTCCTCAACCTTGGCCTCGTCTCGTCTCTCCGCTCCTGCCTGGCATGGCTCTGCGGTACTCCACCGCAAGGCTCCTTTTGCTCAATACCCGCTCCACCCCATCATGCATCTCTGCCATCAAATCAAATGGACTCCTCCGACGACCCACGTACATTCACCGTGGCTCCGGTCGTAAGTTTGTTTATTTGCAATCAGGTCACTCCATCCCCGTCCTCTGGTGGGCTCAGCGCACTCTCACTCTTCGTCCCAGCGCACCTGGTCACAGCAACGCACACGATCGCACCTCCTGCCTACGAACCCTGGCTAAATCACCTGAATTCATCCCTACTGTTCAAAACAACATCAAGCTCACCCTGTTCAACACCCGGTCCCTCAACAACAAATGCCTCATCCTGAACGAATACATCCTGGATAACAAACTGGACTTTCTCTGTCTCACCGAAACCTGGCAACAACCTCTGGACTACTACACACTCAACCTCACCACACCCAATGGATATTCCTACGTCAATAAACCACGCTCGGAGGGCCGAGGTGGTGGAATTGCTGTTATCCACAGTCAAGACATCAAGACCAACCTAATCTCCATCTCATCTGCTCCATCATTTGAACACCTGGCTTTTAAACTCTCTGGTCGCACGCAGTCAGTCATGGCTGTCGTCTACCGCCCTCCCAAACCACACCCATCATTCCTGTCAGACTTCTCCTACTTTCTGACCCAGCTATGTTCCCTCTCCCCCTCAATCCTCCTCCTTGGTGATTTCAATATCCACATGGACTCCACTGACTCCACAATAACCACTGACTTCACTGATTTACTCACCTGCTTTAACCTCACTCAACATGTCGACTTTCCTACCCATATCCGTGGTCACATTTTGGACCTTGTCTGCTCCACTGGATTAAATTTGCACCATCTCTCTGGCTCCGACCTCGCCCTCTCTGACCACTTAGCCATCACTCTGACCATCAACATCCCCGCCCCAACACCAAGGCATTATCGCACTATCAACTTCCGTAAGCTAAACGCTCTTTCACCTACCTCATTCTCATCCACCCTCTCTGAAAAAATGTCCACTTCTCCCTTCATTGACCTCCACACCCCTTCCGACCTCACTGACTACTACAACCACACTCTCTTCTCCTGCCTTGACCAGCTTGCGCCTGTAAAAACCAAAACAGTTTCTTTCACCCATTCTGCTCCCTGGTTTACCCCTGAACTCCGCCTGATGAAAACTCGTGCTCCCCACTTGAAAGACTGCGCAATAAAACGGGTCTCACAGTTCACTCCCAAGCCTACAAGGACCACCTACAACACTACAAAGATGCCCTCTCCCACGCCCACTCAGCCTACTACTCTCAAATTATCCACTCTGGCTCCGGAAACCCAAAAGCACTCTTCTCGACAATAAACAAACTCCTCCGCCCCCTGAACACCACCACCCAGTCATTCACAGTAGACAACTGCATATCCTTCCTCTCTTTCTTCCAACGCAAAATTGACAACATCTACAACAGCTTGACGACCGCCGCACCCGCTCCCCCTCCAACCACCTGCCCCCCCTTGTCCTGCCATCCCCTGTCTCGGTTCTCCCCAATCTCCCCTACTGACCTCTCTGAACTCCTCATAGGAATGAAAACTGCCACCTGCACTCTTGACCCCATCCCCTCCAGCTTTGTCAAGGCCTCCCTCCCTGCTCTCTCTCCACTTATCATTGCAACAATAAACTCCTCCCTGTCTACAGGCATCGTCCCACCTTCCCTCAAAATTGCTGCTGTTACCCCCATTCTAAAAAAACCTGGTCTAAACGCTGACACCCTAAACAACTTCAGACCCATCTCCAACCTACCCTTTCTGTCAAAAGTTTTGGAACGCGCTGTAGCCACTCAACTCAAACATCATCTCTCTGCCAATAACCTGTATGAAACATTCCAATCCGGATTCCGCTCCAACCACAGTACTGAAACTGCTCTCCTCAAAATCACCAACGACCTTCTCCTCTCCTCTGACACTGGCAACCTCAACATTCTCGTCCTCCTCGACCTCAACGCCGCCTTTCACACCATCGATCACACCATCCTCCTCACCCGACTTGAATCCACCTTTAACGTTACCGGCACTGCCCTCTCTTGGATGAAATCATACCTCTCTGACAGACGCCAGTTCATCTCCATCAATAACTGCAAATCCCCCACTGCTCCCCTCCCCCAAGGTGTCCCCCAAGGTTCAGTTCTTGGCCCCCTCCTCTTCATCCTTTACCTGTCCCCCCTCGGTCACTTAATCCGCCGTCATGGTCTCCAATTCCACTGCTTCGCCGATGACATCCAGCTTTTCATCTCCACCAAGTCCGTCTCCACCGACACCCACTCTATCCTGACAAACTGCATCACTGAAATAAAATCCTGGCTTCAAATCAACTTCCTCAAGCTTAACTGTGATAAATCTGAAATAATCATCATTGGCCCAAAAACGCTCACAAAATCCACCCATAACTTTGCCCTCAACATCGACGGTATCCCAGTATCCACCTCCCCTCACATCCGGAATCTTGGCGTCATCTTTGACCAAACCCTTTCCTTCGCCAAATACACTAAACAGATCACAAAGTCAGCCTTCTTTCACCTGAAAAACATTGCCCGTCTCCGCTCATCCCTCTCCTCCACGGCTGCAGAAACCCTCATCCACGCCTTCATCACCTCCCGTCTGGACTACTGCAATAGCCTCCTCTATGGTTCACCCTCAAAAATCACCAATAAACTCCAATACATTCAGAACTCCGCTGCCCGTCTACTCACCCATTCCCGGACCCGTGACCACATCACCCCGGTCCTTTACAAGCTTCACTGGCTCCCCATCCCCCAGAGAATCCAGTACAAAATCCTCCTCTTGACATACAAAGCCCTCCATAACCTGGCCCCATCCTACCTGGCTGACCTCCTCTCCAGACACACTCCCACCCGCAACCTCCGCTCTGCTGGTACCAACCTACTGACCCCCTCCATCCGGACCAAATTCAGATCCTGGGGGGACAGGGCCTTCTCCATCGCTGCTCCCACCCTCTGGAACTCACTACCTCACACCATCAGAGACTCCTCCTCACTCACCACATTCAAAACATCACTAAAGACCCACCTGTTCAACACTGCATTCAACATTCAACCCACAGCATCTAACCCCTGACTATCTCTTCTCCTTCTCCCTCCTTTTGCTTTAAATATTTCCCTATTGATTCTTGTCTTTTTGCAATTGTTGTTTTCATGTATTGTTATGCATTATGTTTTCCACTCTGTCAAAGCGCCTTTGGGCTTCTGGAAAAGCGCTATACAAAATAAATGAATTATTACTATTATTATTATTACTAGGGCATGCCCGTACTATATATATATCTAAAATTATATCCCCCCCCTCTATTTACATGAAATGGTTTGGTCCAAAGCGAACGGCTTGCGAGTACGGTGACAATCCCCCCCCTCTATTTACATGAAATGGTTTGGTCCAAAGCGAACGGCTTGCGAGTACGGTGACAATCCCCCCCCTCTATTTACATGAAATGGTTTGGTCCAAAGCGAACGGCTTGCGAGTACGGTGACAATCCCCCCCCCTCTATTTACATGAAATGGTTTGGTCCAAAGCGAACGGCTTGCGGAGTTTGGTAAAGAAATCGCCATAGCTCGGTAACTACTTGTCCGATTAATATGAAACCTTGAAAAGGCACATCCTCAGGTCCCCAGCAATATACCTGGCAAGTTTCAAGTATATCGGACCCGTGGTTGTCGAGAAACAGCGGTCACAGACAAACACACAGACATACACACATACACACACACACACACACACAGAGATTACTGGAATTATAGATAGATAATACTTTAACTTTAGTGTGGCACGTAGGTGTAGTTCCCTCTACAATTAACCTGACCCTGAGTGTGACAGTTTTAAAACACAAATAAGTATGTCCCCCTGCTGCATTGCACCCTGCCTAACAGATTTACGCCCACAGCTAACCGAATTGCGGAATTGTCTTCAAACTATACATGAACGGTGGGGAGCATTATTTACAATTGACGCTCATGGTATTTACAAAACTAACCCAGGACCTGTGATTGTTCTTTTGGGGGGGGAGACAGCCTGCGCTGCATCGACGCACCAGCACCATCATGCACCAAAACGCACCGGAGTGCACAGTCACCACAGTTAATAATAAAGAAAACAAACCCCTGGTGCTCTTGCTCTTCGGCTCCCTCTGCTGGTCAATGTTCTTCCAGATGTTGTCTTTCTTCATGTTCTTCTTGCTGGCGGCCTATTTGGACATAATAAAATGAAAAATGCACAAAACGTGTCCATCTTTATTTATGGCCCACAGGGGCTGACTAGGGGTGGTTCACCTGTATTGCATCGGTGCCACGTTACCGAGGTCCGCCAGCAAGATCTTGGGCCATCATGGCCGGTTCCAGCAGAGGGGCCATGCCCCAACCCGTGGGGTCCATAAGTGGTGCTCAGCCACAGACATGTGGTCCATAAGTGGTGCATCAATGCAGACAGCTGGTTGCGGGGGTTCTGGCACACAATGGCGGACACCCGCACGCTCCCCTCGGTGCCCAGAGAGCACGATCCATGGGTCGGGGAAGGATGACAGAGAAGACAGGTGAGTGAGGGGTAAGGTCACAAGGGTACACATCAATAAAGGCAATGCAAGGTGTGGTGCGTCTGGAGACTGAGTGGAGAAAAGCTCGTCCCTACCGTACGTCACCCCCCCCTGTTACCTACTCTACCCTTGCCCTTACCCCATATTTACAACAATTTACAATTCGTCTCTACCGTCACGTCTTCCCCATATTTCCCCTATACCAAATTCGTCACAATCCCACTAATCCAAAATTTGCCATCACCAATTCATCATCAATCCTCATAAGGAGGGAGAGATGGAACAACAAAGCACAATGTCTCACCCACGTCATGATGCGTCTCACAATCCAAACATTTGCACAAAAAAAATAACAACAACAAACCATGGCATGGTGTGGAGCACCGTCGTTACCTCAGATGAGTGGATGCAGATGGTGCGAGGAGATCTCCATCCTATCTACCTTCTAAATGACATTAACACACTTTACACTACCCTGGGTCTTTCCCTGCCAATCCATTGGCCATCTTACACGATGCGGTTTTAAGAACCAAATTCCCATTGACCAAACTGTGGTGCTTCCTCAATTTGGGGTCTCACTCCCCCGATTCAACTCCCTGTGCCTTTGCACAATTTCAGGACTGGGTCGTGTGGCTCTCCCAGCAGGTCTACCCACCTGCACACCTCCACCACTGCAGTTGCCTCCGAGCTTACCTGCTCCTTCCCTAACCTATCTACCTGGGGAAGGCTCTCTGGCGCTCTCCCCACTCGGTGCCCTCTCTGGCACTGGGCTACCCGGGTCCGTCCTCCGGATCCTCGGGCCCCATCCACAACTATACCGGCTCCCAGAACCCACCTGCGGCCAAACCTGGCCGACATCCTCACAGTGGTGGAGTGCCCATTCAACTACACACACTAACAGGCCACACGCCCAGCCATTTCCACGTCACTAATGCACCCATCCAAACACCATTCTTCCACCACGCATCACAGATGCCAATATCCAACCACAATTTACCTACTCCCTCTACCTAACTCTTAAGCTACCCTCCCCGGGTATTCATGATGGGGTCCATCCTCCCCATACACACCTTCGCACCATCCACTCCACTCCACAGTTTCCACCATACTCACTCCACACCATCCATTCCATACTCCATATATTCCATACTCCATGTATTCCACACAACCATTCTCCATACACCTGTGCCATCACACCTGGTGCTTCCTGCACCCTCCTTCCTCCAGGACCATTTGCTCAACACAACACTCAATCACCAATTACTCACTCATACACTGCTCCATACACCTGTTCACTTGCACACCTGTGCAATCACACACCTGGTGGCACTTGCACCCTATGCAAGCTCATTCACTCAACACAATGTCACTCATCTCACACTTCTCACAATACGCTGCTGAGTACACTTTCAACACACACACACGGCACCATTCACGAGCATTGCCTCATTTGCTCAATACTAAGACTCTCACACACACACGGCATCATCTGATCTACCTGGTGCCCTTCTAACTTGGTGCTCCCCGTCTTCCCTTTAAACTAAGCACATACCACGTCATTAACAACCATTCTAACCTCTCTGTCCGACTACATGTCCCCGACTACCTGTCCAACGTCGCTGCTTACCTCTACCGTTACCTATGGTCATCTCTAGGTCCCTACACATTATCCAAACCCTTCCTCGGCGAGCTTTCACTGCCATAAACCCCATAGCTAGCGCTCATGTGCCCCGTCTTGTGTGAGGGATGGCAGAGTTGCCATCCCACCACATCGGGCATCTCTCACCACCAATTTCGCCATCAAATTCCAAACAATCCTATTCACTATTCCAAAATTTTGAATCCAAAACACTATCATCCTCACAGTCCACTATATCGGAGCCTCGGTGCGTCGTTACATCATTAAAACTCGGCTTCGCAAAGCCGAGCAATGAATTTGGGTGGTTTGTTGCCGGCGGTTGGATTCGTCCGGCATTCGGTGCAGGGAAGGGGTCTTACTCGGGCCGAGATTCCACGCACCATCTCGGCACGGAGCCGTCCGATGGCCGGATCTCGCCCTGCCGGAACGCCTCAACCACAAGGGGGCGCCGTGCCGATCCTTCCGACCGGGCCACCCACTCCGCCTAGCGGAGCACGGACGCGACCGTTCGGAGCGAGGCCCGGCGTGGATCCCGCACGGCAGTTCTATCGAAACCGCCGGGGTTACGATCCCCGCTGGTTCCCGCTGCACACAAAGCCCAGCACGAACCGAGGGCTCGCTTCGGCTAAAAGTCGACCTAACCGCTGCTCCGTTTAACGTCGATCCTTCACTTGCATGCTCACACCACGCGTTCCGTTCCTTATTCACCCGTCCAGGTGTCTCCATACACTCCGTCATGGCACCTTCTCTTACACACACCCCAGGTACACTCATTACGCTCACAGCCTTCATCACACGCCTGACCACCGCACACCTTGGCGCACACACTCGTCGTTCGCTCGCACACCTCATCAACACACCTCTTCGTGCCCACTCCTCGGTCACATCCTCTGTGACAACCACGGGTGTGCACTCATCGGCACACCCAATGACGTGCTTCACTACCAATTCAAGTGTGCATTCCCACACGCGCTCGACCATTCCAGGTGTGCATCCTTTCATTCCAGGTGTACATTCTCTCTCACCTGCTACAACCAACTCGTGCTTCGTATCACTCTCACTACTCTCACCACCACACTCGGTCGCGCATTCACCCTTACTCTCGACCGCGCACTCTGTAAGCATGCACTCCTCTGTTACACACCTTTCTCGTGCATCCTCTTGTGCACACTCTCCCGTTACGCCCTCCGTAACACTCACCGCAGGTGTGCAGTCTTCCGTTACATCCCCTGTAACACTCCCCATCACGCGCTTCCATGTGCCCCCCCGCACACGCGCCATGACCAACTCACTCTCGACAGCACACTCAATCCTCGGCGCGCACTTTTTCCTCACACACCCCATAGTCGGACATCCTTGCACACCTCCTCCTTCACACTCTGTACCTGTCACACACCTTACCAGCGGCCTCTCACGAACACCCGGGTCTAAACCAACACCCAAGCCGACTGAATCTCCCCTCACACCATATACATTACCGAGTATATCGCCACTCACCTCGGCACCACGTCTTCGCTCCTCCTCCGCCACCTGCAAACTCTTTATTTGGTCAGTAAGCACATCATCACGATTTGAGCACAGACCTTGCACATATTCCATCACTTCCTCCTTTATCTCTCTCTTAGTTTCCCTCCATCTCTTCTTAATTTCACTCACCCCCTCTTCCACATCCTCTAATTTTTGCTTCACCTCTTTCATTTCCCGGTGCGCCCCATCAATTTCGTCCTCTAAGGCCACCTTGATCGTTTCTATGTGCGTCCTCACCTCCCGTTCTTTCGTCTCCATTGCCTCTGTCACCTCGTCCAACCTCTTTGTCAGCCCCTCATGTACCATCTGACATTCCCTCTTTGTCGCTATGAGTTCCTTTTTTATTTCTTTCTGCGTCGCCTTTAACACCCCGATTACCGCAGTGTTCTTCTCTACTTGCTCCACTAATTCCTTTTGTCCCACCGTCAGCTGTTCTACTCCCCGTGTCAGGTCCTCTATGCCCCCCTGTAACCTAGCCGTACTATTTCTCACCTCTTTCTCCATACGCTCCTCACCTCGCTTTACCTCCTCGCGTACCCCCGAGACCTCCTCGCCCACACCTCGTCTGATCTCCTCCCCCATTTCTCCCATCTCTTTGGTAGATGCTGCCCTCATCTGTTCCAAATCATTCCTCTGGGCATCCAATTTGGTTTCTAACCCGATTTCACCTCCTCTATCTGATCTCCCATTTGTTTAATTTCCCGGGTGGATTGCTCCCCTATTTCCCTTAATTTGCCTTCCATGGTGTTTTCGAACCCCCCTAAACCCATTCTTCACCCCTTCCATCTGGTTCTCCTGGGCAGCCATTCTATTTTCCAACCCCGTTAACCCCTCCTTCATTTCCCCGATTTGGTTACCCACGTCATTCAGTTGGCCCCCCAATTTACCTTCAAGCCCTTCCAACCTGTTGTCTATCCCCTCGAATTTATTGTCTAGCCCCTCAAATGTATTGTCTAAACCCTCAAATTTATTGTCTAAACCCTCCAATTTGCTGTCTAACTTCCCAATTTGGGCACTAGTACCCCTTGCTTCGTCCCTCATTCTGGTTTCCATCCCTTCCATTTCTGCCCTTGATTTGTCCACCTGCAGGTTCAGGGACGCCTGCATTTGTGCCATAAATTGATCCATGAGGGCCTGCATTTGGACCACCCCCATCGGCGCAGCGGGCGCGGCTACCGCGCGCTCGTGCGAGGCGCCATTTTGTGCGCCTCCCACCTCATGCGAGGCGCCGCCATCTCGTGTGCCTGAAGCCTCCGCTACCACATCCTCACTGCTCTCCTCTTCCATTTCTCCCGCATACATTTCCCTGGGGTCCTGGGTTGATTCTAACCCCTCTTCTAACTCTCCCACTGGCACCCGATCGCCTTGACCATCCATGGCACGATTTTAAATTTAGGATGTTAAATAAAATTGTGGGCCACTCGTAATTTGAGCGCGCTAAGCGCGCTTCAGGTCCGAATCTCGCTCCTGACACCAATTGTTACGGATCTCTCCGTCGGCCTCTTTTCCCCTTATGGAGGGGGGATTAATCCCCCCGTCTATGACTGACCGATGTGGTCCTGAAGCTGCACAGCTCCCTCCGGAGAGGCAGGGGCGCAACCTCGTTCGCGACTGCGGACAGATGTTAATTGCCGAGCGGTTTAGCAACCGCGGCACAAACCATTAGCAGAGACTAAACCCGATCCTGAAACGTTGGCCAAAATCGCGCCACAGGTTTTCAATGGGGAAATCACAAAGACGACCGGACGAGCATGAAGAAGAAGAACGAAGGTAGGAAATACAAATATGATTTATTACTACCTATTATGTACACAACGAAAAGTAACCAAGGAGAAGGAAAGATAAGAAAATAAAGACAGAAAGGATGGAAGGACCAGAAGGACACAGAGCAATTTCTAGCTTATACTGAACACTCTTACTTAACCCCAGGACAACATAAAAGACGGACGACAATCAGACTTACACGGGGGATGGTGATAGGGATGGCAGGAAGGAGAGGAAGGTTCGGGTGGAGGTGGATGGCTGGACTGACGAGGAGGTGGTATCACAAGGCGGGAAGGATGCGGGTCCGGTTGGTGTGTGCTCGAGGTGAGCAGCCGCCGACCCTCCTCCAGCGGCTTCGCACGGCGGCGTTGCTTCGCGGCCGCGGGTCGAACCGCCGTTAAAGCTCAAAGCTGCGGTGTTTAAAACTGCGGTGGTCCAAGCTGCGGTGGTTCAAGCTGCGGTGGTTCAAAGTTCATCTCCCGTCTCTGCCGCATCTGCCGCATCTCTCCTCACTCATCTCTCATCTCTCGTGGGGGCGTCGCGCTGCGGGTTATATCACACGCCCTACCAAGCCATACCCACTGAGTCCTGGTTGGGCGCGAGGGCTTCCTGGCTCCACCTCCTGGTGACGAGGAGGGCGGGCCACGCACGTGATTTGGCGGCTACTCCCCCCTTCTTCTCCGAGACAGAGCACATGGCCAATGGCGTCTTGCGGGATAGAAAACCACTCGCACCGCTGGGATAGAAAACCACTCGCACTGCTGGGATAGAAAACGAAAAGGGGACCTATTTTATTTGAATTCGGTGCAATGCAGTGTCAATTAATGGAAGACACAGCCTTAAACTAATACACATAATAAGGAAATAACTATTTAGAAGGATATATGATTTGCTACATGCATGTATATGGATTAACTAGGACGACGACCTTTGACCTTTACACTACGGAGGGTGATATTTACAACAAGATTCATTACACTACACAGGATGATATTTACAACAATTCTCAAATCCACAACAATATATATATATATATATATATATATTGTTGTGGATTTGATTTGAGGAGTAGGCCTTCAGCATTCAAAGTGGTTGTTAACGTCGGCAGAAGTCCTTGTGCATAACGACAGTAACAAGCCGTTTGTGTTATGGGTAGATGCTTCACCATACAGAGTACACAAAGGCCCATAGCATTTGCTTCGAGGACTCTTAACCAGGCAGAACGGAACTATGCTCAAGTGGACAGAGAAGGGTTAGCGGTCATTTTTTGGAGTGAAACGATTCCACAAACACATTTGGGGTCGCCATGTGGAGATTCACAGTGATCATAAACCATTGTTGGGTTTATTGGGGGAAGACCGACCCATTCCGCAGATGGCCTCTCCAAGAGTGATTCGTTGGGGAATAGTTCTCGCTGCATATTCATACAGGTATAAACCGGGGAAGGTTCATGGGAATGGTGATGGACTGAGTATGTTACCCTTGCCAGAGCATCCAGGTAAAACTCCCAGGGTGCCGGAGACTGAGATGGTCATGCACATGGTGGATACCTACTCATCCACAGATACCTCAGTAGACATGAAGAATTGGACGAGAAAGGACCGGTTGTTGTGCCGGGTCTTCAGGTACATACAGACGGAATGGCCAGACCATTGTTCATGCGAGGAACTGAAACCTTTTTTCAGTCGGAACGAGGAATTGAGTGTGGACTGTGATTGTACCTTATGGGGCCATCAAGTTGTTATTCCAAAGCCTAGTCATGCAGCAATATTGGAGGAACTGCATGAGACACACCCAGGGGTGGTCCGTATGAAGGCCTTAGCAAGAGGCTATGTGTGGCGGCCCAGCATCACTCAGGATATTGAAAGATGGGTGTAGGGTTGTAACGCCTGCCAAATGAATGCCAGGAACCCTCCTGCAGCAGCTTT
>NC_136263.1:20005302-20032802 GCF_964187855.1 Myxine glutinosa
TTGATTGTGTTTGGTGGTTTGGTTGTGTTGGGTGGTTTGGTTGTGTTGGGTGGTTTGATTGTGTTTGGTGGTTTGATTGTCTTGGGAGGTTTTGTTTTGTGGGGAGGTTTGGTTGTGTTGGGTGGTTTGATTGTGTTGGGTGGTTTGATTGTGTTGGGTGGTTTGGTTGTGTTGGGTGGTTTGGTTGTGTTGGGTGGTTTAATTGTGTTGGGTGGTTTGATTGTGCTGGGTGGTTTGACTGTGCTGGGTGGTTTGACTGTGCTGGGTGGTTTGATTGTGCTGGGTGGTTTGCTTGGGCCGGGTGGTTTGATTGTGCCGGGTGGTTTGATTGTGCCGGGTGGTTTGATTGTGCCGGGTGGTTTGATTGTGCCGGGTGGTTTGGTTGTGTTGGGTGGTTTGATTGTGTTTCGTGGTTTGATTGTCTTGGGATGTTTTGTTTTGTGGGGAGGTTTGGTTGTGTTGGGTGGTTTGGTTGTGTTGGGTGGTTTGGTTGTGTTGGGTGGTTTGATTGTGTTTCGTGGTTTGATTGTCTTGGGATGTTTTGTTTTGTGGCGAGGTTTGGTTGTGTTGGGTGGTTTGATTGTGTTGGGTGGTTTGATTGTGTTGGGTGGTTTGATTTTGTTGGGTGGTTTGATTGTGTTGGGTGGTTTGATTGTGTTGGGTGGTTTGATTGTGTTGGGTGGTTTGATTGTGTTGGGTGGTTTGATTGTGTTGGGTGGTTTGATTTTGTTGGGTGGTTTGATTGTGTTGGGTGGTTTGATTGTGTTGGGTGGTTTGATTTTGTTGGGTGGTTTGATTGTGTTGGGTGGTTTGGTTGTGTTGGGTGGTTTGGTTGTGTTGGGTGGTTTGATTTTGTTGGGTGGTTTGATTGTGTTGGGTGGTTTGATTGTGTTGGGTGGTTTGATTGTGTTGGGTGGTTTGATTGTGTTGGGTGGTTTGATTGTGTTGGGTGGTTTGATTGTGTTGGGTGGTTTTGTTTTGTGGGGAGGTTTGGTTGTGTTGGGTGGTTTGATTGTGTTGGGTGGTTTGGTTGTGTTGGGTGGTTTGGTTGTGTTGGGTGGTTTGGTTGTGTTGTTGTGGTTTGAATGTGTTGGGTGGTTTGATAGTGTTGGGTGGTTTGATTGTGTTGGGTGGTTTGATTGTGTTGGGTGGTTTGATTGTGTTGGGTGGTTTGATTGTGTTGGGTGGTTTGATTGTGTTGGGTGGTTTGATTGTGTTGGGTGGTTTGATTGTGTTGGGTGGTTTGATTGTGTTGGGTGGTTTGATTGTGTTGGGTGGTTTGATTGTGTTGGGTGGTTTGATTGTGTTGGGTGGTTTGATTGTGTTGGGTGGTTTGATTATGTTGGATGGTTTGATTGTGTTGGGTGGTTTGATTGTGTTGGGTGGTTTGATTGTGTTGGGTGGTTTGATTGTGTTGGGTGGTTTGATTGTGTTGGGTGGTTTGATTGTGTTGGGTGGTTTGATTGTGTTGGGTGGTTTGATTATGTTTGGTGGTTTGATTTTGTTGGGTGGTTTGATTGTGTTGGGTGGTTTGATTTTGTTGGGTGGTTTGATTGTGTTGGGTGGTTTGATTGTGTTGGGTGGTTTGATTGTGTTGGGTGGTTTGATTGTGTTGGGTGGTTTGCTTGCGTTGGGTGGTTTGATTGTGTTGGGTGGTTTGATTTTGTTGGGTGGTTTGATTGTGTTGGGTGGTTTGATTTTGTTGGGTGGTTTGATTGTGTTGGGTGGTTTGATTGTGTTGGGTGGTTTGATTGTGTTGGGTGGTTTGCTTGCGTTGGGTGGTTTGCTTGCGTTGGGTGGTTTGCTTGCGTTGGGTGGTTTGCTTGCGTTGGGTGGTTTGCTTGCGTTGGGTGGTTTGCTTGCGTTGGGTGGTTTGCTTGCGTTGGGTGGTTTGCTTGCGTTGGGTGGTTTGCTTGCGTTGGGTGGTTTGCTTGCGTTGGGTGGTTTGGTTGCGTTGGGTGGTTTGCTTGCGTTGGGTGGTTTGCTTGCGTTGGGTGGTTTGGTTGCGTTGGGTGGTTTGGTTGCGTTGGGTGGTTTGCTTGCGTTGGGTGGTTTGCTTGCGTTGGGTGGTTTGCTTGCGTTGGGTGGTTTGCTTGCGTTGGGTGGTTTGCTTGCGTTGGGTGGTTTGCTTGCGTTGGGTGGTTTGCTTGCGTTGGGTGGTTTGATTGTGTTGGGTAGTTTGATTGATTGTGTTGGGTGGTTTGCCATTGCCTTTCCAGCAGTGGTTAGGGTAAGGATTTGTAATTTGTTGTTGGTTCTGGCGATTCTGTGAAGGACACCTTGGGATATTTAAATATCGACAGGCAGAACGCCAAGTTTAATGTCCATCCAAAGGACAGCACACACATTGAATCACCAAAATTCACAGTTTATAGCTGGGTCGGATTCGAACACAGAATAGAGAGATTATCGCAGCGAGTGTGTGTGTCCAGAGAATCCTGTAAAAATGGTGGAATTTTCATATCTCACACCATATGTACTGTGCAGTGTACACCACATGAATCACCATTTAACCCCACCTGGTCTTCACAAAACCTGAACCGTGTGCACTGTTGGGATCCTTTTCACTCACGCGGAGTATCACCTGCCAATACCTGCCCTTTGTGATGCAACAAATCCCCAACTCACAGATCAATCTGAACAAGAGGGAGAATTTGCACCAAATTTCCCCCTGCTGGTCCCAATGAATGTTCTTGTTCCAAACAGCAATTGTGACCATATACAGTTAGGACAAATTGTTTTCGGTAGGCAAAGCTACAGACCAAGTTGCAGTTTCTGGAACTCATCATAATGGGGCCATCTTCCAGGTTTCAGTTGAATATGTTGAAGCGTAAAGGGATAAAGTATGGAAAACCATAGGTCGGACGGACGGACGGACAGACAGACACAGAGCAAACCTATGGCCCCCTCCAGTGAAACCGAACTAGTAGGGGACTAGTGACGAGGACCTGAAATCTCTGTTATCAATTCCGAGACAGACATTCATCCTGGCATTGCCGGGAGGGTGCTGTATCATCGAGCACGTCGTCCTTTGAAGAGCATTGTAAGTATTGTGGGGGTACCCTGGCCAAATCCTAGCTGATCTACAGGGGGAGACATATCAGTCGGGCACCGCCTTTCCAGAAATGATGCAGCCAGGTGCTGCATCCGTATGAATGAAGCAGCACCTGGCTGCTGGTTGCATCCATTCTGTGTGTGGGAGTGCTCTGCTGATGCACTACTCTCAACTCTCCAAAATTAGGTCGATAGTTTAGAATTTGACTCAAGCTCTGGCACACAACAGCCTGCCAGAACTTCTCACCATCATGCAATAGGCATTCTTTCGGAGGCAACATTGAGCAGGCCGTCTCGCTGGCAATGTGCTCAGGTTGTAAAATATCTCCAGGTATTTATTCAAATGTAAGAACTTGGGCCTGTGCCAAATGAATCTTGCTTACACCTCTTCCTGAATGCACAACTCCATCTTCCACTCCCACAAAGTAGACATCAGGATTTCGCCGCCGGTTGATTTCGGCAAATGCTTGGATATGGTCGTGGAGTCCCATCCCATCGCATGAGGGTGTGGAGATGTTCCAACGAGGAGGTGAGGTTTGGATTGGAGGGGGAAACCCATAGAGGACCAATAAGTTACCGAGTGAAGCAAAGCATCTCATTATAGTTTGGAAAACTTCCGAAAGTGGAGTGTTGTCCAGAAACATCAAGAGCGTTTCAAAAGAAACATTTTTATTGCACACCGTCCATGGATTTCGCAGAAATATTTACTCCCTCGATTCAAAAATAAAAAAACACGATCAACGCTTCTGTTCCGTCCTCCAATCACTTCCTCCATCCCAAGATGGCCGCCATAAAACTTGCACCTGCTGCTCCATCAACGTGTCCGAGTTACACATTCGACACCTCTACTTCGTCGTCCAATAAGAAGCCCCTGATGATATTGCAAAAGTACATGTGCAAAAGAACAGCAATTACGTCGTACATTCGATTTTGTCCGATTCCGAGACCAACAATCACCCTGGTGACCGCAAGAGATTATAGGCCGTGGAATGGTCGGTGAGGGTGGCTTTGAGGATCGAGAACGCTTTGCAAACCAGAAGACGGTTCTTGAGCAGGTGAAGATCTGCACTCTTGGCTGCACCACGTTCCGCAGGTGCTTGGCGATGCATCACTTGAAGTCGAGCAGAATTACATACCTGGCGATAGCGGCGTACAGATGAGCGGTACCCAGGGCGAGGCTGTAAACGGGACTGCTCACAGGGCTCGACAGGCTGAACATCTGCACAGAGTCGTGGAGACCATCATGAACGGGCGAACCAAAGGTCACACAAAATACCCCAAAAAGGAAAGCGGTGCAGAGGTGCAACTCACATGTAGACAACGGGTTTGCCGTTTGTCCCACAGGCGAACGACTCCATAGTACGCAGAGCCGCTCACAAGCAGATTGTTTCTGTCTGACTGTACGCAATAGAGTGCGCTGTCGTGTGGTTCTTCCCATCTCTGCACACACTGACTGGACACACAGACACGCCATGGAGTGAATGAATAAAACCAAGAATCCTCGTACATCAAACACGACGTGCAGCTACACAGGATTGCTCGACGACCAGAATCATGGTGCCGGTTGTGGCCATGACTGTTGGAAATCTTACAACTACAAAAACATATAATAGTCTAAAAAAAAAGACCCAAATTGGGTATTATATCAGGTATTATTCATTTAAAATTGACGTGATCTGAACAGCCGATTCAACCTACTGTTTGTCTCCTTCAATATGGTCCATCTTGCTCTGCTGAATGCAATTGGAGCCCATTTGATTTCAAGTTTACGTGTAACAAAAAACTAGTTTATATTAACTATTCCATGCTAGTTTCACGACCACCACCAATCGGTGGCACCACCATTCCAAGTTCCAATGATCGTTAGAGCCGACAAGATGTGCAACACAAAAGGTGGCATGCAGTATTTACCTCTGCCACCTAATGTGGACAGAGGTTATGTTTTCACCCCTTTGTCTTTGTCTGTCTGTGAGCAGGAAATTTCAAACAGTTATGTATGGATTCGGACAAAACCTGGTGGACAGTCTGGGTGGGTGATGAGGAAGAATTGATTAGATTTTGGTGAAGATCTGGATCTGGATACTGGAATTTTAAAATGATTCTTCACCATTGAGAGATGGGGCCAAAAATGATATCTAGCCGGACATCGAAAAAAATATGGACGGATTCGGACGAAACTTGGTGGAGAGTTTGGGTGGGTGATGAGGAAGAATTGATTAGATTTTGGTGAAGATCTGGATCTGGATACTGGAATTTTAAAATGATTCTTCACCATTGAGAGATAGGGCCAAAAATGATATATAGCAGCGTGATATTTCAAAAAATATGGGCGGGTTCGGACAAAACTTGGTAGGCAGGTTTTGAGTTTGAGACTTCCGGTTTCCGGTTATTTTCCGTCCTGGTCACACACAGGTTGTGCGTGTGACCAGGACAATTTAATTCGATTTTAGTGAAGATCCGCATTTGTATACTGGAGTTTGTAAAAAAAATTGTGATTCTTCACCATTGAGAGATAGGTCCAAAAATGATATCTATCATGATATCTCAAAAAGTTATGGATGGATTCGGACAAAACTTTGTGGATGATTTGGGTAGGTGACAAGAACGAGCCAATTCGATTTTGGTTCATTTCCGGATCCGGATCTGGCCTATCGGTGTGGGATACAAAACGTAAACTGTTCAGCCTGGCGAGGTATGCGTCTACCAAGTGTCGTTCTAGCCTCTTTCAGATCAGTGCCTGAGTTCGATTCCTGTCCCTTGTTTCTTTATCTTTGTACTTTCAGAAGCGGGTCGTTTGTCCTTTAGAGAGAGGGCATTTAACCGGCTGTCCCATCCGTGGATGTTAAAGACCCCATGGTACTTTTTGTAAAGGTAGGCCACTGCATACCGGAACCACAAACACAATTTCTATATTGCTTTGGTAGATTTACGGGGAGGGAAGACTTGATAAGTGCTACAGCTGTATCCATGGAGATGATGCTCCTGTACACCATAACCCCATACATTGTAATCCATTCCCACTTTACTTTCCATGACAACCTCCTGTATTCCACGTCAAATGGTCTGACTCGGCATCACAAACATGTCGTAAACTCGTACCTCGCCCACCCATTGCACGACAAGTGGAAATGAGAAACCCAAAGGAAATTGGGAAAATTTGAACACTCCCTTTTATGTCATTAGGGAAAGTTTGGGTGGGAAAAAGGGTTGGATGGATGGGAACATTCTAGATAATGGGAAGATCATGTATCTTAACATACAATTACGAGACGAGCTACACAAATTGTACTAAATAAACAAACTAGAAGAATGATTAACATGCACACGCATCGCTTTAGGAGTGGGTGAAGCCGAAAGGGTTCGGCGAATGGACTCCTCCATTCACAACCATTCATAGTCGGAGTGTATCATTCTGACCAATACAATGAGGAATGCTTTGGTATTTTCAGGTCACATGGTATCAGCCAAAATGTCCTTTAAGACTGCAGCTCTTCACCACCCCATCCCTGTACTACCGAACCTTTCTCCCCGCGCTAAACCCCCACCGCCCCTTTTTCTGCCCGGCACTCCCCGTTGTAAACTGCCTTGCATTTGTCTGCATTAATGTCCCCTTCGCTCGATGTCTGCAGACTCACAATTATCCCCCTGTGGTTCAGCTCTTCCATGAGCGTCGACACCTGCATTTAAAAAAAACAACAACAATCAAGTGGAGATCGGCGATGGTCATGCCTCCGATTGCTCCATCAGCATACGCTCAGGGCCAAGTGCCAATGTTCTTCATCCCGAGATCGGAGAAGAGTGGATTTTGCTTCATCCTCCACTAACCACCCCACCGATCCACCAGCACGCCCTTGGCAAACCCGCTACGAAATAAAACAATAATATTTTGGTCATCCATTTTGGTGGAAGTAAACAGTTTGCACATCTGATGGAAACAACATGCTCGGACGAGCGGTCACATCGAATCGAATTGCGAGCTGCATGAAATGAACATCTTCAGCCTGCTGGGTAAATGAAAAAGCGTGTTGTGGAACAAGAGCAGAAGTAGGGTGAAGTGCTCCATCAGCTCCTGACCCTCCCCAGCTCCTCCAGGATGTGTACCTGCTCTCCCATGAACCCCCCTCATGGTTAAACTTCCAAGATGAAACCTTACAGCACACCTTCACTCTTCTGTTCCTCTTTTCTCCCGTTTGTGAAATTGCGTTCCTGAGAGTGTTCAAGCCAACTCCTCCCTCCTGAGCCTTAAGCAGGCGATGCACCACCATCCCAGGTCATACCCCCATTTATTCATTCCCTTGCTTATTGAGTCCCACTGTCGGTTCAACCTCTCCATCACCTCGCTCTTTCGTGAACCTCGACATTCTAAAGTAAGAAAAAGAGTAGAGATTGTGCTGAAACCTCAACAACGAAATGTAACTCGTTTTTCACACAAGTAGAAGTCTCAGTTTTCTTGGTTTCAACAAACGCCACAAGACGTTCAATCCACGGTGCGATCCCCTTCGTTTAGATCTTCTCTTGTTCATGCCATCTCGAGAGGCCATTGAGTGCAAGTTCCACATCCCATTGGTGTTAAACGTAAGGAAGTCGTCGTAATGAGACTTCTTTTGTCCACAGAAAGATTTTAGGGAATCAAAAATTTACTGACATTACTGGAAAAGATTGGTTTTCGTTTTGGCATCAAAACCATTTCTCTAGCCTCTGCTCTTTAGATATCAAGAGCTGTGTGGGAAGAAGACTTCTTTGGACTCTCTTCTGATCGATAATCTTTTGCTTCTCATTCAACTCCATGTTTAAGTCAGTCTGGTCAAACTTCTCTGTGCAGTTTCAGCAAAGTACGCTCCTCTTCACCTGCTACTGTGTCCTTGTGACATGTTCTGTACTCGAAATCAATTGGAATCAAGTTGTTCCTCGATCATCAACTGATGTTTGTTGACAGACAGAGACAAAATGAACCAATTTTGCTGAAACCCGCTTCACGCGCGCAGGGTAATAATTGCTTTGAAGGATTATTTCAAGGAATTGAACACTGCAAAGGATTGTTAGATAGAACATGAGTAATTCCTTCACCATATCAAACCTAAATGGGGTGATAAAAGAATATGGATTATTAGGATGTCGGATAAGCACCGGTAGTGCTTGTCGAGTCTTACTTCATCTGGAATACCACGATGGAGCGGGTGCAGACAGGCCTTTCAAGGTTTTGTTCAATGCACTGGGTCGCACGGGTACCCGATAGTGCAATGAACAGGTATCTCGCAGCCTCAGAAAGAAGAAATACGTTTTTTGGAGCCACAGGTTCACACGCTCATTGGCCAAGCTTAACGGAAAGGTCTGTGGGATTTCTTGGAATGCCAATTAATCTTGGAATCTGAAGAACTCAGGGACACAACTTACGAGATATAGCAGAGAACCCCACCTCCACATAAAAAACTGGTAACATAAGTAGGTTTAAGGTCCAGAAGGACTCAAAGATAACTTGAGCGGCACTCGATAGAGCGCATACTTCTGCCAGGCTGCTGAACAGTTTATGTTTTCTATCCCACTGATAGGCCGGATCTGGATTCAGAGCTGAACCAAAATCTAATCGGCTTGTTCTCGTCACCAAACCCACTCGTCCACCAAGTTTAGTCATTACTCGTCCATAACTTTTTCAAATATCATGTTCTATATCGCTTTTTGTCCGATTTCTCAATGGTGAAGAATCACTTAATAATTAAATAATTCTCGTATCCGAATCCATATTCAGATCTTCAACAAAATCGAATCTATTTGTCCTTGTCAGACACCCAACCGGTCCACCAAGTTTCGTCCAAATCCATCCATAACGTTTTGAGATATCCTGCTATGTATCGTTTTGGCCCTATCTCCCAATGGTGAAGATTCACTTAAAAAATTCTGCCAGCCGGATCCGAATCCGGATCTTCACCAAAATCGAATCATTTCGTCCTTGTCACATGCACTATCTCTCTGCCAAATTTCGTCTGAATCCGTCCACAACTTTTTGAGATATCTTGTTCCACAACTTTTTGAGACAGGGGTGAAAACATAGCCTCCATCCACCTTCGGTGGCGGAGGTAATAAAGGGAACACAGACCAAGACTTGCATCACCCATATAATCGTAGGCCACGTGCAGTTTGGTAGAACAGTGCAAGCGATTCGTTTTTACTTGGGACGGTTCGATACTCCACACTGCACAACGGTTTGAGTTACAGGTTTCCGGAAGCGTGACGCTCATCCTTTAGTCTGCCGTTGTACCTGCTTTGCAGGTGCATTCTATGGCATGTTGCAGTGTTGGGGTTCTGTGAATCACTGTGATCAAATACCCATGACTGTACATTGTTACGGATTCGGCCCTAATTATTGTTGGTATTATTATTATTGTTGGTTCTCAGTAAGGGTTATTGTGGTTAAAAAGTTTAAAAGCGCTCCTGGTAAAATGTGGCCGGAAATCCGGATCGTGACCCGGAAGAGAAGGGGAGCGAAGAAGAAGAGGCGGGAGGAGATCGTGAAAAGACGTTTTTGTTGAGGCTCCGGACCGAGCGGTCGAGCGTACAATGCGAGTGAACCTTGCGTCCTTGAAAGGAAGTTCGTGCAATAGGAGATATCGCCGGAGTGCTGTGGAGCCTGTGTAGTCGGGTATCCTCATTGAGTATCCTTGCCTCAAAGCTCCGGTTCGAGTGAAAGCCGTCCGCCATCTTCGCCATGCACGCAACCTGCAGTGAACAGGTTTTTGTCGCGTCGGCCGGGCATTATTCCCCGGTGGGTTGCCGGGGACGGCTGTGCAAGAAAGTGGCTTTTGAGGATCATACGGAGACTCGCTGATTGAACCGCAAACGTGTACATCGGAGCGCGTCTTTGGGAGGTTTCCCATTCCACCGCTATTGTGCGGGGTGTTGGACCCATTCCACCGCTATTGTGTGGGGTGTTGGACCACGTGACCTGTGGGTTGCTTCGATCGTCCACGCCTCAATTGATTGTGATCGGACATTGATCCAACGATCGCTGGAGCGAATCGACCTCGCCTTGGAGGGGTACAGAGACATTGGGGGAGTACTGTGAGTTTGGGTTAAAGGACGAGATAAGGTGGTACCATCTTTAAAATCGTGATTGTAGGGCGAATTGTTATTATTATTATTTGTGTCGTGATTCCGGTGTGATTTATAATATATTATTGTTTGTTCATAACCCTTGGTGTGGTTTCATTATTGATTTGATTGATTTCAACCAAGGATAACATATCTTTCTGCCGGGGACCCTCTCGGGGTTCGGAGGTTTACCGAGACCAGAGGATAGGGGAGGACTCCGTAACAACATGCAAAACAAGCCCCATATATAAAGTATGTTGGTTTTTATGGTCTCTGGCTGGTTTCTAACATCAATACTAAGTGTGACAAATCACAGCGATAGAAACATCAAAAAGAGACATCAGACTGCACCGAGCAATAGTAATATGCATGCTACCAGGTAGGGCAGTTTAGGATGAGCTATGGATGCCAAGAGACGAGCTGGAAAGCCACATATGCATTGGCGGAAGTGAAGCCGCCCGAGATGGGTTGCTTCCGCTTCCCACGGAACATTTGGCAGCAGTGGGAGCAACAGGAGTAAAGGTGACAGGAAGCAGTGGGTCTGCACGCCACCTTTCCTGTGCTGGCCCTCCAAACTTCTCCGTTACATCAGCTGGGGCCCAGCTAACCACCACGCCTCATTCAGCCATACTACACTCGGCCAGGGGGCTTCCCCCATGGAGCAGCAGCCCATTCTCACCTGAAATTTTACTCCAATACCTCAAAAGGCAGATTCCAAATCGAGGCGGCACAAGGACCTTTCGCTTGACGTCATATGAGCAAACCGCAGGAATGTTTCTACTTGTGTTTTATGCCAAAATGTATCAAACTGTGATCGATGCTGCCAGGTTCCAAGAACCACAAGTAAGTACATCTTCCAAGTTTACATGTCGGTGAAACAAAATGTGATAGCACGGGCTTGTGTAAGCACCAGGAAGCATTGTTGTTGCCATGTCGCTCATTTCGCATCCTTTGTGGAAAGTGACCTTCTTCCGACACCACCGATGGCTTTAGTTATTAAGCGACTTCACCACACATCTTCAAAAAAAATGCAGCTAAACCATGCTGCCAAAAAAGGTACAAAATTAAAAGGCCAAAAAAATGTTCTACTTGTATTCTATCAAATGAATATGATGAAGAGAAGCATACAGGGAAGCAAACTGCCTTGAAATAAACTGCCGATGCCATGAGAAAATTTGAAAGAGAAACGGCAACTGTTTCATCTAAAGCAGAAAAGATGAGTGGATGGGCAAGTATGGCATGGGGAGGCTTGCAGACCGCATGTCCTCATCATGACCTCCCGATTTCTCCTCCCCCCCCCCCCCCCCTAAGAATTAGCATCACGTCAGTGGTCCGCAAGTTAAACAGCGCGTGTTGTGTAGAGCGGTGGAGCATGGAAAAGCAGCTGCAAATGCCTGGCGTGCGAAACACCGCCGGAGGTCGCCCCATGCCCCTCATGCTACCCCCGGATCTTTAGTCGCAACCCACGTTGTCTTACTCCCAGTCCCTTAGGGCTACCTCTGGCTACGGCCCAGCAGGCAGTGTACAATGGCAGGAAGAGAGCCGTAGGGGAAGCTCTTCCCTCGCATCAGACCCACGGCCAAGATGATGAGGACTTGCCGCACCCTCGTGCCACCACCCCAGCAACACCACCTCATGTATTATGTGTAGACTTCTGCACAGATACGCTGATCGTTGAGGAAATCTCAATCCGTGGCTAAAACACAGCATTGACCACTGCAACCTACAAGTTTGCACATCGTTGGACCCTTTCTCTTATGTTCGTGTAAAGAACAACCATCCGACCATTGCATGGTGGAACAATCAAAGATGAACAAATCAGGGCCATGAAAACAAGGCACGGTAGTCAGGAATTCAACGCTGCAACTTATTTTCCAGTAAGCTGATCTGAGGCACACCGCAGTCCTCGCCGTGGGGCTCTCGTGGCCGAAGCAGGCCTGGCAACTTCTCTTCAGGATATAGTGCCAGGCTGCGATGTCATTAATTGAAAAATCATTGCTGACACCGCGCCGGGGAAGCTCCGTGTCAGTAGCCGGGAGCGTGAACATGGTCGAGAGGTGGTGGAAGGAAAAGGGAAAGGTGGGCGAGGGGTGAGGATGTGCAGTGGAGAAAAATAGTTCTAATTAAAGCCTCGAGTCCTGCATGGAACAAGAACGCATGAATAAACTAGAACTCCACTCGGTGGAGAGCATACCGCCAGACTATACCGTAGACCACTATACCATACCACATATGCGTATAGCATACCGCTATCCATATCCGCTAGACTGAACAGTTTCAAAATCCAATCGCCTTGTTCTTGTCACCTAACCAGCTCATCCACCAAGATTTGTCATAATCCATCAAAAACTTTTTGAAATATTATGCTATATCGTTTTGGCCCTATTACTCAATGGTGAAGAAAAACTGAAAAAAATTAAAATTAAAATAAATAAATAAATAAAAATGGCACCCATGTCCGAAGGAAGCGGTTCAGTTTGGTATTTTTTATCATGAAATAGGCAAAGCTGAGAAATGAATGAAACCCATTAGAACCTTTTCAAATGACCCTTCATGACCCTTAAGAATTACCGTTAAGAATTAAACACTGTGGGTTGGAAAGGTTCTTCTTCTTCGTTTGTTTTTTTTGTTTGTTTTTTTACAGACGGATGGATATAGCCAAATATTGAAGCGGCTTCACCTCTTAAAAATTCTCATATCTGGATCCGGATCTCCACTAAAATTGTATCGATTCTTCCTCGTCACACAGCCAACCTGTCCGCCAAGTTTCGGCCGGATCCGTCCATAACGTTTTGAGTCATCCTGTTCACAAAAAGACAGACAGACAGGGGTAACAACATAACTGCCATCCACCTTCGGTGGCGGAGGTAATAAAAAGCATGCAAGTGCAACAGAAAACGAGTGCGCCATCACATAACCCGCGATGCCCGTGGTAACACTCAACGATCGAAGACAATAAAGTTCCAAGACAATGCACTGGACTACAGGGCCAAAAGAAGAAGCAAACCTTCACGTGACAAGTATGGAAAGAATGTAAAGGATGACTACAACCATTTCTGACGTCGCAGGGAATCTCACAGAAAGGCTGCTCATGTTGTACAAGGCCTTGCTTGCAGCATAACAAGGCCCAAACATGCAGTTTGTTGAACAAGAGCCTCCCCTAAACACCCCCACCACTTCGGTACCCAGTAAAACAAAACACAAACCCATGAACATTTTTGTCCGGACACTTGTCTGGGACAGATATAATGTATCAGCTGAACATAAGGTCATAGCTTAGCCTCCAGGGGGAGAGTTGGGGGCAAATGTTCTATCTTTTTTTTTGTTTGCTTGTTTTTAAAGGATAACATGGTTTAAAAAAAACACAAGTGAAAAGCAAGGAAGTAAGATTGAACAAGAAGACGACATGGGATGGAAAGAGATGAGAAAGGCAAGGGGTTAAAGAGAACGATGGATACAGAGGAGAAGAAAAGAAATAATAAAATCCTCAGCTGTTTTGTCTGGACAGAAGGCCGGGCGAGGCAGGCAGCGGGAACGCAAACACAGGGAAAAGGGCAGCACGATCGCGCTCCCCGCACAGATGTCTTTCCATGGCGCTTGGGGAGGCGCGGGCAGGGCCAGGCGATCACGGCTTGGGCTGCTGCCAGCACCAATACATCACAAACACACACGCACGATTGCATGGGGGACGGACACACACGGACACAGACGCGCACACACATGGACGGACACACACATATAGATAAGAGTAAGAGACCAAGAAAAAAAGGGTTCGTGTTTGCTCATTCCTCCACTTTAAATCGACATGCACATGTCTACACTGCAGCTGCTCCGATGTCAAGTGCACGGCTTGCAATCCTGAGCATCGTACATTCAAAAAGGTGTCGATACTTGAATCAATCGCGATATACAATTACCTTGGTGAAGTTGCATTACGTACCAGGAGGATGTGTGGTAGAGGAGGTTAGCCGAAGAAAAAATGATGAGAGGTGCGGTGCCGTATCAGGAGGAGATGGAGGGCAATAAAATGGAGGGTATGTTAGGACTTTTTGGTATTGTGGAATGATTGGTATTGAGCATTTGTCTCAAGATGCTGAGAGTCGAAGTTCAAGTTGCACATACTCTACTGGTATATCCAATTTGCCGATTCACTTCGGGATGGATGCACGAGCATCTTCTGGAGCCTAAAGTATGTCGGGTTCAAAACAAAAGGTGGTGCAGTAAAAATGAAAGGAAATTTAACATCACCGTTATGGTGGTCCAGTAGTTAGCAAAAGTGGTTGTGCGGTTGTGGAAGGAGGAGAGAGGGCGGTGCAAGTCAGTGAAGCAGACTTCTCACACGACTATCCACCAAGAGAAGGGCACTGGAGGCATCGTTGTGAGTTCCCACATCACCACCCACTTCTTTCAACAATTGGGGGGCGGGAGAGAATATGGGGGAGTGGGAAAAAGAAAGGGGAGGGGCAAAAGTAGGTGGGAAGGGGTGGGAAGTGGAGGAGAGATGAAGAAAAAAAAGGGGGGGGCGAAAAAGGCCTTCTAGGCTAGCATTTTTATCTTGGGTTTCTGTGTATTTAAAATTGCTGGCGCACCCCGGCTCAGGTTCCCGCTGCCTTGTTCGAGTTTTCCATTCCACGTTGCTTTGATTTCCATCTAAGCAAATAGCTCGACGCAGATCGTCAAATACACGGCAATCACCCGGACCGCGGGAAGGAGAACCGCGCCGGTGACAGCGCCTCGCCCGGGGCCCGGCAGTGCCCTGATGAAAGTGCCTTTTAGCGGCCGATCTCCCTCTCCCTTCTCTCGACCTCGGCTCTCCCTCCCCCTCTTTAATTGGCAGCCGCAACCACGAGAGAGCA
Source organism: Myxine glutinosa (assembly GCF_964187855.1). NCBI lineage: Eukaryota > Metazoa > Chordata > Myxini > Myxiniformes > Myxinidae > Myxine > Myxine glutinosa. The sequence goes on from NC_136263.1 coordinate 20,020,299, forward strand.
TGCAAGTCGAGAGGGGCAATCAGCGGGAGGAATTAAAAAATAAAGAAGAAGAAGGAAAGAGAGTGAAGCGAAACAGACAAAAAAAAAAAAGTGTGGAAGACATTGGGAGAAGAGTTTGGTTTTTCACCTTCAGGGTGGTTTACGGAACATCATACGTCACGCAGAGGCCTGATTAACGGTCTCCGAGGGACGAGGAACTTAACAAGCACGGCGGGCAGGGAAAGAGCGAACCGCTCATGCTATGCCGGCTTTGCCAGGAGAAGGGGGGGCATCGATGCACGCATTGCCATGGGAGCGTCTGGACCACGTCTGGGTGGCACGGCCTAGCAGTGACAGACCGAGATCTTCAAAGCATGGCAACAAAATCTCAATCTTCGACCATCATTGTGGACAGACAAAAAAAAAAAAAACAACAGTCAGATGGACAGACCCATTTTCAACCACATGGGCATCTTTAAACACTCTAGTCGAAATTAAATGTTCAAAGTGGTTGAAATCTGCACTATTTCAAAGGCTAAACGGCAGTGGACTTTGATCTTCCTCATTTCTATTCGATTCTCGCAGCAGCAGCGATCAGTGACAAAACACAATGTAAGCGACTGGGCACAAATCTCTTGAAACTGTTTACTTCCAAGTTTTGGCAAAACATTCCTGCAGAAATAACTTGCCAGACAGTCGGGGTTACAAATGTTCTGCAGCAATACTAGAAGTACAATTGCTGTTCGGACTCTGACGGATGGGCGATGACATCATTTACAAGTTTATCCTGCTGCCCCCAAGGAACTGGAATCTCGAAAAATGGCAGAAAAGTTTTATGCTGTTCAGTACAATGCTGGATTCTTCCCTCATACTCGTTACAAACTTCGTGTGTTTTGGAGGGCCAGCGGAGACAGGGGGCTAGGTGGGAACTCGCTTCTAGGAACATCTTCACTCTCTCAGAATAGGCCACGACAAAGGCCTGGAGGACTGTGCCTGATCTTTCATGTGCAATTAAATGGCAGAGACGCACAAGAGGCCATATACATATCACATCCATTGCAAAATATAGCTTTGTAGTTGAGGAGGTGGGAAGGAAGGGAGCACAAAGTTTCAGCTTGGGAATTGACTTTAGTGAATGATAATTTTCCTGTAGCTGCATTTCCATTTCACTGACAGTTTCTCATCGGCTAACCGACTTTTTCTAAATTATGACAAGCAGACATGGAACAAAACTCCAGGTGGAGCTTGCATTTTCATTATAGTCAGCGATATACATCGCAATGCAAATAAATGATTACAAACTCGATTGCCGTGCCTTGGAAGTTGTGAAATCTTTTTGAGAAGGCCCCCATCCTATTATTTTCATCGCTTCTCATCTCAAAGGTGCTTGCAACAGGGCAAAGGGGCCCACGGTCCCATCCTCAGGGCCAGGCAAAGGGGCCCACGGTCCCACCCTCAGGGCCAGGCAAAGGGGCCCATGGTCCCATTCTCAGGGCCAGGCAAAGGGGCCCACGGTCCCATCCTCAGGGCCAGGCAAAGGGGCCCACGGTCCCATCCTCAGGGCCAGGCAAAGGGGCCCATGGTCCCATTCTCAGGGCCAGGCAAAGGGGCCCACGGTCCCATCCTCAGGGCCAGGCAAAGGGGCCCATGGTCCCATCCTCAGGGCCAGGCAAAGGGGCCCACGGTCCCATCCTCAGGGCCAGGCAAAGGGGCCCACGGTCCCATCCTCAGGGCCAGGCAAAGGAGCCCACGGTCCCATCCTCAGGGCCAGGCAAAGGGGCCCACGGTCCCATCCTCAGGACCAGGCAAAGGGGTCCACGGTCCCACCCTCAGGGCCAGGCAAGGGGGCCCACGGTCCCACCCTCAGGGCCAGGCAAAGGGGCCCATGGTCCCACCCTCAGGGCCAGGCAAAGGGGCCCACGGTCCCACCCTCAGGGCCAGGCAAAGGGGCCACGGTCCCACCCTCAGGGCCAGGCAAAGGGGTCCATGATCCCACCATCAGGCTCAGAGAAAGGGGCCCACGATCTCAACCTTTGGCGATCTGCGTTTTTCTGCAAGAATTTGTTTCTCACCACTTAGCGAGAATGTTTTTCGATGGCCGCCACATCGTTTCTGTTCATCTCATTACTGGTGCCAGTGTTGTTGCATCAGGAAGGTTACCATGACCTCACAGTGACTCCGTGGCCGTTTCACCACCTTACTGGGCCGCACGTCTGCCTGGGGACTAGTCTACAGCCAACAAACGGCTGCCGCTGACCAGGCGCCAAACACCCACAGCCATGAGGCTCCGGGAAGCCAATATTACAGGAATTGCGAACGCTTTGGGGCCTTTTGACCTTAACTGCATCGCTGAGGAATCTTCAGACTAGTCTATTTTGCAGTATTTTCGGAGATTTATTTATTATGGGTGTGCCGAAATAGCTACAATTCACTGCTGCTGTCATCGTCACTGCTACTCGTCTTTGTACGATAAGAAATGCTTAATATGGATGACAGCGTTGGATGCGAGCGGCCCATTTGGATGATGTTGTTCGACCAGAGAGCTGGCGGTTTGGCAGGGTGTGCTCAAGGTCATTCCTCAGATTGATGTGCAATGTTCGGTGCAGCGTTAGAAGTATCCTCGTTGGGATCTGTACTTATTTCCCTGCATATTATTTGTTGCATGTTACATTGGCAGCAGCTTACACGTTTGAAGAGGGAACATACCTTTCCTTAACCTCCATCCAGCCCTAGGCTTGATGGGCATCGTAATACGACAAAGCTACGCCATCTCGCAGGTGAAAGAATACAGCCCAAGCTAAGGTGTGAAAATTGACACCCAGATCATGACAACGGCCCAGTCTTATACATCACACTGACAAAAGCTGAAAAAGCAAGACCGGGTGAAGGGTGGCGAGGATCAAGCCAAATGGACTGACACCCCATGCAATGTGGTCAAAGGAGCAAACCCGTGGCCCACAAATGGTGATGCAAACAGATGTCTGGGGGTCCCATCACCCTGAGGAAACCAACAGGAGGGAAAGCAAACTGTGACTAAAACCGTAAAATCCAACAGATGATAATCCACTCAGATGCATTCAGTTCTAAACACGACGCCATGTTGGTGAAACATACCACGAGAAAAGGCGAAACGTATATCGATGCCGCAGTAAGTTCCGACACTAGAGAGCAGCGAGGCATCACTTTTGCGTGCGAGACGTCGCTTACCGCATGCTGACACGCGTGTCCCATAGACGGATGTACGTGTCATGTCCCCAGGAGAGCAGCGTGGCAGGCGACTCGTACATGAGGCCCATGACGCTGGCACCGTGCCGAAATCCCACTCCCAGGGTTCCCAACATGTCACCCCTGCAAATGGAGACAGACAGGTAACGGATTATACAGTGCAATCCTGGCAGGAACAGAAGCAAAAAGGAGTGGAAGGTCGTAAGCGATGGCAGACATGTCTACGGATGATATGACTGCATTCCGGTACATATGGCAGGTGTGGAAATGTTCAAATGCAAACCATCACGCAGACGCATGTGAACCGCCGCCAGCCATCATGACTCCAGGAGAGAGGGGCACACGCAAAGGGCGTTCACATGGCACAACAGCTGGCTGGATGGAGTCAGCGCTTTGGGAGGTTTGCAAATGAGCGATAAAAACACGCAGTGCGTCTCACTCACTCTCCCCTCCCTGAGTCTCTCCATCCCTTCCTCGAACAGCATAACTCACGATGAAACCAGGTGTGCATAAACGGTCGCAGAGGGAACATAGAGCACGATATGCTCAGTATATGACCTCCATGCATTCCCTCGATTCCAGCTTTCACACACCCCAGCCCCGACCTCTTCTCTGCCTCCTCCACCCTAACCGCCCCCCGAACTCCCACCCTCACTCCGAAGCACCGCATTAACGTCGTGGTTTTGGCACGAGTCCCACAGCTAACCAGCCACCTGTGCGTTCGTGATAGAAAGCAAGAACAGCAAGAAGCGAAGATCGTTTCTTTTGTGGTCAAAAAAGCAGTTTCACCGATGAAAGAGGTTTTAAATCATTTGCTGCTCGTGTAATTGGCATTTTTAAACAATAAAATTCAAATTTGAACACGGCGATGCAAATCAATATCAAAATGCATTAACATGCAATATTATGACGTCTTAAACATTTTTAAGTTCACAAATAACAAATAATAACGCGTTCACAAAATGGTCGATTACACCTAGCTACATAACCGCCAAAAATAATAGAATACAATCGGTGAAACGGACAAATTAAAAATAAACATTTCCAAGAGCTGACAATATATTTCTCTTAAGCATTTAATCCTTACTCTCCGAAAAACGTATCTCACATTTCTCATTAACTTCTTCGATCGAGAAGTTAATGGTTGTCCTTCGTAGCAAAAGACTGCTGGCCGTTCATATGGACCGTAGTGAACTACCTGGTAAGGTGAATTTGTTCATAGTGTGGGAGTTGCTGTACCAGACAGCAACCACACTCTGTGATAGCACGTGGTGTAACCTCATGTTAAGGGATATCCAAAACCGGGCCACCTACTACCCACAACTTAGGTAGGAATTAGTAGTATGCTCAGGGTTCCAGAGATAACTCACTCTTGACAAAGGATAACGTAGTAAGAGCTTTAACAGCAATGCATCATTGTGTGTGCCGACCCTCAGGCCATCGGATGGACACCAAGCCGGAGGACCAGTGTGTAGGCACTTGTGGTTAGTGGAAGTTAAATTTCCCACGATGTCCTTCATAAAGCCTACACAAATTATCGCTGGGATCCTGCACAAATGAATAATTTCTTCCCTGACTGACTGCTGAGGAGGCAGCAAACTGCCCGGCTCGTAAACAAACCGCCCGGCACGTAACCAAACCACCCGGCACGTAACCAAACCGCCCGGCACGTAACCAAACCGCCCGGCACGTAACCAAACCGCCCAGCACGTAACCAAACCGCCCGGCTCATAACCAAACCACCCGGGAACCAAACTTCCCGGGACATAACCAAACGGCCCAGCATGTATCCAAACCTCCCGGCTCATAACCAAACCGCCCGGCACGTATCCAAACCGCCCGGCACGTAACTAAACCGCCCGGGACGTAACTAAACTGCCCGGCACGTAACTAAACCGCCCGGCACGTAACAAAACCGCCCGGCACGTAACTAAACCGCCAGGGACGTAACTAAACCGCCCGGCACGTACCCATCCGCCCGGCACGTAACTAAACCGCCCGGCACGTACCCAAACCGCCCGGCACGTACCCAAACCGCCCGGCACGTACCCAAACCGCCCGGCACGTACCCAAACCGCCCGGCACGTACCCAAACCACCCGACACGTACCCAAACCGCCCGGCACGTACCCAAACCGCCCGGCACGTACCCAAACCGCCCGGCACGTAACCAAACAGCGCGGCACGTAACCAAACAGCCCGGCTCGTAACCAAACCACCCGGCTCGTAACCAAACCACCCGGCTCGTAACCAAACCACCCGGCTCGTAACCAAACCACCCGGCTCGTAACCAAACCACCCGGCTCATAACCAAACCACCCGGCTCATAACCAAACCACCCGGGAACCAAACTTCCCAGGACATAACCAAACAGCCCGGCACGTAACCAAACCATCCGGTTCGTAATCAAACCGCCCGGTTCGTAACCATACCGCCCGGTTCGTAAACAAACCGCCCGGTTCGTAACCGAACCGCCCGGTTCGTAACCAAACCGCCCGGCTCGTAACCAAACCGCCCGGTTTGTAACCAAACCGCCCGGCTCGTAACCAAACCGCCCGGCACGCAATCAAACCGCCCGTCACGTAACTAAACCGCCCGGCACGTACCCAAACCGCCCGGCACGTAACCAAACCGCCCACCACATAATCAAACCATCTGGCTCATAACCAAACCACCCGGGAACCAAACGTCCCGGGACATAACCAAACAGCCCGGCACGTAACCAAACCACACGGCTCGTAACCAAACCACCCGGCTCGTAACCAAACCACCCGGCTCGTAACCAAACCGACCGGATCGTAACCAAACCGCCCGGCCAGTAACCAAACCGCCCGGCCAGTAACCAAACCGCCCGGCCAGTAACCAAACCGCCCGGCCAGTAACCAAACCGCCCGGCTCCTAACCAAACCGCCCGGCTCCTAACCAAACCGCCCGGCTCCTAACCAAACCGCCCGGCTCCTAACCAAACCGCCCGGCTCCTAACCAAACCGCCCGGCTCCTAACCAAACCGCCCGGCTCCTAACCAAACCGCCCGGCTCCTAACCAAACCGCCCGGCTCCTAACCAAACCGCCCGGCTCCTAACCAAACCGCCCGGCTCCTAACCAAACCGCCCGGCTCCTAACCAAACCGCCCGGCTCCTAACCAAACCGCCCGGCTCCTAACCAAACCGCCCGGCTCCTAACCAAACCGCCCGGCACGTAACCAAACCGCCCGGCACGTAACCAAACCGCCCGGCACGTAACCAAAACGCCCGGCACGTAACCAAACCGCCCGGCTCCTAACCAAACCGCCCGGCTCCTAACCAAACCGCCCGGCTCGTAACCAAACCGCCCGGCTCCTAACCAAACCGCCCGGCTCCTAACCAAACCGCCCGGCTCCTAACCAAACCGCCCGGCTCCTAACCAAACCGCCCGGCTCCTAACCAAACCGCCCGGCACGTAACCAAACCGCCCGGCACGTAACCAAACCGCCCGGCACGTAACCAAACCGCCCGGCACGTAACCAAACCTCCCGGCTCGTAACCAAACCACCCGGCTCGTAACCAAACCACCGGGCTCGTAACCAAACCACCCGGTTCGTAACCAAACCTCCGGGTTCGTAACCATACCGCCCGGTTCGTAACCAAACCGCCCGGCTCGTAACCAAACCGCCCGGCTCGTAACCAAACCGCCCGGCTCGTAACCAAACCGCCCGGCACGTAACCAAACCGCCCGGCACGTAACCAAACCGCCCGGCTCGTAACCAAACCGCCCGGCTCGTAACCAAACCGCCCGGCTCGTAACCAAACCGCCCGGCTCGTAACCAAACCGCCCGGCTCGTAACCAAACCGCCCGGCTCGTAACCAAACCGCCCGGCTCGTAACCAAACCGCCCGGCTCGTAACCAAACCGCCCGGCTCCTAACCAAACCGCCCGGCTCCTAACCAAACCGCCCGGCTCCTAACCAAACCGCCCGGCTCATAACCAAACCGCCCGGCTCATAACCAAACCGCCCGGCTCCTAACCAAACCGCCCGGCTCATAACCAAACTGCACGGCGCATAACCAAACTCTTTTCTCTCTCTCTTCCCCCCCCCCCCCCCCCCCACCTCACTCACTTTTTCACCTTTATTTACTTTTATATTTGTTTTTGCCACAACCGCTTGAGTGATTGACACTAAAGTTTCAACAACGGAAAGCCTACCCATATAAATGTTTTAATGATAACTATGATGTTGAAGGAGCTGCGCTCCAACGCGAGTCGAAAGAATTGACGCGACCAAAGACGGAATTCGTCCGAGTTGCTTTATTGAAACAAAACAGCTCAGGTATTCTGACAAAAGCCCGTTTATCGGGCAGCAATATATTGTTGCGGATATGGGATTGGCATCCATCCATATCCGCTTGTAAATATTCCCCTATTTCCTCCATACTTCCCAACTATCCCCAATCCCCCATTCCCTAGTCCCATTTTCTGTAAACAACACTCTGTAGACCCGACCTCCCCCTATTTCCCCCATTAAATGTCGCATCCAGGTCCACCGCATCTCACGTAGACAACTATAGGACATCTTGCTAGTTATTCTTAGTCTATGTCAGTTAAGGACTCGTTTCCATTGATTCTGACTCTTCGTTGCACCAGAATGTGATTGTATGGCACCGTTAGGAAGTTTAGGACCTCCCAATACCTCCCCGCAGCTCTTCCTCACGGTTCAACAACAACAACAACAACAACAACAACGGCGGCGGCGCGGGGAGTGCGCGTCCTCACTCCGGCTTGGTTGGTGGGGGGTGTTGGGAGGGCGCCAGGCCTTTCCAACGAGCCGCCATCGCACATGTGCTCGACGGGGTTACCAAGTAGGGGCTCGCTGTCAGCTCCTCGTCAAGGGCGGAGCCCGGTAACCCCCGCACCCAATAGAAGCGGCGGACCGGTCCCATCTGGGGCGGAGTCGACCAGCCGAGGGCGTGTGACTCCCCGCTGAGCATGCGCAGGAAGAGGGAGGTGACGTCAGATGCGCGCTGAGCTTGGAGAGAGAAGGACGCCACCTCCGAGCGCTGTGACACCTCCCCGCATCTCTGGACTGGACCGTGCTTTATCCTGTCCCTGAGCCAAGGTGCACCTTGTGCTATCGACTGCCTGTCCTTCCCTGCCATCAATCCCTGTGTAAGTCAGTCTTGTTCCGTTTGTCTGTGGTCTGTCAGGGATAAGATAAGACTGTAACTAAGTGCCCATCTCTTCTGTGTCTTTACCTCATTACCTTGTAATCTACCCCTTTTCTCCACCACTAATTATATCCTCCTCCGGAGGTCTTGAGAACTGTACCCCTTGCGTCATTTCATTTATCCCAGTCGTTGTGTCCTTTCCATCATTGATTTAGCGTAGCGCGATTTGGCCAACGTTCGAGTGGAATCGGGTGAGTTGGGGGTAATCGGGTAAACTGTGCGAACACGGCGGCCATTCCGCTCGGTCAAGCAACATCTTAAGCCGTGTCCGTAACAATTTTTCGGGTGACACCGTCACAATTTCGGTCTTCGAGGCCGGCCGATAGGCACAGTGTGACCGGAAGGGACGAGGTTCTCCTGACCACGTGGCCCTTGACTTGGTTTGTCCGCACAATGTGGGCGCTTTCAGGATGAACTTTAGCCGGGGAGCGTTTGGGTGCGTGGCGCCTTTGGGCGCCCCGGTCTGATACTGCCGCCCACGCGCAGAACAACTTGTGAGTGCACGTGGGTCCCGGCGGTCCCACTGGCCTAGCGCTACCATGTTTAGACAGCGAGATCCGTCCCCGGGCACCGGTACCTACTCCCGGAAGTCGAGAGATCAGCGGCGCCAGGCACGGTAGGACACCCGCGGAGCCCCGGCGGTCTAGGGGCGCGCGAGCCTACGCGTTAGCGTGCTACGGCGGAATCAACGGCTTCGGCCACGGCCGGGCCGATACTCGGCCCGGTCGCACCGGAAATGGACTGGTTCGACGCCCGCGCTAGAGGGGTCGCGGGCGACTGAGATGTGTTAACAAATTAATTAATTAATTTGAGATGTCCGATTCCTAGTGTTTGGAAATTTGGAAGAGCTTGACCCTAGCCTTTCCCTTGCGAGGGCAAGGAGGAACTTAACACTTGACACTTAAGCTTAGTTTGAAGTACACCCTGCCAGCGCTCCCGGTGGGACGGCAGGGCAACCAGAAGGGACGAGGTTCTCCTGACCACGTGGCCCTCGATCTGGGAAGCGAGAGGCGTTCCATTAGTGGACGCGCCCCTCACGCCCGACCCCTGGGCGGCCCCGGCAGGCCGTTTGTTTTGACGTTCCGTGACAGGCCCCGCACCCCCACCTCCGGGCCGACCGGGCGACCGGAATGAATCCCGGTGTCCCGATCCGAACCTTCAGAGCGGGCCGGCTGGGGAGTGCCAAGCACCCCGTACCTGCACTTTCCGTCCCTGCGGTCCCAAATACCGGAACCACCTGAATACCACTTTATTCGACAAAATGAGGTGCGGCCTACAGCCTTAGAAAACTAACCCTATATCAGTCAATACCTCCAACGACACAGGCGCGCATTCGTGCCGCGTGACGTGGTGACGTCATCGCGCTTTCACCTTAAAAGATTTATTTGATATAAATTGATATTTTGATATAAGCCTTAGAAAACCAACCCTACAGAAGTCAAATGGTCCAATAAAGGGTGATGGGAGGGTGATGGGAGGGTGATGGCAGGGTGATGGCAGGGTGATGGGGAGGGTGATGGCAGGGTGATGGGAGGGTGATGGCAGGGTGATGGCAGGGTGATGGGAGGGTGATGGCAGGGTGATGGGAGGGTGATGGCAGGGTGATGGCAGGGTGATGGGGGGTGATGGGGCAGGGTGATGGGGCAGGGTGATGGGAGGGTGATGGGGGAGGGTGATGGTTGGGAGGGTGATGATGATGATGATGATGATGATGGTGATGATGGGGGAGGGTGATGGATATTCGTCCGAGTTGCTTTATTGAAACAAAACAGCTCAGGTATTCTGACAAAAGCCCGTTTATCGGGCAGCAATATATATACACATTTATGTCGGGAAGTTTGCCCGGCAAAAGCTATACCGGGCATGCCCGGGTGTCAAGGGCGAGCCTTGGAAAGGCGAGTCTGGACCTGCCCGGGCGTGTTTGGCTGCGGCCTGGCAAGTCGAGGCTGGGCGTGCCCGGGCGCTCTGGACGAGCACTGGAAAGGCGAGAGCGGGCATGCCCGGACGCTCTGGGCGAGCCCTGGAAAGGCGATAGCGGGCATGCCCGGACGCTCTGGGCGAGCCCTGGAAAAGCGATAGCGGGCATGCCCGGATGCTCTGGGCGAGCCCTGGAAAGGCGATAGCGGGCATGCCCGGACGCTCTGGGCGAGCCCTGGAAAGGCGAGAGCGGGCATGCCCGGGAAAGACGAGACCGGGCGTGCCCGGGAGGTTCGGGCGTGCCCGGGAACAGTGAGTCCGGGCATGCCCGGGAGAGGCGCGTCTGGCCGTGTTCTGGCCGGTGCAAGGCGATTGTGTGCATCCAGCGGTAACCGCTACAATGTCATAGATCATGTGGTATGGCAGCCATGTTGGGGAAAAAAGGAAAAACTTGCCTGAAACCACTGTATGAATGAAATTTAAACTTGGTACAGGTCAGGAACTCTGCATGGAAACATGGTCTGTACTTACTTTTTCCAAATTTGCGAAATTTGCATTTATGTTTATTTAAATTATACAATGGACTACAAAATGTAAATGTTTCATGATATTTGTTATATTATATCACCTTTATCTATCAATATTGTTGAAATGAAGATCAAATAGCTGTATGTTGAAATATGTTGAAAAGGTCAAAACTTTACATGGGGTGTACTTACATTATCACGTGACTGTAGCTGCCAAACCAAGTGACCTATGACATGATTGGTGGCAAACCTTTTCCTCCATGGATAGTGGATGATATATTTTAAGTTTCACATCAATCGGTGAAGAGGTCTCCGTGAAAAATACTTTAAACGTTTTCTTTATACATCAAATACGGCTGACAAAAAGGGGGAAATACGACGTCAAACTAGTATGAAATTTTATTCCTCGTGGCCCTCATTATTGTAAGCGCCCATGTAGAAATCACCGCCCCCAGTTACAAGTGGCAGTTCTTGGGAACGACTAGCCTTGAAAAATATAGTCTGATAAAAACGACGTAATATGGTGGCATTGTCATTAGAATGGGCAGCGTGAGGTGCATCATCATCAGAAGAGGTAGCGTGAGGTGGCATCATCATTGTCATAGGATGGCATGGTCATTGGAATGGGCAGTATGGGATGGCATGGTCATTGGAACGGGTGTTGTTCAGTACCAGGCACAATTGTTCACAGTCATAAGGGGCAGTTCCATTTGCACTTTGAATTTGGAACAGTAATTTGTGGTCCATATTTTATAAGATCATGAGCAAGTTTCCTGTGCTACACACAGGCAGGAGGCCAAAATGTCAAAAAAATGTTTTGAGAAATTTTATGAAAATTCCCAACCACTTTCGGACATGTGCCCCTGCCATCCAGGGGTCCCTACCCCAAAAGCTGCACAGAAAATTTGGTGGGATTGGCCCCAAAACTTGTTGTTGTTTTTTTTTGTTTGTTTTTTTTTGTTGTTGTATACAAGATCGAGGCTCGTGAAAGAGCTAACATTAATCACACAAAAAGACAAACCGACACACAAAACACAAAAAACAAGGGGAGCGGCAGACAAGATGGGGAGAGAGGGGGAAGGACACAAACACAACATTTGAGAGCAGGGGCATCGGGAGGACTTGGGGGGAGGTGGGAGAGGAATAAAACATATGAACACTGCAAAGACTCTGGGGTGAATTACTGGGGGTAGAAAAGATCAAGGTTTTCGATGGGGGAAGATAAGAGATGGTGGTGAACAGCTGTTTTAAAGACCTGGAGGGAGGAGTGGGATTGAAGGGAGTGGGGGAGTTTGTTCCAGAGGCGGAAGAAAAGGGGAATGAAAGAGTGAAGGTGAGCAGAGAGCCTAGACTTTGGCAGTTTAACCATAAGAGGGTTGCAGGCAGATCTTGTGCGACCTGAAGGAATATTGGGGGGACAGAGCACAGAGAGAGCTGGGGGAGCAAGGCCGGAGAGGAGTCGGTAGAAGACAGAAAGACCACCAACCTGCCTGCGGTGAGTGAGTGAAAGGCCCTCGGAGTTGACTACATCGCAGGAGATTCCAATGATTCTGAAAGCCTTGGCCTCAACAGCGTGAAGCCGAGCAAGGTGTGAGGCAGGAGCACCAGCCCAGAGGGGGGAACAGTATTCCATTGAGCTGCGGATGAAAGCCTTGTA
>NC_136263.1:20037802-20065302 GCF_964187855.1 Myxine glutinosa
ATTCTCATATCCGAATCCATATTCAGATCTTCACCAAAATCGAATCGAATTGTCCTTGTCAGACACTCAACCTGTCCAGTGTCCACCAAGTTTCGTCCAAATCCGTCCACAACGTTTTGAGATATCCTGCTATGTATCGTTTTTGGCCCTATATCTCCCAATGGTAAAGAATCACTGAAAACATTCTAGCAGCCGGATCAGAATCCGGATCTTCACCAAAATCTAATCATTTCGTTCTCGTCACATACGCTACATCTTTGCCAAATCTCGTCCGAATCCATCCATAACTTTTTGAGATATTTTGTTCACAAACAAACAAACAAACAGACAGGGGTGAAAACACAACCTCCATCCACCTTTGATGGCGGAGACAATTAGTGATTTGTTTGGAATGCCGGTGATAACTCAACTACTCTTCGTAAGACACCGTGGGATATTTTAACATCCACCGACTAATACGAGCAAAGACGGGACACCCGGTTTTGACATCCGGTCCATCCTTCGGACGGCACACACGTCGATGCATCTCCCTGCATGCGAAACACCAGGATGGTAGTTTATAGCTAGGTCAGGATATGAACACAGGCTACACATGAGATAAGAGGGCAGTGTGACTATCCTGCCAGTGCTGTTCATGGACAATTCTATTTAGATTCTGAAGTGTGATGCTTTTTTTTTTTTTTTTGTCTTTCTTTTTAAACTTTTTTATGCAATTTGAAAATCTCACCGAAATTAAAGAAAACTTCATTTCTGAACAGCGAATGTTAAAGACAATCACTGTACTGAGAAACTCCCCCTGTTAAATGTTGTTCTAGGTTTACGGGCCAAGATGGGGGGGGGGTGGGGTCATGGGGTTGCGGGTGGAAAGAGAGAAATATTCTGCTCAGACAGAGACCACTTGGCTGCGAGCGTCGAGGAGTGAATGGAAGGAAATGTTTTTGTTCTGCACCCTTCCATATAAATCACAAGATATGAGAATCGTGGCACGATCTTAGCAATCTCTTTCCACTTGAAAAAGAAACTGATCAGACAACCCGCTGTACAATCTTTTCAAAACAAATGGCGGTTACCATGGCAACTCCCTTCTTTGGAAGCATCATTCGGAGGAGCTTTTGAGAAGAGAAAGTGAAAAGTGCAATACCAGGACATCGTCACAAGTGCCGGTTATGTGGTGTGTGGTTTCAGAATCGTACACGCGTTGTCGGGCACGGTGTAACAGACACTGCTAGGAAAAAAAGGAAAACAAATAAATTAATAATCTTCTCGCCATCTATTTAGCAAAACGTTTCTGAGGATTCTAAGCAAAAATCAAAGACCTCATGATGTTTACGTCATTGCTCAGTCTACATCCATCTGATTACAGAACTGCTCCCCACACCCTCCCTCCCAATTGCTTCTCTCTGTCCCTTTAGCCTTGCAAAGGTAAATATATGGACATGACAAACAAAATCAATTTTGCTCGATTTCCTGATTTTTTAAGCCTTATGGTAATTCTTCGGTAAAATGCCAGCGGCATAGAAAAGACCCCTTTATATACGGTATGTGCCGTGTGGTAAAGTATAGAAAAGAATTGCCAACGATCCCTTGGTTCCTCCTAAGAACACAAGGGTAGTCAGCATGCACAAGAGATTTTTTTTTTTAATGTCCCTTCTTTTCTATAGTTTGCCACATGGCACATACCATGAAAAGGAGCCTTTTCTGTGCCCCTGGCATTTTTCCCAAGATACATTTTAAATACGAAACTAAACGCATTTGTTAATCGTACAAGACTTTATTGAAAACAATATAAAAGACTTGAAAAAGTAAGGGGAACAAATATTCAACCCAGGCAGGATTCAAAATCGCAACCCCCAGCTTGGGAATCTGATGCTTTATCCATTAGGCCATTGGGCCAGCATGTTGCAATTAAAAAAAATGTTTTAAAGGGGTATAAAGTGTGTTAGTCTAGTTGCCGCCCTTATATGTCCTTTATAAGAGGCTGCAATGTTAACGACTGCGAACTTTTTTCACGGAAATGTGTTCTACATAGTTAGAGAGTCAAATTAGCTTGGTTGCTAATACTGTCGGGGTACATCTATCTATATTATAATAGGCGAAGGTGATTCTGTCTGTCTGTCCAGGGGTGCGGCTTACTCTGTTGAGAGAGTAGCTCCACCCATTCTAGGAGGGGCTTCGAAAACAAATTCTGGGAGAGGCTTCATATAAACAAATATCCACCATTTTATTAACTCGCATAGCTTTGAGGCCTGTTTTGTAGGCCGTGGTGTCTTGCTCTCTCCCATTTATTGCAAATCAAATTCGATATATCATTTCATTTTTCACAGTCGCTCACATAGTTTTAGACTCGGTTGAAAAAAAACGGGAAGAAAATCCAGTGAAAGTTTCCGTTTATAGAACGAAATGAATTCTCAAAGGCCTGTAACTTCAAAGCCATTGAGTCTCTCTCACGCCTTTATCTCCAATCTAACTCACCATCTGATTTCATTTTTATCGATGGTTTTAGACTCGGTGTCAGCAATAATTGAGAACATTCACACACACGCGGGAAAATGCAGAGATATATTTTTTAAAATCGCGTCATGATGTATCATACACCGCCCAACATGACACAGACGGCAACATGTCGACATATATTAAAAATCGCTTTTTCTTTTCCGTTAAGATATATTACTTTTCCGTTTGATGACAGTCGTCACAAAAACGTCAACAATGATGCCGACATATATTTCTTCGTTTTTATTTCATTCAACATTATTATCCGGAAGTAAAGGTTCACGTGTTCATTTCACATGTGCAAAAACAAACTCCATTTCACGTGTGCATGGACATGAAATACAGACGGGAAATTGCTAAGAGATATTTCGTTCGAAGCAATTATACACCGCCCAAATAAAAAATTTCACCGATAAACCGAGTGAATTCACCGAGCGAATTTCATCGAATTTCACCGAGTTTCAGGAAATTACCGAGAGATATTTCTTCGTTTTTTTTTATTAGTTACTAGCAGAAGTACCCAGCGTTGCCGGGTGGGGGTGGGGGGAAGGGCACGTACACTTTAAACATGTATATACATGTGGGATGTGGGATATATACATGTGGGACATGTGTGTGTGTGTGTGTGTGTGTGTGTGTGTGTGTGTGTGTGTGTGTGTGTGTGTGTGTGTGTGTGTGTGTGTGTGTGTGTGCATATATGTGTGTGTGTGTATGTGTATATATGTCTGTGTGTGTATGTGTATATATATGTGTGTGTGTATATGTGTGTGTGTGCGTGTGTGCGTGTATGTGTATGTGTATGTGTATGTGTGTGTGTGTGTGTGTGTGTGTGTGTGTGTGTGCCCACGCACATGCATTCACATGTTATCAGAAGTAAATACATTGTGTAGATTACATCATTTGTGCATCTGATAAATTGCCAGTAACCATTTTGTGAAACTGAATGTGTAGGTGCGGCATCTAACTCAATATGTCGAAATGTCACACACAATGTAACTCAATATGTCGATTCCCACGGGTGACCCCACTTGTATATTTCTATATTACAGTCACGTGAAAAAGTAAGGACACCCCATGTAAAGTTTTGACTTTTTCAACATATTTTAACATACAGCTATTTGATCTTCATTTCAACAATATTGATAGATAAAGGTGATATAATATAACAAATATCATGAAACATTTACATTTTGTAGTCCATTGTATAATTTAAATAAACAACTGCAAATTTCGCATGTGGAAAAAGTAAGTACACCTTTGGCTCTAATAGGTCGTATTGCCCTCTTTGGCAGAAACAACCTCAAGTAGGTGTTTCTTATAACTGTCTACCAGTCTCTGACATCGACTGGGAGACATTTTTGCCCACTCCTCCATGCAGAATTATTTCAGCTGTGCGATGTTTGAGGGGTTTCTTGCATGCACAGCTCGTTTCAAATCCCCCCACAACATCTCGATGGGATTTAGATCCGGGCTTTGACTTGGCCATTCCAGAACCCTCCATTTCTTTCTTTTCAGCCATTCCTTGGGGGATTTACTGGTATGTTTAGGGTCATTGTCATGTTGCAAGGACCACCTTCGGTTGAGCTTCAACTTTCCGACAGATGGCCTCACATTATCCTCAAGCACCCTCTGGTACAATGAAGAATTCATAGTGGATTCTATGATGGTGAGCTGCCCAGGCCCTGATGCAGCAAAGCTGCCCCAAACAATAATATTTCCACCACCATGCTTTACAGTTGGTATCAGGTTCTTGTGGTCAAATGCTGTCTTTGGTTTTCGCCAAACATGTCTTCTGGTACTGTGGCCAAATAACTCTACCTTTGACTCATCTGTCCAGAGCACATTGTTCCAGAAGTGCTGGTCTTTGCCTGTTCATTGGTGTCGGTGTTCATTGGCAAACTTTAGTCTTACCCTGATGTTCTTTCTGGACAGCAAAGGTTTCCTCCTGGCACACCTCCCATGTAGATCAAATTTGTGCAGCCTCTTTCTAATGGTAGACTCGTGCACTTTGACATCAACAGTGGCAAGAGATACCTGAAGGTCCCGTAATGACATTCTGGGTTTCTCAGAGACTTCTTTCAGCATCTTGCGGTCTGCTATCGGGCTGAACTTGCTGGGGCGACCTGGCCTGAACAAGTTGGCAGTTGTTTGGAATCTTCTCCACTTGTAGATAATTTTCCGGACAGTCGAATGATTGATTTCAAATTGTTTGGAGATCTTTTTAAATCCCTTCCCAGACTCGTAGGCATCTATAACCTTCTTTCTGAAGGCCTCAGAGAGCTCCTTTGATCTAGGCATGGTGACGCCGCACACTTCAACAACAAAGAGCAAACCAAAATAAATGTCTGAGGTTTAAATAAGACAGGTTCCTCCAAGATCCTCTCTAACGATGTTCTAATCATTTGCACCTGAGCTGGTGCACCTGATTCTAATTTTAGGTATTTGAAGTCGTGATAAATGTAGGGGTGTACTTACTTTTTCCACATGTGAAATTTGCATTTATGTTTATTTAAATTATACAATAGACTACAAAAAGGAAGTGTTTTGTGATATTTGTTATATTATATCACCTTTATCTATCAATATTGTTGAAATGAAGATCAAATAGCTGTATGTTCAAATATGTTGAAAAAGTCAAAACTTTACATGGGGTGTACTTACGTTTTCACATGACTGTATATAATTTTAAAGCAAAAACTATGGCACGTAGGTGGAATTTGTTTTGAAAGCCATTAATTAGACCTATTGGCCGATGTATATTCCAAGTTTCAGCTAGTTTCAATGTATAACCCTTGAGATATGAGCGGCAACACATTTTTGGTGGACGGATGGACGGACGGACACCAGCGTGATTTCGAGGGTTTTCTAAATAAAACTCAAGAATGCATAAATGGACGTTGCTGAAATTTGGAACATATTACCTCGACGTACAAAGAATTTACTTCTAAAATTTGCAGCCGATTTCATCCAGTAAAAGTTGAGAAATGTATTGTTATGTCGGGGGGTAAAGGAATATCTAGAGCCAGGTACATCTGTATCTGTAGGTATTTGACTGTCGCGATAGGGAATCAACCTTGTAATAAGTTCTATGTTTTTAGGCGGTTTGTCGGGGTAAGAGTATACCTGTGAACATACAAGGATGTTCGTGTGTTAAATAGTTGTAGGGAGTAAGATAACACCCATGTGTGTCAGACCTGGTAATCATTCCTTTGTCCCTTATGGCAACGCACACATATAAACACTTAGATAGGTCCTTAGTGCACACATTAATTAGTTCCCTTCCCTTACAATGACTTTGGAAGAAGACCGGCAGGAAGCCAGATCGGGGCATTGCCGGATGGCCACCGCCAGCCGCACCACCAGCTGGCCTTGCAACTTCGGGTGGGACGAGTTGTAACCCACGCCACAGGGAACGTGTGATTGGTTGGCGCGGAAGGCGCACACCTCCAGCCAATCAGGGCGGGAGGCGCGAAGACGCAACTGAGGAGGTTGCTCATTGGAGGGAAGGCGCTAGAAGGTTCGGTGGACGGCGGGAAGCTACAAGGCGCTGATTGGGGGGGGGGGGGGGCGCCAGAGCTGACGTCACATGCAAGGTGATAAAAGAACGCGCTGAACGACATTTGCTCTCTTGGCGCTGCACGACATCTTAGCTCTTGGCTTCTTTGCTGGTCTCTTGTCTCCGCTCTTTGCTCTATCTCTTTGCTCTCTCTCTCTTTGCTCTTTCTCTTTGCTCTCTTGGACTCTGCGTGCTGGACCCCTTCGTAATGGAGATCTCTCTGTGCTTAAAGCTCTTGCTCTTCTTGTCCCTGGTCTTCATTGGCTCTTCCTTCTTGCGTGCTGGACCTTCGTGCTTCGTGCTGGGTGACGGTTCGTCGTGGTGCTTGGAGCGGGATCCGGTGCTGTTGGTACTGGAGCGAGGGACCTCGTGGTGTGCCTCAGAGCGAGTCGCATCGAGGCCGGGTGGAGCGTGCGAGCGAAGAGGCTGAGGTTTCTTCATGCTCGGAGCTTGGAGCCGCACGGGGCCGCGTTGAATGACAAACAGATAAGGACACACCACATTTCCCTGTACACGACGAACGTGTTCTTTTGGTAATTCATTTTCCCCTGTCTCGTATTTGGAAGTCGGTGTGTGGGATCCCAATTTAGGATCATTATTTATTTACCGTCGCATTCCTTGTTCTCGGGTTTCGTAATAAACGTGTTTCTTTTTGTACATTTTACGCTGGATTCCCGTTTTGAGTTAATTCCCCTGCAGGATTGGAGCTGCCGTCGGTTCACTACAGGTAAGCGCTTGCCCCCTCTTCTCCTTCATTCTTTCTCCCGTACTTTTATAGCCGAATCCGTATTTGGTCGTCGCCTCAGTTAAAGCCGTTCGGTCTTCCGCGGTCCCTGGTGTTAACCTTGAGGGATTCACACGACAACTGGTGTCAAGAGTGTGGAGAATCTGGAAACTTTTTTTTTTTAGTCTGAGGCGATAAATTGGAATTGTCGATCTGTGCGCGGGACGCGAACAGCGCGTCAGTTAACATTTAAATTTTATTCCTGGTAAAAGCCACGACGGAAAGCGACCTCTTCTTAATGGATGGAGGAGGTGGGCAATATGGAAGAAAGGATGGAAGATGCGGGAAGCATTGGGGGTGAGTCGGAAGTAGTTGGAGTGGAGCTTAGTGATGGAGCTGCCCCCGCTATCAAGACGGCCCGATGGATTTACAGGCCTTTTATGAAAAAATAATGAAGGGAATGAGTGATATATTTAATGGATGGACGAGTGAGTGGGGGGAAGGACGAACGAATGGTGCCGATGTGGCCCAGGAGAAGCCAAAAGTGGCAGAAATTCAATCGGAACGGGGGGGGGGGGGGGGGGGGGAATTCAAATTGGGAATTGCACCAGGAATGACAAAATCGGAATCACAGTGGGAAGGAAGGGAAGGTAGAAATTTAAATGGGGAAAATTTGATTGCGGCATGTGAAGAGGTGAATGGGGAATGCCTACAGGTAGATGGGGAGTGTCAACAGGTGAATGTGGAGTGCCCATCTGTAGATGGGGAGACTGCATGTTTGGAAGTAAATGGAAAATGTTTGTTACATGCTGGCCTGGAGGTTTATCGGGACCGGATGGATGCCCCAACACATCAACAGGGGGAGGAATTTGGAGTGGTGCAGCACAAGGGCGATGTGCAGTGCAACAGGGGATAACAACAGGGGGTGTCCGGGTAATGGAGCCGGATCGAGTATTTATTGGGGACGGCCTGATGGGGCCAGAACTGATTGGGAATGTGAATGATGAGCATGATGTGACACAGCGGCTGGGGACCTGGGACAGTCCCATGGAGGTGGAGTTTGACCGGGCCCAAAGGAGTTTGGGGGAGGAGGTGAGTCGGTCCAAGGAGGAGGTTGAGGTGACCGAGGGGACCCTCACCACGAACACCGATTGGGTAACAGAGGCTCCGAAATTACAGAACCAGTTGGGGGAGTGTGTGGGCTCAAGGCTGGATTTGGACATTGGAGGATCGGGAGATAGAGCCTCGGGAAATTTGGTCCCCGTAGGGAATTTGGAACAGCTGCAGGGAGGGACAAAACAACCTGTGGTAGGAGTTGTTGACTGCAGCTGCAGTTTGGCACTGGGGATGAAAATTTTTAAAACGAAAAATAAATTTATGCTTAAATGGGAATTTGATTTGGAGCAGCCATGGAGTTGGACCCCAGGCTGTGGAATGTGGACCAGGAGAGGTCATTGGGGATGGCCTCGGGCAAAAGTTGCCCCTTCGAAATTTGGGAATGCAAGCCAGCTGGGGGGCTGGGCTGGCGAGATTTGGACGCGGTGTCCAGCCATGGGTGTCATGTACGACCTGGGCCTCACGGGGGGTCTGGTGGAGTGTGGCTTCCCTTGTTCATTGGGGAGCCACCCGAGCTGGTGGCTCGGGCTGGCAGGGTCACCGGACCCTGGTGGGGGTTAAGACCTCCAGGGGGTCCGAGGTGGTTTCTCAAGCCTGGGATGGCATTTATTGAGGACCACTAGGAGGAGGTGTTGTGGGTCGCGCTTTGGTGGTGGCATCGCGGACGGACAACTTGGGCCTGATGTGGTGACCACCCGGGCATGCGGCCTGACACCCTCTCCCTGAGACTCTGGGACAGCCAGCATGTGGTGACCTGCCATGCTGTGTTGGTCTGTGGACGCGGGTCGGACCGAATGGACAGGAATGAGATAGCCCACCGGACAACCATTGGGGCATCTGTGGAACGTGATGGTGTGAGAGTGACCTTCCACAGATGGTCCGTTATGATTTATGGACTCTCGGTTTGGGAAGAGAGCCATGGGATTGATGAATCGGGAATTTGTAACATGCCGAGCATTTGGGCCATGCTCGGCTGGCAAGTGTATGGCAAAGCATCTTTCTTTGGTGAGTTTAGTAAAATGTGAAAAATGTTTGGCATGGACAATCTCAGGGTTATATGCAAATTTAAGGGTGGATTTTTTTTTTGAAATGGCATGGTGGATACTGAGAGCAGTGTCACCATTATTGATCCAGGTGTGTAGACCAAAGTGTTGGAGGCTGTGATAAAATTGATAGGTGAGCAGGACACAGCCTTCAACTGGTTGCGGGGGCGATTGCACCAATATTTGGGACGCGGGGTTATGGGGATGTAGTTGTGTAGTCTGGGGGTCAACGTGGTGCTATGGGTGTCCGAGGTGTGTGGACCATGTATTCTGGGTGGGTCTCCTGGTGGAGCATGGCTGTCGACTGGACCATGGTGTCGTCAGGTGTGGGTGGGCACTGGGGGGCTGCAGTTCTGTGGACTGGGGGACGAGGGCGGCGTAGGTGATGTGAGGGGAATGCCACGCACTGCGACCATCTCCCCCATGGCCGAGGTTGTGCG
Source organism: Myxine glutinosa (assembly GCF_964187855.1). NCBI lineage: Eukaryota > Metazoa > Chordata > Myxini > Myxiniformes > Myxinidae > Myxine > Myxine glutinosa. The sequence continues at coordinate 20,047,175 of NC_136263.1, forward strand.
TGCGGTAGTGTTTGTTGGCAGCAGGTGCTCACCACATTAGCCAGCTGGGGCTGATGCAGCCGTGTTCCTCGCAGGGGGGCCAAAGGATGGATGGTGGGGGTCGCACCCTTATGGACACTCATGGGCCATGTTGGCGTTTTGCCTGCTCACCTTGTCCCGGTGACCTTTGCACGGTAGAGGTGCGGAGCTGTCGTAGCCACATGTAGTTGTTTAGAACAGTTCACCGTTGGATGCGGATCCACATACCTGCCAGTGTAGTGGGGACAAAAGTGAAATTTGGAAGAATTTGGTAGGCCCAATGGGATAAATTTTGGGATTTTGAGGGTGGATGGCACTTTGGACCCGACCAACCTGCAACTACCTACACTTGAGGTGAGTGTTTTGATGTTTACTGTCCCAGGCTTCAGGACTTGCTTATGGAAAATTGGGGACATGTAATTTGGAGTTGGGAGGCAGGTACGAGTGATGACATGGCCAGTGAGGGGGATGGAATGTGTGCCACAGAGTCTTGTGGGTGGTGTTTGTTTATGTGTAGAGGTTATGTGTTTCTATGTGGTCGTGAGGTTGGACATTGAGTCTGGGTGATTATTGTGTTTTGAGATGTAATAGTAAAATGTGAATGGAATTTCACATGAAGCAGGCCATGGCAACTCTTGTAACATCTTTTTGGTACCATCTTCTCTGGATTGTGTTGAGAATTGAATGGCAGCGGGGGAGGAAATGTGTTTTGGGATCTTGTGGGTGGGTAAGGTGTGTGTGCCCGCAGGTACAGATCAAGCTCTGAGGTGTGATGCCTGCGGCCCCCCCTCTGCGGCAATTACCCCTGGCAACCGGTGGTATCTGGAAATTGGAGCTCATCCGTGGAGGGTCTGGTTGGGCGCCGTGGGGTAAAGGAGACTCCCGGCGACCCGTGGAGCTGCGCGGAAGCAGGAGGCAACGGAGCCTGGTGTGTGGAGACCCTCACCGGCGGGGTAACGGCGGAAAGGGCTGTTGGCTGTCACGGGGCCAAGAGGTAAAGGGGGGGGGGGGGGCAATTAACTTGAGAGTTGGTTGACTTGTGTTTGGGACTGCGGGCACCACCGCCTGAAGCGCCCCCATCCTCTTACTTGTGCGGTACCTCCCTGCTGCCTAGTTGAGAGGTATGCACGCACTGTGATATGACATCTATGCCATGGTCCTGCAGGGAAGGGGGCGGGGGGTGAAATAAGTGCTTTGTTGACTTTTGAAATGCCTTGATGAGTATTGGAATGAGAATGAGTGGTTAAGGGGTTTGTGTTGTATGAATGTGGGCGAAATCCACCGAGCTATGTCACTCACCTGTAACACCTGAACAGGGCCCGCCGAAATTTCTGGGTGCATTGGATTGGCCCCACAGGTAAGGTTGTGTCTTGTAGCAACCACCGGGGGACGCGGTCTGTAGACTGGGGTTGTACAAATGTTTAGAGTTTTGGAAGTTTTGAATTAGGTTAAGTTTGTGGTTAAGTTAGTTTTGTGTGTTGTTTGTTTCCTCCCTCCGCAGAAACAACGAATGAAATCATTGTACATATTTGCATGATTGTTAAGGGGATTAGCTTGTAAAGGAGGATAGGTAAGTAGCTCCGGCCCATTTCCCACAGCCCTCCTGCTTTATTTCATAGGCTAATTAAGTGTGAGACAGTAAGTCTTAAGACTGGAAGGGTAGCGTCTGCAGTGAACCTAGCAGGAGCTATGGTTCCGGGGGGTGTTATGTCGGGGGGTAAAGTAATATATAGAGCCAGGTAGATCTGTATAGGTAGGTATTCGACTGTCGTAATAGGGAATCAACCTTGTAATAAGTTCTATGTTTTTAGGCGGTTTGTCTGGGTAAGAGTATACCTGTGAACATACAAGGATGTTCGTGTGTTAAATAGTTGTAGGGAGTAAGATAACACCCCTGTGTGTCAGACCTGGTAATCATTCCTTTGTCCCTTATGGCAACGCACACATATAAACACTTAGATAGGTCCTTAGTGCACACATTAATTAGTTCCCTTCCCTTACAATGACTTTGGAAGAAGACCGGCAGGAAGCCAGATCGGGGCACCGCCGGATGGTCACCGCCAGCCGCACCACCAGCTGGCCTTGCAACATCGGGTGAGACGAGTTGTAACCACGCCACAGGGAACGTGTGATTGGTTGGCGCAGAAGGCGCGAACCTCCAGCCAATCAGGGCGGGAGGCGCGAAGACGCAACTGAGAAGGAGGTTGCTCATTGGAGGGAAGGCGCTAGAAGGTTCGGTGGACGGCGGGAAGCTACGAGGCGCTGATTGGGGGGGCGCGCCAGAGCTGACGTCATACGCAAGGTGATAAAATAACACGCTGGATGACATTTGCTCTCTTGGCGCTGCACGACATCTTAGCTCTTGGCTTCTTCGCTGGTCTCTTGTCTCCGCTCTTTGCTCTGTCTCTTTGCTCTCTCTCTCTTTGCTCTCTTGGACTCTAACGTGCTGGACCCTTCGTATTGGAGATCTCTCTGTGCTTAAAGCTCTTGCTCTTCTTGTCCCTGGTCTTCATTGGCTCTTCCTTCTTGCGTGCTGGACCTTCGTGCTTCGTGCTGGGTGACGGTTCGTCGTGGTGCTTGGAGCGGGATCCGGTGCTGTTGGTACTGGAGCGAGGGACCTCGTGGTGTGCCGCAGAGGGAGTCGCATCGAGGCCGGGTGGAGCGTGCGAGCGAGGAGGCTGAGGTCTCTTTGTGCTCAGAGCTTGGAGCCGGACGGGGCCGCGTTGAACGACAAACAGATAAGGACGCACCACATTTCCCCGTACACGATGAACGTGTTCTTTTGGTAATTCATTTTCCCCTGTCTCGTATTTGGAAGTCGGTGTGTGGGGCCCCAATTTAGGATCATTATTTATTTACCGTCGCGTTCCTTGTTCTCGGGTTTCGTAATAAACGTGTTTCTTTTTGTACATTTTCCCCAGATTCCGGTTTTGAGTCAATTCCCCTGCAGGATCGGAGCTGCCGTCGGTTCACTATAGGTAAGTGCTTGCCGCCTCTTCTCCTTCATTCTTTCTCCCGTACTTTTATAGCCGAATCCGTATTTGGTCGTTGCCTCAGTTAAAGCCGTTCGGTCTTCCGCGGTCCCTGGTGTTAACCTTGAGGGATTCGCACGACAGTATTTTCAGTCCCCATGTTAAAGCTGCATCCAGAGAAACGATCCCTTATATAAAGGGAGGAGTGATTTGCGCCTCCCTTTGATAATTTTTTTTTTTAAATTTTTTACATAATTTAAAAAAATATTATTCATATTTTTAAGTTCCCCCCACCCTCCACCCCACACCCCATCAGCAATAGAGTTCATTAGTGAAAAGCACATCGAGTGAGCAATCTAAATCAATAGATGCATAACGAGGGCTAAAAAGAGATGAGGAAGCACAGAAACCCCAATTCAGAGCCGTGCAGGTTGTCGTGTTATTTTTATGGCGAACCAATCGAGTTTGAATGCTGGATCTACAATGAAAACAGGGAGCCGTCATCATGGGATCCTTGGTTAAGAAAAACATTTCAATGACAGAGACAACACAGATCGCATGTAGAACAGCAAAATCAAACGGTAGTGTTACTGTGTTGGTCTAAGAGCCGAGAGTCAACCACCACCTGACGGTGCAAACAACACAATTAGGATTCCCTAGCAACAAACACACAGGTAGGGAGTAATGGATACAAAAAGAAGGCACGCGCACTGCAGGTCACCAGGAGGTGTTGAAGTTGTAAGGGTTCTTGACCACAAAGTTGAAAGGTCATTTCCCAATCCTCTTGTGACCTCAGTACCCACCTTGCTCTTTACAGGTGCTGCAAGCATGGTGGCTGATGCAGTGTAGGTATTGAGGCTTTTGCTCTAAGAACACACTCGGCGGTCAGACAACACTCTCAAAAAATAATAAAAGAGATGTACAATACCACATTAAGTAAAGTGAACCTTCTGCAAAAGGTACAAATCAATTACTCGGCGCCTGGGTAAAGCATGTGATCCACCACGGGCAATGGCAAGCGAGCACCCAGCACCGTGGCCAGCTGACGGGCAGCTGGCTCTCATCGTCCTAACACTGAACACGCGGGCCGCACTTAATGCAAACCGTGTGCAGGAATTTTTAAGAAGTGATTTATCCCATTGCGAATCAGGGCTCAGTTTTCAGGCTGTGCTTGTCTGGTGTAAGCTGGACCATCAAAACACTGGTTAATGGCAAGACGAACTCTGCGGCACGCATTGGCGTAGAGGCGAAGCAACAATGGGAGTAAATGGAAGGTTGCGCACCACGACTCCATGGTGTGCCACGGCGGTAGAGAACGTTAACCCATCGGGTCCTTAATGATGCTGTTAGGATATCTCGCCATGTGCGGTGACACATGTCTATTTCGGTTGGGCCATGGCAAACGGGGCCGGAGCACCATGACGAAGCCGAGCTCGACGGAGCGGGTTCAAGTCCAATCTACTTGTGAGCAAGTGCTGGAAGGGGGCGGAGGGGGAGAAAAGGCTAAAATGTTAGCGAGTCACTTGGGAGACGCTGTCTTTGCACACGAATAAAAACCTGTCTGTCTTTTTAGCTGGCAATAGACGCATGATAGAATCAGTTCCAAGAAGCCTCACAAAAATAACAGTGAAAAAATGAAAACTGTGAGGTCGAGTGTTACGATATTTCAGAATCTGACCAAAGCGTAAAGACGCATGACAGGCCCTGGTTTTAACATGATTATACAAGAGACTCACGCAAGGAGGGGGTAGGATGACGTATACCCAAAACGCAGCCGTAGACTTACCCTGCCCAGCGCACCGCAGCCGCCCGACGACCGTCTGTGGCCTGTCAATGCTTATGGTGGTGCAAAGACAAAAAGCACGCCAATGTTGGCAGCAGATGTGAGCAGCGACGTAACGGGAGTGCGGTCGGTTCCCCGGCGACCAGAGTTTCCATACTATCCCTCGCTCGAGGAACTTGCCAAGAGCTATTTGCGCAGCCCTGCAGAGTCGCCAATCTTGGCATGTTTCGAGGGTGGGCCACCGGGTTAGCTCAGCAAGCCGTGCCCCTGCCCGATAACGAATACGCGACAGAGGTTAAACATCACCTCGGCAACAGACACAGCAACGTCGATGAAGTACTAACCAAGCCGTGCCCATTCCCCAGATGTGGCAATAACGCAAGCCGAGTTCAACTTTTTGAAAGCTTCACAGGTTACCGGTCGGGTACTCAATTTGTTGACAAAACTGTGCTTTAGACCCCTAACTTGGGGGTCCGCGAGGCGAGTTAGTCCAGCAGCCCACTGGACAGACACACGTGAATGTTCGCGATGGCTTCATGCACATTGACCCCCAAATTCGAGCTCAAGTGCAGAAGAGCAAGACATGAAGGGAGGGGACGTACGGTGGAAGAGATAAGATCTGGGACATGAACAAAACAGCGTGCAGCATGCCGCAGCAAGGCGTTGGTTTTCCGTGCATGCCGCCAAGCAGCTGTACGCGCCTTTAAAACACCGCGCCAACCCAGCGCCCAGCCACACGCCGCAAAGCCTCCTTCTTCATCCCGCCCTCCCCGTCAACCAGCTCAGCCAGGCAGCTGCTTCATGCATCCTTGCCTGCACTGAGCGCTCCTGGCCAGAAAGCGTACGGGCCGTGCTCCCCAGTGCGAAAAACTCAGACATCTCGAGATGATGGAGAGGACAAAAAGTATTCAAAAAAAAATCTGAAAACATCAATAAAAAGAAACGGGAGAAAGAGGGAAGTGCATGATTGTCTTTTTTTTTACAGTTCACATCATCATTTCTTTCCAAGAAGAGACGTACATGTCACCACTTATGTAATGATGTTTTGCATCGAAACGCAGCATACGGATAGGCCGATAAAAAAGACGTCATGACACCACCAATCCCACACAAAGAAAGCAAACTCAATCCCATCAATACCCGTTGCCATAATGTCCTCGACCTTCATGTAAGCAATGGACAAGATCCTTCAGGAATCCAAAATGCTGAAACAACAACGCTGCACACAGTGCTGGTTCATTTACAGGCGGGATGATGTACGACTAATTCCCACAATGCACCAATGTATGATGTACTGCACAAAACACAGACGGCGATACATTCTATTGGACGCAACAGCAGCAACGCAGCATGTTAAGCATGTTAAACGATGCATGTTCATTAGATACGAGGGAAACTTAAATTACTGAAACAAGAAACAACGGTCGAGAAACACCAATGTTAATATTTATAAATATACAAGTATGTACATATGTAGGGCTGGCAGAACATGCAACAGAACATGTTAAACATGCAACAGCAGCAACGCAGCATGTTAAGCATGTTAAGCATGTTAAACGATGCATGTTCATTAGATATGAGAGAAACTTAAATTACTGAAACAAGAAACAACGGTCCAGAAACACCAATGTTATTATTTATAAATATACAAGTATGTACATGTGTCGGGCTGGCAAAACATGCAACAGAACATGGTGTCAAACACGCAACAGCAGCAATGCAGCATGTTAAGCATGTTAAACGATGCATGTTCATTAGATATGAGGGAAACCTAAATTACTGAAACAAGAAACAACGGTCCAGAAACACCAATGTTAATATTTATAAATATACAAGTATGTACATCTGAAGGGCTGGCAGAACATGCAACAGAACATGGTGTCAAACATGCAACAGCAGCAATGCAGCATATTAAGCATGTTAAACGATGCATGTTCATTAGATACGAGGGAAACTTAAATTACTGAAACAAGAAACAACGGTCCAGAAACACCAATGTTAACATTTATAAATATACAAGTATGTACATCTGAAGGGCTGGCAGAACATGCAACAGAACATGATGCCAAACATGCAACAGCAGCAACGCAGCATGTTAAGCATGTTAAACGATGCATGTTCATTAGATACGAGGGAAACTTAAATTACTGAAACAAGAAACAACGGTCCAGAAACACCAATGTTAACATTTATAAATATACAAGTATGTACATGTGTAGGGCTGGCAGAACATGCAACAGAACATGATGTCAAACATGCAACAGCAGCAATGCAGCATATTAAGCATGTTAAACGATGCATGTTCATGAGATATGAGGGAAACTTAAATTACTGAAACAAGAAACAACGGTCCAGAAACACCAATGTTAACATTTATAAATATACAAGTATGTACATGTGTAGGGCTGGCAGACTAGCCTAGAGGTACGCACACTGGCCTCGGCTGTCCTGCCTGGGCTGGAATCCAGACCCAGCTATAAACTATCAACCTGGTGTTTCACAAGCGATTCATCAATGTGTGTGCCGTCCATCGGACATCCTCCGTGAATAGTAGGCAAGCGATCGCTGGCACCGTGAACGAATTCCAAATTCCTGCCCCAACTACTGCTGGGAAGGTAAAGGTAAGCCACCCAGTACAACCCTCGCCCAGGAAGCTGCTTTGGCGGCATCGACACTCTGTCAAGACTATGGTATATCAGAGAGAGAGAGAGATTTACACATAATTTGTTTTAAAACCAATGGCGTTTCTTGGACCATTGCAAGTATTCGGTGCGTTGATCTTGGTGAACAGCCCGTGGGCATTAGAGCATCCATACAATAAAAGTATTAACTTGAAATTCACTCAACCTCTGCTATTAGTCCTGCAAAGTGTGTTCAGGATTATAAAGGTATTCGAAAAATGTTTTATCTTGCACACAACGGCCTACAAAAAAAAGAATCCGAGAAACAGGAGATGTCGGGGGAGAGGAGGGGGCCGCAGAGGGCTCGGACAAAGCAGTGATGTTGGTTAAGGTGTGAGCAGAATGGTGAGGTGTTAGAGAAGAAAGAACCCACAGGCAATGCTGTGACATCTGAGCCCTCACTAGACGTGTCACAAAGCCGTGTGGGTTTGAAGGACTGAGTGGAACAAACAAGGTTCAAACGCTCCGAGCGGATTGGCCCGCAAGGATGTTGACTGCATTGCCGGGTCAGGTATTGTTTTTACTGTGTACCTGGCAGCATGGAAATGGTAAGAAATCATTGAAATAAATAATCATTTAAGTAATGCGAGCTAAACCATGCGGAGAGGAGAGAGGGGGTAAACCAAAGCGGACCATACCTTTCTAGATCCCAAACTTTGAGTGGGGAGCTGTTCTGCAGACACGCGGAGCCCGTCACAAATGAGCTGCCAGGATAGGGTGGGATGAGGACGGCCATGAGTCAGGGGATTACATTCCCCCCGAGTTAACACTGTAATTTAATTTGAGCTGCAATCTATCAGCGGCTCTTGTTGCTATGATGTCCTTCAGACCAATATGTCAAGCTTGGGCCTAACTTCAAATCATCCACTAGATTAGCTAAGTACAGTGGATTGTGGAGCAACAGTGAGGTTTACCAAAAGCAAGGTCGTTTGGGAGAGGGAAAAGCAAATTACCAAATAATGCAAACAAAGGCAGTTTTAACATAAATAAATGCAAAGTCTGATGTGTGTGTGTGTGTGTGTGTGTGTGTGTGTGTGTGTGTGTGTGTGTGTGTGTGTGTGTGTGTGTGTGTGTGTGTGTGTGTGTGTGTGTGTGTTGATGTCTGTGTGGATGTGTGTGTGTGTGTGTGTGTGTGTGTGTGTGTGTGTGTGTGTGTATGTGTGTGTGTGTGTGGACTTGTATGGGTGTGTGTGTATATATACAGTCACGTGAAAAAGTAAGTACACCCCATGTTAAGTTTTGACTTTTTCAACATATTTCAACATACAGCTATTTGATCTTCATTTCAACAATATTGATAGATAAAGGTGATATAAAATAACAAATATCATGAAACATTTACATTTTGTCGTCCATTGTATAATTTAAATAAACATAAATGCAAATTCCGCATGTGGAAAAGGTAAGTACACCCTTGGCTCTAATAGGTGGTATTGCCCCCTTTGGCAGAAACAACCTCAAGTAGGTGTTTCTTATAACTGTCTACCAGTCTCTGACATCGACTGGGAGAAATTTTTTCCCACTCCTCCATGCAGAATTCTTTCAGCTGTGGGATGTTTGAGGGGTTTCTTGCATGCACAGCTCGTTTCAAATCCCCCCACAACATCTCGATGGGATTTAGATCCGGGCTTCGACTTGGCCATTCCAGAACCCTCCATTTCTTTCTTTTCAGCCATTCCTTGGTGGATTTACTGGTATGTTTAGAATCATTGTCATGTTGCAAGGTCCACCTTCGGTTGAGCTTCAACTTTCCGACAGATGGCCAATCATTATCCTCAAGCACCCTCTGGTACAATGAAGAATTCATAGTGGATTCTATGATGGTGAGCTGCCCAGGCCCTGATGCAGCAAAGCTGCCCCAAACCATAATATTTCCACCACCATGCTTTACAGTTGGTATCAGGTTCTTGTGGTCAAATGCTGTCTTTGGTTTTCGCCAAACATGTCTTCTGGTACTGTGGCCAAATAGCTCTACCTTTCACTCATCTGTCCAGAACACATTGTTCCAGAAGTGCTGGTCTTTGCCTATGTGTTCATTGGCAAACTTTAGTCTTGCCCTGATGATCTTTCTGGACAGCAAAGGTTTCCTCCTGGCACACCTCCCATGTAGATCAAATTTGAGCAGCCGCTTTCTAATGGTAGACTCGTGCACTTTGACATCAACAGTGGCAAGAGCTACCTGTAGGTCCTGTGATGACATTCTGGGGTTCTCAGAGACTTCTTTCAGCATCTTGCGGCAGTCGAATGATTGATTTCAAATTGTTTGGAGATCTTTTTAAATCCCTTCCCACACTCGTAGGCATCTATAACCTTCTTTCTGAAGGCCTCAGAGAGCTCTTTTGATCTGGGCATGGTGACGCCGCACACTTCAACATCAAAGAGCAAACCAAACTAAATGTCTGAGGTTTAAATAAGACAGGTTCCTCCAAGATCCTCTCTAACAATGTTCTAATCATTTGCACCTGAGCTGGTGCACCCGATTCTAATTTTAGGTATTTTAAGTAATGATAAATGTCGGGGTGTACTTACTTTTTCCACATGCGAAATTTGCATTTATATTGATTTAAATTATACAATGGACTACAAAATGTAAATGTTTCATGATATTTGTTATATTATATCACCCTTATCGATCAATATTGTTGAAATGAAGATCAAATAGCTGTATGTTGAAATATGTTGAAAAAGTCAAAACTTTACATGGGGTGTACTTACGTTTTCACGTGACTGTATATGTTTATGTATATGTATATGTACATGTATATCTGTGTATATACTTCTTTTTTTTATACATATATATATGTATGTATGTATGTATGTATGTATGTATGTATGTATGTATGTATGTATGTATATATATATATATATATATATATATATATATATATATATATATATATATATATATATATATATATATATATATATATATATATATATATATATATATATATATATATATATATATATGTATATATATATATATATGTATGTATGTATGTATGTATGTATATATATATATATATGCACATATATATATATATATATATATATATATATATATATATATATATATATACATATACATATATATAAATATATATATATATATGTATAAAAAAAAAGAGTATATTTGTGTTCCTTTTGGTGTCAAAGGAAACCACACCAAATTTGAATGGAATCCAATAATATTTAGGGGTGCCACATCAGTGATGAATTTACCCCCATGCAAAAATAGGAATTCCCATTTTTTGGGCTGTACATACACAAAATAAATACATAATTATATATATACATTAAATATAATATTAAAAATAAATATATAGTAAATATACATTAAATAATAAATATACATAAATACACATTATACATTATATATATAGTTATATACAATATATTATACATACAGTTTTGAGACTTCCTTTGATCACTATCTGGGCAATTTTCATGCATGTTTTGTACAGGTTCCCGGGGTCAGGGGTACGCTTTTTTAGTGTGTAATATGTAGGCCTAACTTATTGACTGTGGCTCTTTTGTAGAGAGTGACCCTGTGGAGTAAGAATTAACAGGATTTTACCCACATTCTTGCTTATTTTGCAGATATGGCATGTGCTAGTACCAGTGTTTCATTGAAAACTCGGGCTCAGGATAATGTGTATCTCATTGGGTCCACTTCTGGAGATGCCATCAAAGGTGCCAAGCTCCCGACTGTGCATCAATCTCTTGTCCTGTTTTTCCATCACCTGAAGAAGGAGAATCGCACTGCCCGGGAGAGTGCAACCCTCACCATTGAAGAGGTTGTGAAGTTCTGGGAAAAAGCTCACCTACCTACAACGATGAAGCAGCACTGCATCCATCGTTTGGAGAGGCTATATGAAGAATGGAGGAGCCTCCAAAAAGGTGCAAAGCGGGGTGGTGCGACCCAAGAGAAAAAGGAAGCATCCTTCAAGGCCTCCTTGGAGAAGACGTTTGATCTTAGGCATGCAGATTCGGAGGCCATAATCACCAACCCCGAGGACAGGAAGTTTCTTCACGATCAATTCTCAGAGAGGAAGGCTTCAATGGGATCTGTAGACACTGTGTTGGAAGCAAAAACGAAGCGAAAGAAAAAAAGGGAAGAAAACGAGAAGACTAAGGCAGAGAAGGAAAATAAGAGACAGGAAATGGTCATGAAGGGTGCTACGGCTATGGAAGTCACAGACTCAGACTCTGACTCTGAGACCACAGCACAGGCTGGTTCTTCATCATCTGAAGGTGGGATATCTCTTCCCAAGAAAAGAAGGCCTATCAACATTGTCACTCCTGAAGTCGCAGCTTCTTTGGATCTTACGAAAACAAGTGACCGAATGGCTGTCCACAACTTGGCATCCATTTGTAGAGCAGTAGGATGGGATCCTGCAGAGCTGGCACTGAACCGATGGACAGTGCGGCGGAATCGCATGATGCATCGATGCAAAACCATGGACGAAATAAAAGAAGCATTTCATCATAATGTGCAGGGTCCTTTAGTGGTCCATTGGGATGGAAAGCTTCTTCCCGATGTCACTGGAGATTTTGTGCATGTGGAGGTGGATCGTCTTCCAATCCTTGTGTCCAACCAGTACCATGGAATGGAGCAGCTGTTGAATGTTCCCAAGTTACCTGACGGGGGAGGAGAAGCTATGGCAACCGCTGTAGTGGACACACTGAAGAGCTGGAACCTTGTGGGCAAGGTGAAGGCTTTGTCTTTTGACACAACGGCCAGCAATTCAGGTGTTCGTGGAGGGGCTGCTGTCCTCATTGAAAAGAAGCTACAGACTGAACTAATTCATTTGGCTTGCCGCCATCATGCGCACGAAATCATTCTGGGAGATGTTTTCACCACTCTTTTCGGTCCTTCATCAGGCCCAGACATCCAGCTTTGTAAGCGGTTTCAGGCGAAGTGGCCGGCCATTGCCCATCACCAACCAAAAAATGGATTCACAGATCCTGATACGGCAGCTGAGTTTGCACAGAACAATGACATGATGGATGAAGCTCTGGAATTTGCTCTTGTGTGTTTGAAAGATCAGCAGCCACGAGATGATTATCGTGAACTCCTAGAACTGACTGTCATCTACATGGGAGGAATCCCACCTCGTGGAATCCGGATCATGGCTCCAGGAGCAATGCACAGAGCCAGATGGATGGCAAAAGCACTATATTCGCTACAGGTGTTCATGTTTCGGTCAGAGTTCCACTTGACACTTCGAGAGGCGAGAGAACTCCGAGCCTTCAACATTTTTGTCTGCCTTGTGTATGTACAGGCTTGGTTTCAGGCTCCACAAGCTATTGAGGCTCCCCTGAATGACATTAACCTCTTCAAGAAGTTGGAAAAGTTTGAACAAATCAATCAGAAGATGGCTCAGGCAGCCTTGAAGGCACTTGGCCACCACACGTGGTACATGAGCCCAGTACTAGTGGCATTTGCATTCTTTGACACCAGAATTGACAAAGAAAGCAAGATCAATATGATTGAAGCATTGAAAAACGATGGTGAAAACCCCTCTCCAAAGAGACCAGCTATCAAACGAGGAACCGCCTGTCAATCGCTGGCCTCATAACAAAACACACCAAGCATTTCTTCAGCATCCTAGGGACCCCAACTGATTGGATGGATAAGGATCCTGGTTCATGGGAGCAAGAAACCAGCTTTCAGGAAGCAAAGAAAGCCGCCAGTGGCTTAGTCGTGGTGAACGACAGGGCAGAAAGGGGTGTCGCATTGATACAAGACTACAATAAGCTCCTTACAAAGGATGAAGAGCAAAAGCAAGCTCTGCTCCAAGTTGTTGCTGCTCACAGGAAGATGTACCCCGATGCCAAGAAGGCAACAGTGGTGAAACAGGCCCAGAAATAGGAGTTACATTTCTCATTATATTGGGGTTTTTTAATATTATGTGATATGGTGTCTCTTCATTTTATGAACTGAACATTTGGATTGTTATCATTGAATTTGAGTTTTCATAGCAATATAGTGCTATTTGTGCAGCTATTGTAACTTGTGTTTGCTAGAATACAAAGAAAGTGAGTGGAGGGTGGATTTTCATAAAACAAACTTCTGGTTTTGCTTTCGATCCATATATAGAAAAGTTTTGTAGACACCTTTAGTTTGAAGGCTGATGTGGCACCCCTAAATAAAATAAGATTGCTTTCATATTTGGTGTCTTTTCATTTTGGAACAAAAGGAACAACATAAAGCCATGTCCCAGTAAATATTTTTTTTAAATTATTTTGAGCACCACCCTAATATATATATATATATATATATATATATTTACACATATGTTTTTTTTTTGTTTTTTTTTTGTATACCGAATCGAGGCTCGTGAAAGAGCTAACATCTATTTCACAAACAAATCAACCAAACAAACAAAATATATAAAAAGAGGGAGCGGAAGACAAGATGGGGAGAGAAGGGGAGGCACACAAACATAACATTTGAGAGCAGGGAGATGTGTGGGAGGGAGAGGGCTTGGGGGGAGGAGGCGTGGAAAGGGGGGGGGGGGGTGGGAGAAGTATAAAACACAAGGACACCAAGGACTTCTTGGACAGAAGTTGGAATTTCAAAAAAGTGGATTTAGGGTGAAATTAGCGGGGGTAGAAAATGTCAAGGTTTTGGAGGGGGGAAGATAAGAGATGGTGGTGAACAGCTGTTTTAAAGACCTGGAGGGTGGAGTGGGATTGAAGAGAGTGAGGGAGTTTGTTCCAGAGGCAGGAGAAAAGAGGAATGAAGGAGTGAAGGTGAGCAGAGAGTCTTGATTTTGGCAGTTTAACCATAAGAGGGTTGCAGGCAGATCTTGTGCGACCTGTAGGAATATTTGGGGGACAGACCCCAGAGAGAGCTTGGGGGGGCAAGGCCAGAGAGGAGTCGGTAGAAGACAGAAAGACCACCCACCTGCCTGCGGTGAGTGAGTGAAAGGCCCTTGGAGTTAGCTTCATCGTGGGAGATTCCAATGATTCTGAACGCTTTGGTTTCAACAGCGTGAAGACGAGCTAGGTGTGAGGCAGGAGCACCAGCCCAGAGGGGAGAGCAGTATTCCATTGAGCTGTGGATGAAAGCCTTGTATGTGGTGAGGAGCTCAGGTGTGCCAAGGAAGGACTTCGCACGACGGAGGATGCCCAGTCGGCGACTGGCTTTGGAGGCCAGATTTGAAATGTGGTTTTCCCAGGAAAGATCATGGCAGATAATGAGACCCAAAAGCTTGAGTGACAGAACTTCTTGGAGAGGATTATTCAAAAAGTGGATGGGAGGGTTGTCCAGTCGGTCTTTTCGGAGAAACATCGTAAGAGTGTGAGATTTGTCAGGATTGAAAGACATGTTCCACTTGTTTGCCCAGTCTGTGATTTTGTCCAGGTCTGCAGAGAGTGAGGAGGCTGCAGACTGCCGATCTGAGGGATGAGGAATGGAGCGAAAGAGAGTAGCGTCATCAGCAAAGAGATAGAGAGGATTTTCAAGAGAGTCAGAGAGATCATTGATGAAGACCAGAAAAAGCACAGGACCCAGAACACTGCCTTGGGGAACTCCAGCCTGAACAGGAAGAGGAGATGAGAGAAACCCATTCAGGGCCACACATTGACTACGACTAGAGAGGAGGTCCGCCAGCCATGCGTGGAGATTTCCATGGATACCAAAGGAGGAGAGTTTGGTGAGCAGAGCGGGGTGCCAGACCGTATCGAAGGCACGTGATATGTCAAGGGAGACAGCTCTAATTTCCTGTTTGGCATTGAGGACCTCCATCCATTGTTGAGAAAGCAGAAGCAGCATGTCCAGAGTAGAGTGACCAGGTCTGAAACCAAATTGATGATCAGAGATCAAGCCATTGGAGAAGAGGAAAGATTTCATATCTGAAGCAATGATGGATTCCATGACTTTGCTGATAATTGGGAGAAGGCTGATTGGTCTGTAGTTGCTAGGATCTGTTTTTGCACCTTTTTGTGCAAAGCGGTGATGTTGGCTGATTTCCAAGCAGATGGCAGATGACCTTGAGCAAAAGAGAGGGTGAAGAGAACAGAGAGAAGGAGTGAAAGAGCGGAACAGGATTTTAGGACCCGTGGGCTGATGCCGTCAGGTCCAGTTGCAGAATCAGAGTCGAGGGTTGACAGAAACTTTTCCACCTTGTCCAGGAGCAGCTGGGAACGACTGGGTACGGTGGGTACAGAGAGGGATGGGTTTGGGACACAAGATTTAGAGGCAAACACAGAGTTGAGGCATTCAGCTTTTTCACGTGCGGAGTCAGCCGTGTAGCCGTTTCCCTCTCCCTCTCCCATCGCATGTTTATGTATATGTATATGTATATATATATATATATATATACATATATATATATACATATATATATATACATATACATATATACATATATATATATATATATATATATATATATATATATATATATATATATATATATATATATATATATATATATATATATACATATATACATATATATATATATATATATATATATATATATATATATATACATATATATATATATATATACATATATATATATATTGTTACGGACACGACTTATTAAGATGTTATGCTGGGCCGAGCGGAATGGCCGCCGTGTTCGCACAAGTTACCCGATTATACTCGAACCTTGGCCGAGTCGCGCTACGCTAAATCAATTGAGGAAAGGACACAGCGGCTGGGTTAAAATGACACGACACCAGGGGTACGGTTCTCAAGACCTCCGGAGGAGGTTATAATATTGCGGAAGGTTAGATTACAAAGACAAGAGAGACAGCATAGAAAGGTGGGCACTTAAACACGGTCTTATCTTAGCCCCGACAGACGACAGATAAACGGGACAAGACTGACTCACACGGGGATTGATGGCAAGGAAGGCGGGTAGTCGATGGCTCAAGGTGCACTCTTGGCTCAGGGGCAGAATCGACCCGGTCCGGTCCAGAGATGCGGGAGGTCTCTCAGCGCTCGGAGGTCGCGACTTGTCTTTCCAAGCTGGGGGCGCATCTGACCTCACGTCCGGTAAGTGGCTGCGCATATCCGGCGGGGAGTGACACGCCCTCGGCTCGTTAGCTCCGCCCCAGATGGAATCGGCCCGCCGCTTCTCACTGGCTGCGGGGGGTTACCGGGCTCCGCCCCTGACGAGGAGCTGACAGCCAGCCCCTTCGTGGTAACCCCGTGGAGCGCATGGGCAATGGCGGCTAACCAAGCCGGAGTGAGGACGCACACTCCCCGCGCCGCGCCGCGCCGCCCCCCTCTGTTGTTGTAGTTGTTGTTGTAGTTGTTGTTGTTGTTGTTGTTGTTTCATGGGGAAGATGGGAGGAGGTATGGGGAGGTCCTAAACTCACTACTGGTGCCATACAATCACATTCTGGTGCAACGAAGATTCAGAATTAATGGAAACGAGTCCTTAACTGACATAGACTAAGAATAACTAGCAAGATGTCCGAAAGTTGTCTACGTGAGATGCGGTGGACCTGGGCACGACATTTAATGGGGGAAAAAGGGGAAGGTCGGTTCTACAGAGTGTTATTTACAGGCAATGGGACTAGGGAATGGGGGATTGGGGATAGTTGGGGAGTATTGGGGAAATAGGGGAATATTTACAAGCGGATATGGAGGCCAAATGCCATATCCGCAACAATATATATACATATATATATATATATATATATATATATATATATATATATATATATATATATATATATATATATATATATATATATATATATATATATATACATATATATATATATATATACATATATATATACATAATATATATATACATAATATATATATACACACATATATATATATATATACATAATATATATATATATATATATACATATATATATATACTGAAACGCAAAAGAAACTTACCACCTTTGAAACCTTTAAATATCAACAATAACACTGCGTGTAGTAAATGTGTGAACTTATTTGTGGACAATAGTGTCCTCACTGTCAGACAAAACGGTCATGGATGGTCACTTGAACCTTCAATGGTCACTTCATAGCACAGCTGTTGAACAGCCGTTTTGACTGTCAGTGATTAGCCAAGGGGTACGGGATGATTTTCATGAGCTGCACGTGATGTCTTGATATTGGCTTTAAAAAGGCCAGTGCAAAATGGGCATTTTGACCGAAACATTTGACCATTTTAACCAACTTCAAAAAGACCGAAAACGCAAAAGAAACTTACCACCTTTGAAACCTTTAAATATCAACAATAGCACTGCGTGTAGTAAATGTGTGAACTTATTTGTGGACAATAGTGTCCTCACTGTCAGACAAAACGGTCACGGATGGTCACTTGAACCTTCAATGGTCACTTCATAGCACAGCTGTTGAACAGCCGTTTTGACTGTCAGTGATTAGCCAAGGGGTACGGGATGATTTTAATGAGCTGCACGTGATGTCTTGATATTGGCTTTAAAAAGGCCAGTGCAAAATGGGCATTTTGACCGAAAAATTTGACCATTTTGACCAACTTCAAAAAGACCGAAAACGCAAAAGAAACTTACCACCTTTGAAACCTTTAAATATCAACAATAACACTGCGTGTAGTAAATGTGTGAACTTATTTGTGGACAATAGTGTCCTCACTGTCAGACAAAATGGTCACGGATGGTCACTTGAACCTTCAATGGTCACTTCATAGCACAGCTGTT
>NC_136263.1:20070302-20452410 GCF_964187855.1 Myxine glutinosa
ATGGAGGACAAATTGCGGGAAATAGGGGAACAATCTGCCAGGGAAATCAAACAAATGGGAGAGCAGATAGAGGAGGTGAAAATCGGGGTAGAAACCAAACTGGATGCTCAGAGGGATGAATTGGACAGATGAGGGTGGCATCTACAAAAGAGATGGAGGAAATACGACGAGGGGTAAGTGAGGAGGTTTCGGGGCTACGCGAGGAGGTAAAGCGAGGTGAGAAGCGTATGGAGAAAGAAGTGAGGAATAATACGGCTAAGTTACAAGGGGGAATAGAAGATCTGACGGAGGAGGTGGAACAGCTGACGGAGGGACAAAAAGAACTAGTGGAGCAGGTTCAAAAGAACACTGCGGTACTAGGAGGGTTAAAGGCGACACAAAAAGAAATTAAAAACGAATTAATAGCGACACAGAGGCAATGTCAGATGGTACGTGAGGAACTGACAATAAGGGTGGACGAGGTGACAGAGATAATGGAGACAAAGGACCGAGAGGTGAGGACGCACATCAAAACGGTTAAGGTAGCCTTAGAGGACGAACTTGAGGAGACGCACCGAGAAATAAAAGAGGTTAAACAAAAATTAGAGGAAGTGGAAGAAGAGGTGAAGTGTGTGACAGGTCAGGTGTGCGAAAAAAGAGGTGTGCGAGAATGTCCGACCATGGGGTGTGTGAGGAAAAAGTGCACGCCGAGGAGTGAGTGTGCCGTCAAGAGTGAGTTGGTCGAAGCGCGTGTGCGAGGGGGTACATGGAAGCGCGGTGTGGTGAGTGTTACGGAGGAAGTAACGAGAGAGTGTACACCTGTGGTGAGTGTTACAGAGGATGTAACGAGAGAGTGTACACCTGTGGTGAGTGTTACAGAGGATGTAACGAGGAAGTGTACGCCTGTGGTGAGTGTTACAGAGGATGTAACGGGAGGGTGTGCGCGAGAAAGGTGTGTAACGGACGGGTGCATGAGGAAAGAGTGTGCCGTCGAGAGTAAGGGTGAGTGCGCTGTCAAGAGTGGAGGTGAGAGTAGTGAGAGTGAAACGGAGCGTGAGTTGGTTGTGACAGGTGAGCGAGGATGTACACCTGGAATGGAAGGATGCACACCTGGAATGGTAGAGCGTGTGTGGGGATGCACACTTGAGTTGGTCGTGAGGCACGCGGTTGGGTGTGCGGGTGAGAGCACACCTGTGATTGTCACAAAGGAGGTGACCGAGAAAGGGGCGCGAAGAGGTGTGTTGGTGAGGTGTGCGAGCGACGAATGTGTGCCAAGGTGTTCGGTGGTCAGGTGTGTGACCAAGTCGGTGAGCGGAATGAGTGTACCGAGGTGTGTTAGAGAAGGTACGACCAAGAGCAGGGAGACGGCTGCATGTATGAGCAAGAAAGGGGTAGCGTATGCATGTAAGCGTCCAGGTGAAGCGTCGACGGTAACCGGTTTAGCAGTTAGGGCGACTTATAGCCGAATCGGGCCCTCGGTGCGCGTCGGGCAGCTTCGCGTGCCGCGAGGACCAGCGGGGATCCGAACCACGGCGGTTTCGAAAGAACCGCCGTACACGATCCACGCTGTGCCTCGCTTGGAACGGCCGCGTCCGGGCTCCACTAGGCGGAGCGGGCAGCTGGATAGGAAGGGTCGTCATGGCGACAACGTTTTGTTGAGACGTGCCGGCAGGTCGAGATCGGGACATTGGATGGCTCCACACCGAGGTGGTGCGTGGGATCTCGGCCCGGGTAAGCCCCCGCCCCTGCCCCGAATGCGGGACGCATCCAGCCGCCGGCACAAAAGAATCCGCGTTCATTGCTCGGCTGTACGAAGCCGGGCTGTAGACGTGAATTGGCGCACCGAGTGGATGTAATAAGTAGACGGGTGATGGTGATAGTGATAGTGATTTAAAACGAAATTTAGAAAAGTGAGTAGAATTGGCAGTAAATGGAAAATTTTTGAATTGGTTGGAATCTGGACGAACAAAATTGATAGTGAGAGACCCCCGATGTGGTGGGATGGCAAATCCACCATCCCTCACAGACGTGGGGGCAAATGCGCAATAGTTTATGGGGTGGCTATGACAACCGAGCCAGGGAGGGCTTGGATAATTGTAGGGATCTAGCGAAGATGACATTAGGTAACGTTAAGTTTAGTTAGTGACTGATACCTGTAGTGGGGACGCAGGTAGATTAGTGTGGATTATAATGACGTGGGAGCGCAATAGTTTAAAGGGACGACTGGGAAGCGCAAGTTTCAGAGGGGAGTAGTTAGCTGAGATGATGCCGTGTGTGTGAGGATTGAACAGGTGAGAATGGAACAGGTGTGATTGCACAGGTGTGCAACTGAACAGGTGTGTGGAGCCGTGTATGAGGGAGTAGTGGTGATTGCGTGTTGTGTTGACCAAATGGTCCAGGAAGAAAGGAGGGTGCAGGTGGCACCAGGTGTGAGGGCACAGGTGTGCAACAACAGGTGTATGTGGCTGGGTGGAATAAATGGTAGTGTGGAATATCTGGAGTATTGGAATGGATGGTCGTGGAGTGAGAATGGTGGAAATTGTGGAGTGGAGTGGATGGTGCGAAGGTGTGAATGGGGGAAGAGTGCACCCCCATCACGGATACCCGGGGCGGGTAGTGTAAGTGTTAGGTAGAGGGTACAGGTAAATTGTGGTTGGATATTGGCATCTGTGGTGCGGGTGACAGAATGGTATTTGGATGGGTGCATTAGTGTTGTGGAAATGGCTGGGCGTGTAGCCTGTTAGTGTGTGTAGTTGTTTGGGCGCTCCACCACTGTAAGGATGTCGGCCAGGTGAGGCCGCAGGTGGGCTCTGGGAGCCGGTAGTAGTTGTTGTGGATGGGGCCCGAGGATCCGGAGGACGGACCCGGGTAGCCCAGTGCCAGAGGGCACCATGGGGTGACAGAGCCAGGAGAGGGGCTGTCCCCAGTTAGTTAGGTTAGGGTGAGGAGCTAGGTAAGCTCGGGTGGCAACTACAGTGGTGGAGGTGTGCAGGTGGGTAGACCTGTTGGGAGAGCTAGACGTCGCAGCCCAGAAATTGTGCGAGAGCACCGGGAGATGAATCGGGGGAGTGAGACCCCAAATTTAGAGGCACCACAGTTTGGGCAATGGGAATTGGTTTTTAGAACCCATAGTGTAAGTTGGCCAATGGACTGGCAGGGAGAGACCCCGGGTAGTGTAAAGTGTGTTAAAGTCATTTAGAGGATAGTTAGGATGAAGGATCTCCTCGCACCATCTGCATCCACTCACCTGAGGTGACAGGTACTCCACACCATGCCATGTTTTGATTATTTTTTATGATGCAAATGTTTGGATTGTGAGACGCATCATGACGTGGGTGTGACATTGTGCGTAATTCCATCTCTCCCTCCTTATGAGGATTGATGATGAATTGGTGATGGCAAATTTTGAAGTAGAGGGATTGTGGAGACGAATTTGGTATAGGGGAAATATGGGGAAGACGTGACAGTAATGACGAATTTGTAAATGTGTAGATTTTTGTACATATGGGGTAAGAGCAAGGGTAGGGTAGGTGACAGGGGGGTGACGTACGGTAGGGACGAGCTTTCTCACTTCGCCCTCCGTACGCATTTCACCTTGCATTGCCTTATTGACGTGTACCCTTGTGACCTTACCCCTCGCTCAATTGTCTTTCTTTTGTCTCCCACATGACCTGTGCGCCATTGGGTGCCAAGGGGAGCGTGCGTGAGGTGGCCATTGTGCGCCCGAGATTCCCAGAACCAGCATGCATTGCGTTGATGTACCACTTTATGGACCGCTGTTCTGCGGCCAAGTACCACTTGATGGACCCCAGGTTCTGGGGCAGGGCACCTCTGTTGGAGACCGGCCATAGTGGCCAGGGAATCTTGCTTGCGGACCTCGGTAAGGTGGCACCTATGCCAAACAGGTGGACCACCCTTAGTTGGCCCCTGAGGCCCTAAATAAAAATGGACACAAGTTGTGCTTTTTATTATTTCCAACTAGGCCGCATGAAGCCAGAAGACGTCGGGAAGAACATCGGCCCAGCAGAGAAAGAGAAGACCACCACCAGTTGTTTTGTTGTGTTTATTATGAACCATGGTGACTGCGCACCGAGTGGTGCTTTTGGTGCTTTGTGGTGCTTTTGGTGCTTTTGGGTGCTTTGGTGGTATTGGTACTGGTGCATCGATGCAATGCGTGCTGTCTCCTCCCTCCCAACAGGAATTTCTTTCTCTTGTTCCCTAAAAAGAAAAAAAAAAGAAAAAAAAAACACAGGTCCTGGGTTGCGTTGTAAATAAGAAATCACGTCATTGTAAATAATGCTCCCCACCGTAAATGTATAGTTTGAGAATAATTCCGTAATTCGGTTAGCTGTGGGCTTGAGTCTGTTAAACAGGGTGCAATGCAATAGGGGGACATACTTATTTGTGTTTTAAAATTGTCACACTCAGGGTCAGGTTAATTGTAGAGGGAATTACACCTACGTGTCACACTAAGTTAAAGTTTAGTAGGCCCGAGACCCTGGCCTGAAGAAAGGAGGGTGCAGTGTAACGATTTTGAGAAGTGTGTAACGAATTTGAGAAGTGTAACGGTTTTTGAGAAGTGTAACAATTTTGGAGGAAGTGTAACGAATGTGGAAACGTTACAATGTGAACGTTACAAAAGTATGGTAACACCCTGTTAAAGTAAATAATGGTCGCAGCCGTCGTCCTAGTTAATTCCATGAAACTTACACGCAGGTCACGATATATCTTTTAAATAGTGTATTTCCTTATTCCATGTAGGCTAAATATGTGTTTCCCACTAGATTGACTTTGCATTGTATCAAACAAAATAAGGGTAGGCCCTTCCAATTTCCCCAAAACCTCCCTTCCAATTGCCTTCCGCATTTTGGGCGGTTTTCTTCAACCACCATTGGCCACGAGGTAGGGTTGGGGAAGAAAGGCGTGTCTCCACCTCGTCATAAGGGGGGAGGAGTGAGCCAGCCCTAACAGCCAATCAGCACCGCGGTGAGCGACCCGGTAGGCGTGCCCTCGGAGCCGGCGGCTTGATTTCGCCCGAGGTGATAAAAGCGACTGTAAGGGACTGCTTTACCAGAGGCCTTGGGAGATGACTTGGGAGATGAGCAAAGAGGCGGCACCAAGAGGAGCGGTGAGATGCGAAACGCTCCAAGCCAAAGAGGAGAGGTACTCGGCAAGGAAACCAGCTTTGGAGAGACGCGCTGAAAGGAGGGAGACGGCTCCACCACAAGAAGAGGAGCAGGTGTGCCGAACCTGCGCATGACGTCTACCGCAGCGGATACACGACGGAGGGTTTTCCCGCCAAAACCGCGAGGAATTGCGAGCTGCTGCCTCCCGACTTTGCCTCCCTCTCAAGCAATCCACCTCAAGCCCTACCTGCCTGAAATATCCCCTGTGTAAGTGTGAACGTCCTGTCCTGCTCGTTGTCTTGGGGTTAAGTAAAAATGAATAGTGTAAGTTAAAGATTCGCTGTGTTACTGCTTCTTCCATCCATTGCTTGTGTGTGTATAATAAATCTGTTCTTCCTCCGTATTCTTCTTCTTCTTCTTCTTTTTCATTCTCTTTCGGTCGCTTTAGAGGTTTCCCGATTGAATATCTGTGGGGCGATCTGGTCAACGTCGGGTGGAATCGGGTTCTAATCGGGGAGTAACTGTTCGGACGCGGTTAAATACACCACCGCTCGGTCAATATAACATCTAAAGCCGCGTCTGTAACAATATATACAGATATATATATATATATATATATATACAGATATATATACATATATATATACAGATATATATATATATATATATATATATACAGATATATATATATATATATACAGATATATATATATATATATATATACAGATATATATATATATATACAGATATATATATATATATATATATACAGATATATATATATATATACAGATATATATATATATATATATACAGATATATATATATATATATATATATACAGATATATATATACAGATATACAGATATATATATACAGATATATATATATATATATATACAGATATATATATACAGATATACAGATATATATATATATATATATATATATATATATATATATATATATATATATACAGTGGTACCTCGGCTTACGAGTGCCCCAACGTACGAGTTTTTCGGGATACGAGCCGTCGCTCGGGCGGTTTGTTGCTTTGGGATACGAGCCGAGATCCGATGTACGAGCTCAAAAAATTTATTTTTTTGAATTTTCCGGTTGTGGCTTCCGGTTCCGGTCACGCGGTTATCTTGCCGTGAAAGCATCTCTGCTTGGATATAAAACACGCAATCGTCGAAATACATGAGCGAGGAATCTCCTTGCTCCAGCCGGTGACGTCATCGGCGGGGATCCCCGCCTCCAGAGTGGCTGGTCACGTGACCGCCAAAGCGTGTCGCGCGTGCGGGTATAATGAGCTACACCTGTGGATCACGTGACCATGGAAGCACGCCTCGCTTGAGAGGCATGGCTTTCGGTTTGCGTTTTGCTTTATAAGGCGCGATAAATGGGCTTTTGAGTGTTAGCGGTTCATGGCGTTGACGGTTCATGGCGGTTCATGGCGGTTGACGGTTCATGACGGTTCATGACGGTTCATGGCGTTGACGGTCAAAAACCCATTACATCAATTTTACCAGGCACTGTACAGTAAGTACAGTGGACACCAAATGCACGGTGGAAGGCTAGAAGTAGAAGATCGTCCAAGACAAGTGAGAATAAGCCATACTTTGGAGGAGATGACGTCATTCGCTGGTCCGATAACCAAAGATGTGGTATAAAAAACCAGGTGAGCTAACAATGCAGCAATGAAGGAATTCGGCCAAGGCACCGGCACACAACGACCTACCTACATCGAAAGACTCAATGCCAATGGTGACAGAAGCCAAGACGGCCGGCTTAAACACCGCCGAAAGACCACGGTGTACCAACTTACGATGCAGAACATCTTGCACTTAATATGATGACAACAGGTGCCATCCTCTGACGTACCATTACAGGTACAGTACACGTGAGCACAGAGCAAAAGTTCACTGAAACCGAGATTAAGAAAAAAGAAAAAACACCTCGTGGTCCGTGCTCGATATCGAAGTTTCAATCTTTTCAAACACATGATGCTCTCGGTCACGGTATCTCCTGCGAGCTGCTTCTCCTTCAACCACACAAACAACAACTTCTCCATATCTTCATGGATAGAGGTCCGGAGCTTTGAAATAATCGTAACGCCCTTGGCTGGCGTTATAGCCTTTATGGACTCCTTCTGCTTCAAAATCGTACATATCGTAGAAGGAGTACGATCGTACTGCCTCGCCAAGTCGACAACACGCACACCTCACCTGGCATGCTCTTCTCCTCTGCTTAATAAAACCAGTTTATTTCTTTACATTCTCTTGTATTATGTACAGTATATACGAGGTCGTGCTTGTTTATACATTATTTGTTATTTATAAAGTACATTTTTGTTATTTAAAAGCACCTAACAAAAAAAATTGGTGTTTTTTTTTTGAGGCTGGAACGGATTAATAGCATTTCAATGCATTTGAATGGGAAAATTTGCTTTGACTTACGAGCGATTTGGCTTACGAGCTCCGTCACGGAACGGATTAAACTCGTAAGCCGAGGTACCACTGTATATATATATATATATATATATATATATATATATATATATATATATATATATATATATATATATAGATATATATAGATATATATAGATATATATAGACTTGGCATTTAATATGGTAATTTTTTTTTTCTTGACTTGGGTTTACTTTCTGAACTCGGTATATCAATCTGGTGAGTTTCTTTTACGCTTCGGTGATTTCTTTGTTAAAAGAACCATGTCACTGATTGTCTGTCGCAGCAAGAACTCAATAACAGGATTATATGACAGGTGGCGTGACAAAATGTACGGACAGGTACATTTGATGATTGGCTTCACAATCGGGTATATAAGGGTTGTTGCGTTCTGTATTAGTGGAAAACAACTGCTGCACGTCTACAAAAGTTATTGCCGCTTCCCCTGGAGATGGTCCGTCAACTCGACAATACTGTTTGTCATTTAGTGGTGGCTTTACGAAATTCCGGCATGCAACAGCGTGCTATTGCTCGGCAGTATGGCATCACTCAAGATCAGGTGTCAAATATCCTGAAATGAAATGCTCAGAGGGGTGTCCCTACTCCAACACAGAGGCCAGGACGTCCCTGCAGAACCACAAGGAGGGATGATCGCCAGCTGCACCGGTTAGTCCGCAATGGCCGTACCAAGTCAGCTAATCGGCTTAGGGCTGAGTGGCAGCAACTGACAAATGTGCCTGTATCCAGAAGGCTAGTCAACCAACGACTGGTTCAAGCAGGCTATCATGCCAGGCATCCCCTGAGAAAGCCACGTCTGACCAGACAACACCGCCAGCGCCGATTGCAGTGGGCCAGAGAGCACCGTCAATGGCAGCCAGGACACTGGAATCACGTGATCTTCAGTGAGGAGTCTAGATTTCTGGTCTATCGTCAAGATGGCCACGTCCGAGTGCGCAGACAAGTGCATGAAGCCTACAACGAAGATTGTATAGTGCCAAGAGTCAAAGCTGGAGGTGGTGGGGTGACCGTTTGGGCTGCTTTTCATGCAGGGGGCAAAACTGACCTGGTTGTTCTGAATGGAAACCTGAACCAGTTCAAGCACAGGGCATTCTGGAAGAAGCATTGCTTCCATTTGTTCGTGCAGCCTTTCGAGGAAACTTGGTCTTCCAAGATGACAATGCATGGCCTCATCGTGCTCGCATGATCCAACACTTTCTTGCTGACCGTGGTGTAGAGCATATGGAGTGGCCTGCCATGTCCCCGGATATAAATCCGATAGAGAACTTGTGGGCAGAATTAACGCGTCAAATCGACAACTTGGACCAGCAGCCTGCCTCTGTGCGTGAATTGCAGCAGGCTATTGTAACTGCATGGCAAGCGATTCCTGTCCAAACCTTGGCAAATCTCGTGAACAGCATGCCTCAACGTGTACATGCTCTCCTGAATGCTCGTGGGGGTTACACGAAGTACTGAACTGTAATTTTACTGTCCGTAATCCCAGTCGTAATTTAACTTTTGTTTTTGTTGAAAGAAGTTTTGGCTAATGTGCAAAATAAAGAGATACTTCTGGAAAACGCACAGAAGTTTAACACAGTACTGTCTGTGAATTGAGTTCGATATCAGTTTACATCACTTTCAAGGATCAATTTATTTGCTTCAAAATGTCAAATGTGGTTTTTGTTTCTTTTAAAGGTCACATTAACAAAATCTAGAATAATTTCAACATAATTCCAATGAACTTTTGGTTCTGTCATCTTGAAAAGTAAGTTCACCCCCACAAAAAAAAATTCCATATTAAATGCCAAGTCTGTATATATATACATATACTGTATATATATATATATCTTTACATATATGTATATGTTTATGTATATGTATATGAAAAAAAAAGTCATTAGTTGGAGGATTCTACATCATGACAGATCAAAAATAAAGACTATGCACGCACGGTGGTTTAAGGGGCAGCTGGGCTGGCAGGATAACTCGGAGGTAACGCACCTAGCCTTTGAGCTCAGTCATCTGGGTTTGATTCCTGAATCCCGACGATAAAATGCAAGTGTTGGTGCTTTGCGTCCAAGAATGCGCCATCTTTCGGAAGGGTGTTAAGAAGGGCGTCCCATCTGCTAGCATTCATTGGCGGACGCCAAATATCCCACGAGCATTTGAAAACGGTAGGCCATTGCATGCTGGTACTCTGGACCGAATTCATGAACTATTCCAGCCATGACTACTGTTCGGCTACAATGGCAACCCACCCAGTGCTTCCAGTGCCGAGGATTTGGCGACATGACCGGTGGATTTCAACATATGTTGGACAAGAGATCAATTTACCTCGCCTTTTACTGCACCAGAATCAATGTATGGTACAGTATTTGCATTTTAAACCACAAAACACCACATTTTTAAACAACAACTCTCAACCATGGATGCATCAGGTACCCACTGCGTACAAAGTCCCAATGAATGTTCAAATAATCGATCAACCAATGAGAAGCTTCATCTGTGGCTACACAGAAGAAGAACCACAGATCATTAACCACACCGGTAATTGGTAAAGTTGGTTCATCCTTATTGTGTGTGTGTATGTGGATATGTGGATATGGGGATATGGGAATGTGTAGGTATGTGTATGTGTATGTATGTGTGTATGTGTATGTATGTATGTGTATGTGTATGTGTATATGCATATGTATATGTATATGTATATATATATATATACATACATATAATCGGGAGATTAAATCAGACGTGGACGTACAGTCACGTGAAAAAGTAAGTACACCCCATGTGAAGTTTTGATTTTTCAGCATATTTCAACATACAGCTATTTGATCTTAATTTCAACAATATTGACAGATAAAGGTGATATAATATAACAAATCTCATGAAACATTTACATTTTGTAGTCCATTGTATAATTTAAATAAACATAAATGCAACTTTCGCATGTGGAAAAAGTAAATACACCCCGACATTTATCACTACTTCAAATACCTAAAATTAGAATCAGGTGCAAATGATTAGAACATCGTTAGAGAGGATCTTGGAGGAACCTGTCTTATTTAAACCTCAGACATTTCGTTTGGTTTGCTCTTTGTTGTTGAAGTGTGCGGCGTCACCATGCCTAGATCAAAAGAGCTCTCTGAGGCCTTCAGAAAGAAGGTTATAGATGCCGACGAGTCTGGGAAGGGATTTAAAAAGATCTCCAAACAATTTGAAATCAATCATTCGACTGTCCGGAAGATCATCTACAAGTGGAGAAGATTCCAAACAACTGCCAACTTGTTCAGGCCAGGCCGCCCCAGCAAGTCCAGCCCAAGAGCAGACCGCAAGATGCTGAAAGAAGTCTCTAAGAACCCCCGAATGTCATCAGGGACCGACAGGTAGCTCCTGCCATGGTTGATGTCAAAGTGCACGAGTCTACCATTAGAAAGAGGCTGCACAAATTTGATCTACATGGGAGGTGTGCCAGGAGGAAACCTTTGCTGTCCAGAAAGAACATCAGGGCAAGACTAAAGTTTGCCAATGAACACCTTGGCAAAGACCAGCACTTCTGGAACAATGTGCTCTGGACAGATGAGTCAAAGGTAGAGCTATTTGGCCACATTACCAGAAGACATGTTTGGCGAAAACCAAAGACAGCATTTGACCACAAGAACCTGATACCAACTGTAAAGCATGGTGGTGGAAATATTATGGTTTGGGGCAGCTTTGCTGCATCAGGGCCTGGGCAGCTCACAATCATAGAATCCACTATGAATTCTTCATTGTACCAGAGGGTGCTTGAGGATAATGTGAGGCCATCTGTCGGAAAGTTGAAGCTCAACCGAAGGTGGACCTTGCAACATGACAATGACCCTAAACATACCAGTAAATCCACCAAGGAATGGCTGAAAACAAAGAAATGGAGGGTTCTGGAATGGCCAAGTCAAAGCCCGGATCTAAATCCCATCGAGATGTTGTG
The DNA here is from genome assembly GCF_964187855.1 of Myxine glutinosa. Classification (NCBI taxonomy): domain Eukaryota; kingdom Metazoa; phylum Chordata; class Myxini; order Myxiniformes; family Myxinidae; genus Myxine; species Myxine glutinosa. The sequence goes on from NC_136263.1 coordinate 20,081,846, forward strand.
GGGGGATTTGAAACGAGCTGTGCATGCAAGAAACCCCTCAAACATCGCACAGCTGAAAGAATTCTTCATGGAGGAGTGTGCAAAAATTCTCCCAGTCGATGTCAGAGACTGGTAGACAGTTATAAGAAACGCCTACTTGAGGTTGTTTCTGCCAAAGGGGGCAAGACCACCTATTAGAACCAAGGGTATCTTACTTTTTCCACATGCGAAATTTGCATTTATGTTTATTTAAGTGATAAAATGGACTCCAAAATGTAAATGTTTCATGATATTTGTTATATTATATCACCTTTATCTATCAATATTGTTGAAATGAAGATCAAATAGCTGTATGTTGAAATATGTTGAAAAAGTCAAAACTTTACATGGGGTGTACTTACTTTTTCACGTGACTGTAGCTGCAGGACGGTCGATCTTTAATTCTCGACAAGCTTTCCACCAACAAAGGTCTTCTTCTTAGTCGTCCCCAAGTTCAGCAGATGTGGAATTAAAGATCGACCGTCCTGCAGCTACGTCCGCGTCTTATTTAATCTCCCGATTATTTATTTAATACAAATAAGACGCCCTGCTCAAACTGTGGAGTTTCTACTATTTCTCACAGTTATATGTATGTATGGATATATATATATATATATATATATATATATATATATATATATATATATATATATATATATATATATATATATATATATACATATATATATATACATATATGTATATACATATATATATATATATATATATTATATATATAAATAAAAGCAAATATTTGCGGTTGGGAGTAAATCCAAATGACTCCATGGTAAAATCTCCAACCTTTAATTGAACAAACAATGACTCAACGTTTCGATTAACAACATGTGGCAAAGCCACACGCCTCCGTTAATCTTCCTCAAGAGTGATAAAATCATCTCAACATCCCCTTGTATGCAAAGTGGGCAGGGTATCTGCAAAGTGGGGTGGGCAAAGCTGGACAGCCAATTAAACCGTATCACACCGCTCTCGTGAACGGAGACGTTACTGACCAAATTCAAAAATCAACCGCATATTAACGGCTCAAAATAATCCTGTAAGCAATGCTGGATTATAACTCAAATGTTTAGAAAATCCGGAATTACCCCGCCCCCCCCCCCCTCCCCCCACTTTGCATATAAGGGGATGTTGAGATGATTTTATCACTCTTGAGGAAGATTAACAGAGGCGTGTGGTTTATGTCACATGTTGTTAATCGAAACGTTGATTCATTGTTTGTTCAATTAAAGGTTGGAGATCTTACCATGGAGTCATATATATATACTGTATATATATATATATATATATATATATCTATATATCTATATATCTATATATCTATATATCTATATATCTATATATCTATATATATATATATATATATATATATATATATATATATATATATATATATATATATATATATATATATATATACACAGTCACGTGAAAAAGTAAGTTCACCCCATGTAAAGTTTTGACTTTTTCAATATATTTCAACATACAGCTATTTGATCTTCATTTCAACAATATTGATAGATAAAGGTGATATAATATAACAAATATCATGAAACATTTACATTTTGTAGCCCATTGTATAATTTAAATAAATATAAATGCAAATTTCACATGTGGAAAAAGTAAGTACACCCCTACATTCATCACTACTTCAAATACCTAAAATTAGAATCAGCTGCACCAGCTCAGGTGCAAATGATGAGAACATCATTGGAGAGGATCTTGGAGGAACCTGTCTTATTTAAACCTCAGACATTTAGTTTGGTTTGTTCTTTATTGTTGAAGTGTGCGGCGTCACCATGCCTCGATCAAAAGAGCTCTCTGAGGCCTTCAGAAAGAAGGTTATGGATGCCTACGAGTCTGGGAAGGGATTTAAAAAGATCTCCAAACAATTTGAAATCAATCATTCGACTGTCCGTAAGATCATCTACAAGTGGAGAAGATGCCAAACAACTGCCAACTTGTTCAGGCCAGGCCGCCCCAGCAAGTTCAGCCCGAGAGCAGACCGCAAGATGCAGAAAGAAGTCTCTAAGAACCCCATAATGTCATCACGGGACCTACAGGTCGCCCTTGCCACTGTTGATGTCAAAGTGCACGAGACTACCATTAGAAAGAGGCTGCACAAATTTGATCTACATGGGAGGTGTGCCAGGAGGAAAATCCTTTTCTGTCTAGAAAGAACACCAGGGCAAGACTAAAGTTTGCTAATGAACACCTAGGCAAAGACCAGCACATCTGGAACAATGTGCTCTGGACAGATGAGTCAAAGGTAGAGCTAATTTGGCCATGGTACCAGAAGACATGTTTGGCGAAAACCAAAGACAGCATTTGACCACAAGAATCTGATACCAACTGTAAAGCATGGTCGTGGAAATATTATGGTTTGGGGCAGCTTTGCTGCATCGGGGCCTGGGCAGCTCACCATCATAGAATCCACTATGAATTCTTCATTGCACCAGAGGGTGCTTGAGGATAATGTGAGGCCATCCTCTCTGAAAGTTGAAGCTCAACCAAAGGTAGACCTTGCAACATGACAATGACTCTAAATATACCAGTAAATCCACCAAGGAATGGCTGAAAAGAAAGAAATGGAGGGTTCTGGAATGACCAAGTCAAAGTCCGGATCTAAATCCCATCGAGATGTTGTAGGGGGATTTGAAACGAGCTGTGCATGCAAGAAACCCCTCAAACATCGCACAGCTGAAAGAATTCTGCATGGAGGAGTGGGCAAAAATTTCTCCCAGTCGATGTCAGAGACTGGTAGACAGTTATGAGAAACGCCGACTTGAGGTTGTTTCTGCCAAAGGGGGCAATATCACCTATTAGAGCCAAGGGTGTACTTACATTTTCCACATGCGAAATTTGAATCCATGTTTATTTAAATTATACAATTGACTACAAAATGTAAATGTTTCATGATATTTGTTATATTATATCACCTTTATCGATCAATATTGTTTAAATGAAGATCAAATAGCTGTATGTTGAAATATATTGAAAAAGTCAAAACTTTACATGGGGTGTACTTACTTTTTCACGTGACTGTATATATATATGTGTATATATATGTGTATACATATATATATATATATATATATATATATATATATATATATATATATATATATATATATATATACATACATACATACATACATATATATACATATATATATATATATTGTTACGGATCTCAGAGACGGCACTCCCCTTAACAAGGGGGGGGGGGGTGGTTAATCCCCTTGGCCTGTTAAGCTGGCCGTCTCTGGTCCTGGTACCTGTAACGCTCTTTTGCGGGGTGGAATTGATCAGGGTTATTGGTCAAGGTGTTCTCCCGAATACCTTTCCCAATCCCTCCACAAAACAGGGAGACAAGTACCGCTCGAACCACGGACAAGATGGTATTTGCCGAGCGGTTTAGCAATCCGCGGTTCGAGCCGTTGTCAATTGACTAAACCCGATTCCGAGCGTTGGCCAAATCGTGCCACAGGTATTCAATCAGGGAAAAGACTAAAGCGATCGGGGAAGAATGAAACCAAAAGGGTAAGAAATAACAGACATTTATTAATTATTTACAAAACCAAAGACGAGGAGGAACGAAAGTAATATACAGAAGAAGAAGAAGACACAGGGCAAGCCTTAAAACAGTCTTATATTATATCCCAGACAACAAACAGGACAGATAAACAGACTTACACGACAAGGGAATAGCAGGCAGGAATCACTGGACGAAGGAGAAGGGTCCGTGCAGGTGAGAGGGTAGGACGGTCCGGGCCGGTGCGCAGCGTCGAAGGTGGCTCCAGTCCACGCTACAGGCTCGAGGTGAACAGCCAGCGGCAGCTCCACGTATTCGTTTTCACACACACGGTCGGACAATGTCAGTTGACTTATTGTATTGTGGTCGCCGTCACGGACCCACTCGCCGGATCACCTCTCTCTCTCCCGTGCCTTCTCACCGACTCTCCTATTCAGGTTGCACCTTCTCACCCAACTCGTACCTTCTCTCCGACTCTCCTATTCAGGTTGCACCTTCTCACCCAACTCGTACCTTCTCCCTCTTTTTCGTCCCACTCCTCCAACTCGTAAAAAGGCTTCGCGCCCGCGCTTATATTACGCGTGCTGCAAATCAATGCGCGCTTCATGGAGACACGCCCGCGATGGTCTTTCGTCAGCCCTGGTTGGCTGGTGGGGGCTCGCCTGCCCCGCCTCGGGTGGTGCGTCGGCGTGCCATGCCCGTGATCTGGCGGCTCCTCCCCCTTCTTCTCCGAGATGGAGCACATGGGCAATGGCGTCTTGTGGGGAGGTAGAAAACCACTCGCACCGCTTTTGAAGGGGACTTTGGAGCCTACTCTTATTTCATTAATGCAACGCAGATTCAACTACTGGGAACAGATCCTTAACTGAAACACATAATAATGAAATAACTACGAAGAGGTCCTATGGTTCGCTACGTGTTGTTCATGGACTAACTAGGGTGCGATCTTTAACAAGCCAATTGATGGGAATATTTACAGGGGGGCATTTATAAAGGATGCATTTACTAAAATTTACTAGTGAAGGTTCTAAAAACCGTAACGCAGCACCCGTTTTTCCTCTAGGGTCGTCTCGACCCGAACTAACTTTACTTAATGTGATACTCAGTAGCCCTCTACTATTAACCTTACCCTGAGTGCGACAGTTTTAAAACAATTAAGTATGTCCCCCTGCTGCGTTGCATCCTACCTAACAGACTCACGCCCACAGAATAACCGAATCACAGAATTATTCGCAAACTACACATATACGGTGGGGAGCATTATTTACGAAACACTAATTTGTATTTACACTGCAACCCAGGACCTGTCATTTTGGGAGACAAAAAGAAAAGATCTGCAAAAGAGGAAGAGCATGCACTGCACTACACCGATGCACCATACTCAAGTGCCCGGGGATGCACAATTGATATTGCAGTGCACCCCCGAGCAAAAGAGCATCACAAAGCACCAAAGCACCATCAGCACCAATAAGCACCAGAAAAACACACAAAGCACCATCCAGTGCTCATTGCACACATTTAAAGAAACAAAAAAAAAAAACTGTTGACCGGTTCTTCTGGTTTCTGCTCCCCCTGCTCTGCTGGCCGATGTTTCTTCCTGGTGTTGTCCTTTCTTGTGGCTTGCTGCCTATTTGACAATAATAAAAAGGCACAAAATGCGTCAATTGTTATTTAGGGCCCACAGGGGCCAACTATGGGTGGTCCACCTATAGGGCAAAAGGGGCCACCTCACCGTGGTCCGCAAGCCAACTCTTCTCTGGCCATCATGGCCGGTCCCAGCAGAGGGGCCAGGCCCCAACACGTGGGGTCCATAAGGGTGTGGTGCTTAGCCACAGATGCGTGTGGTCCATATGGTGGTGCTCGGCCGCAAGTCGTGCGGTCCATAAAGTGGTGCATCGATCCAGGCAGGCTGTGCAGCGGCGGCTCGGGCACACAAATGCGGCTAACTGCACACTCCCCCCCGGACCCAAAAGAACAAGCCGTGAGTGGGGAAGGAAAGGACACAGCAAACATCGGAGCAAGGTCCCCCCCCCCCCCCCCCGTCACCTACTCTACCCTTGCCCTTACCCCGTATTTACACAAAACTCTACACATTTACAAATTCGTCACTATCGTCTCGTCTTCCCCATATCTCCCCTAGCACCAAATTCATCAACAATCCCAATTTCTCAAATTTGCCATCAATTCCAATTTCTCATCAATTCCTCATAAGGAGGAAGAGATGGAACAACCAGCACAATGTCACCCCCACATCATGATGCGTCTCACATTCCCAAAACATCTGCAACAAAAAAACAAAACAACCATGGTGTGGAGTCATATCATCACCTCAGGTGAGTGGCTGCAGATGGTGCGAAGGGATTTCCATCCTAACTATCCTCTAAATGACTTTAACACTTTTACTCTACCCGGGGTCTTTCCCTGCAAAACCATTGGCCATCTTACACTATGTGGTTCTAAGAACCGAACTCCCATTGACCAATCTGTGGTGCTCATCAATTTGGGGTCTCACTCCCCCGATTCAACTCCCTGTGCCTTCGCACAATTTCCAGGCTGGGTCGTGTGGCTCACCAGCAGGTATACTCACCTGCACACCTCCGCCACTGTAGTTGCCTCCGAGCTTACCTGCTCCTTACCCTAACCTATCTACCTGGGGAAGGCCCTCTGGCGCTCTCCCCACTCGGTGCCCTCTCTGGCACTGGGCTACCCGGGTCCGTCCTCCGGATCCTCGGGCCCCACTGAACAACTCTACCGGCTCCCAGGGCCCAACTGCGGCCTCACCTGGCCGACATCCTCACAGTGGCAGAGTGCCCATTCAATTACACTCACTAACAGGCCACATGCCCAGCCATTTCCACTTCACTAATGCACCCATCCAAACACCATTCTACCACACGCACCACAGATGCCAATATCCACCACAATTTACCTATACCCCTCTACCTACTCTTAAACTACCCTCTCCGGGTATTCGTGCAGGGGGTCCATCTTCCCCATCCACTCCTTTCGCACCAACCACTCCACTCCACATATTCCACACTACTCACTCCACACCATCCATTCCATACTCCATATATTCCAGACCATTTATTCCATACTCCATGTATTCCATGCTCCCATTCATTCCATACCAGCTATTCCACACAACCATTCTCCATACACCTGTGCTTCACCTGCACTTGCTCACTCACCTGGTGCTCACACACACCTGGTGGCTCTTGCACCCGTCTTTCCTCCAGGACCATTCGTTCAATACAACTCACAATCGCACTTTTCACCATACGCTGCTCAATCACCTCCTTCACACACACTGCACCATTCACGAGCATTGCCTCTCAATTCCTCATTTCAATATGCTCACCAGCAAGAACTTCAATACGCAATGCCTCATTCAATAAACCACACCACAAACACACTGCATCCTCTGATCTACCTGGTTTTCCCTCTAACTTAGTACTTCCCGTCTTCCCTTATACTATTGCACATCCCTCGTCGTTATAATCCAACTACCCTACTCTCTACGTCCCCTACTACAGGTATCATGTCACTACTTAAATCTCAGTCACCTACTGTCATCTCTAAACCCTAACATTTTATCCTAACCCTCCCTGGCTTGGTTTTCACCGCCATAACCCCATAATCTATAGCTCATGTGCCCGGGTGGGTGTGAGGGATGGTGGATTTATCATCCCTCTACATCGGGCATCTCTCACTATTAATTTTGCCCATCCATTTTTTTTGGCCAATCAAATTGCCCATCAAATCTGCCAATCCAATTTGCCAATCATCAATTTCCTACCCCTATTCGTCCATTATTCTGAGCCTCGGTGCGTCATTACATTTGCAAAGCTCGGCTTCGCAAAGCCGCGCAATGCATTCGGGTGGTTTGGTCGCCTGCAGGTTGGGTCCGTCCGGCACTCGGTTCAGGGGAGGAGGTTTGGTTGGGCCAAGGTTTAAAGCACCATCTTGGCGCGGGGTCTTGCGCTCCCAAGCGCGATGGGCCAACCCTGCCCGGGTGGGACGCCGCCACCACAAGGGGGCGCCGTTCCGATCCCTCCTACCTTACCTCGAACCGGACCGGTCGCCTTGCCCGGCAAAGCGCGGACTCGACCGTGCGGGGCGGGGCCCGGCCCGGATCGTGCACGGCGCTCCGAACAGGAGCGACGCTGCACCGATCCCCACCGGCTCCCACAATACCCAAAGCCCGGCACGGACCGAGGGCTCGCGTCGGCTAAACGCTGTCCCGTTTAATGTCGATGCCTTACTCGCATGCTCACACGCATACGCGACCCCTTTTAGTTTTACACTCACCAAACCCAGCGCTCCCATACACTTTGTTATTGCACTTTCTCTTACACACCACCCAGGTACACTCATTCCGCTCACAGACTTCGTTACACACTTGACCACCGCACACCTTGGCGCACACTTCATCAACACACCTCCTCGTGCCCACTCCTCGGTCACATCCTCTGTGACAACCATGGGTGTGCACTCTTTTGCACACCCAATCATGCGCTTCACCGCCAACTCAGGTGTGCCTCCTCGCACACGCTCAACCATTCCAAGTGTGCATTCTCCCACCCGCTCCTCATCCATCTCACTCTCCGTATCACTCTCATCACACATACACTCCGACGTGCATTCTCGCTCGCACTCGGTTTCACTTCCATACTCTATCGTGCACTCTCCCTCGCACCCGGTATCACACTCGCGCTCCGACGCCATTCGTACATGCGTGCCGTTCCCCTTCACACACCTTTTCCTCACACGCGTGCCATTGCCATCCACACAGCGCACCACGGACCTTTCACGAGCGCCCGGGTTACGCTGGAATCCCAAGCGCGCGAAAATTCTTTTCGTGGCAAACACCTTCCCGCAAAACGTCTTAGCACCCACCATATACCACCTTACTCACCTGGGTGCTTCTTCCTCCTCGCTCCAACACCACCTGCAAACTTTCCATTTGGTTAATAAGCACAGCATCACAATGCAAATCCAGACATTGTGCATTATCCACCTCTCCCTTCAATTCCTGGGCTACCTCCGTCGTCTTTTCAATTTCGATTTCGACTATTTGTTCGGTTTATTTGCCAATTTGAATTAATTATTTTCCTTTATCTTCTTTTCCCTCGACGACCGCTGGCTCTAATAAAATTTTCTCTCCTACCTCGGTGGTCGCCGGCTTCCCCATACCCCGGGTCGCGATTTCTACCCCGGTCATTTTAACCGCGCTCTGCTCTGCCTTGCTCAACCCGCGCTCCTCGACTCGCGTTACCTCGTCGCGTACCCGTGTGCCCTTCCCGCTCAACATGCGATTATTGCTCTCCCCACATCTTTGTATGCTCTCACCCATTCTGTCCCCAAATTTACCTATTCGCTCCAATTTGCTGTCTAACCCCTCAAATGTGTTGTCTAACCCCTCTATTTTGCTTCCTAGGCCCCCAATTTGCTTTCCCATCTCGCTTCTCAATTTCTCACTGGTACCCCTTGCTTCGTCCCTCATTGCTCCAATTTGGCCTCCCAATTTCTCACTATCAGCCCTCATTCTGCTTTCCATTCCCTCCGTTTTGACTATGAAGGCCTGCATTTGCACCATGAATAGGCCCCAGTCCATTGGTGCCGCGGGCTCGGCCGCCGCGACCACGTGCGAGGCGCCATCTTGTGCCCCTCTAACCTCGTGCGAGGTGCCGCCATCTTGTGCCCCTGCAACCCCCGCTACAGCACCCGCATTGCTCTCCTCCTCCAATTCCTCCTTGGGGTCCTGGGTTGCCTCTAACCCTTCTTCTACCTCCCCTACCGGCATCCGATCACCTTGATCATCCATGGCACGATTATAATTTTGGATCTTAATACTAGATTTCGGCCGCTCCAAATTTTGACCAAATTTCTAGATGTTTTTAAAAAAATTTGGTTCGGGTCCAAATCCCACTCCTCGACACCAATTGTTACGGATCTCAGAGACGGCACTCCCCTTGGCAAGGGGGGGTTAATCCCCTAGGCCTGTTAAGCTGGCCGTCTCTGGTCCTGGTACCTGTAACGCTCTTTTGCGGGGTGGAATTGATCAGGGTTGTTGGTCAAGGTGTTCTCCCGAATACCTTTACCAATCCCTCCGCAAAACAGGGAGACAAGTAGCGCTCGAACCACGGACAAGATGGTATTTGCCGAGCGGTTTAGCAATCCGCGGTTCGAGCCGTTATCAATTGACTAAACCCGATTCCGAGCGTTGGCCAAATCGTGCCACAGATATTCAACCAGGGAAAAGACTAAAGTGATCGGGGAAGAATTGAAACCAAAAGGGTAAGAAATAACAGACATTTATTAATTATTTACAAGACCAAAGAGGAGGAACGAAAGTAATATACAGAAGAAGAAGAAACAGGGCAAGCCTTAAAACAGTCTTATATTATACCCCAGACAACAAACAGGACAGACAAACAGACTTACATGACAAGGGAATAGCAGGCAGGAATCACTGGACGAAGGAGAAGGGTCCGTGCAGGTGAGAGGGTAGGACGGTCCGGGCCGGTGCGCAGCGTCGAAGGTGGCTCCAGTCCACGCTACGGGCTCGAGGTGAACAGCCAGCAGCAGCTCCACGTATTCGTTTTCACACACACGGTCGGACAATGTCAGTTGACTTATTGTATTGTGGTCGCCGTCACGGACCCACTCGCCGGATCACCTCTCTCTCTCGTGCCTTCTCACCGACTCTCCTATTCAGGTTGCACCTTCTCACCCAACTCGTACCTTCTCCCTCTTTTTCGTCCCACTCCTCCAACTCGTAAAAAGGCTTCGCGCCCGCGCTTATATTACGTGTGCTGCAAATCAATGCGCACTTCATGGAGACACGCCCGCGATGGTCTTTCATCAGCCCTGGTTGGCTGGTGGGGGCTCGCTCGCCCCGCTTCGGGTGGTGCGTCGGCCTGCCACGCCCGTGATCTGGCGGCTCCTCCCCCTTCTTCTCCCAGATGGAGCACATGGGCAATGGCGTCTTGTGGGGAGGTAGAAAACCACTCGCACCGCTTTTGAAGGGGACTTTGGAGCCTACTCTTATTTCATTAATGCAACGCAGATTCAACTACTGGGAACAGATCCTTAACTGAAACACATAATAATGAAATAACTACGAAGAGGTCCTATGGTTCGCTACGTGTTGTTCATGGACTAACTAGGGTGCGATCTTTAACAAGCCAAATGATGGGAATATTTACAAGGGGATATTTATAAGGGATGAATTTACTAAAATTTACTAGTGAAGGTTCTAAAAACTGTGTGTGTGTGTGTGTGTGTGTGTGTGTGTGTGTGTGTGTGTGTGTGTGTGTGTGTGTGTGTGTGTGTGTGTGTGTGTGTGTGTGTGTGTGTGTGTGTGAGAGAGAGAGAGAGAGAGAGAGAGAGAGAGAGAGAGAGAGAGAGAGAGTTATATACAGTGAATGTCGAATCTGCGAATGTCGGGGCATTGCTTCAATGGTAAAAACGGGGATAGGTTCCCAGCGGTTCGTGAAATTTTAAAACTTTACAAAGACAAATGCACATAATTAGTTTCATTAAAATGCTCCAAATAAAAATAATAATACTGCAACCTTTCCAAAAGGTTAGCTCACTGTGTAAGAATTTCATTTTATTTTTGATCCAAAATAAAAGTTCATTTAACGAAGTTTAGGGGAGCTTATGCGATGGTACGTCATCCGTCCGTCCGTCCGTCCGTCCGTCCTTCCTTCCTTCCGTCTGTCTGTCCCTAAACACTTGAAACTTATTCTTCGAAACCGCTGATGGGATTGCGACCAAATTTGGCACAAATGATATTTGTTGTGTTGTGAGTAAAGTTTGTTCATGGCATCAAAAAAATCGGGGTCTAAGGTCGGGGTAATCGGGCTTATGGGGGGGGCTTGCCCCCCAAAATAGGTATTTGCTTTTTTCTCAGATCCGACACACACAATTTTGATGAAACGTCACCACAACCTTCATCATCCGGATGTACCAATGTTTGTTCAAGGCATTGGAAAAATTGTGGTCTGAGGAGGTACATGGGGTTGGAGGGGGAAGGAGGGGTTGCCCCCCAAAATAGTTATTTTTTTGTTTGTTTATTTAAAGTCTAATGATTATGTTAGTATGATTCTACATGTTGCCCTGTCTTCGAGCAACCATTGAAATTGGTTTGAAATACCTTTAGTCAGTGCAGTATACTGTTTATTCTACCTACCAGGTGAGCGCCAGGGGTATTGCCCCTATGTTTACTGACCGTACCATGAACCACGATCGGCGCAAGATTTACACCATGGATATCGTGCACAGATCAGCGAGGTTGGTTCATGGTAAGGAAGTAAAAATGAAAAAAAACAAAAACGTTCTTCTACAATGTGAGCACATCTACAAATGATGTACTCCTACAATGTGAGCACGTCTACAAAGGACGTACTACTACAATGTGAGCACGTCTACAAATGACGTACTACTACAATGTGAGCACGTACTACTACAATCTTATGGGCCGATGCATCTCAAGTTCGTTAATAATTTCAGCCAAATACTTTATGTTGTAAAACGAATGCAGATATATTAAATAAAGAAAAGTTACTTTTTTTTTTTCAAGGTTTATCAAGCTACTCAAAAGTGGGATTTTGAAGACGGACAGACGAGGAAGAAGGATAAAGGTGAGGAAGACTGCCAGACGGAGCAGTAAACGGCTGTGAAAGTGAAAATGCAACACCCAGACGCTATGGCTGTAGGTGCTGAAAACAAGGAGGGGTGGGAGTAGGGCCATGGAGGGGGAGATTAGTAAGACAAAACCCCTGCAGAGAATAAGGGAGGAAAAGCAAAACAAGGTGGTTGGAAAGGCGTCTTTGAGCAAGCCAAAGCCGAGTGCAGGGAATCTGCTTACAGTTTGCCATCTTTATGTTTGATCGAATTTGGATCGGCTCACAAAACCTTCAGATGACACATTTCCTCCAATAAAACGGTGCTGGTGATAGCAGATCAACAATTAAGGCTCCACAAGACACTCGCGTATGAAATCAGGTCAAAACGTAAAATTATATTTCATTTTTTAACAAATTAATCCTTTCCATAAAAGCCTCACCGGCTCACTAAGCAACCAATACCCGGTTTTCCTCCCCAAGCATTCACCTCGGCTCCCTTCTCCCAAGATTTCCATTAGCTTCTCTTGTCCATGGAGCGACCTCCCTGATGGTCCCTTCGCACCTTTCCCTCCAGTGGTTCAAGAGGGCAGCCCGGCAACATCTTTTGTCGATATCAGCTTTTCTATTCATAAGTAATCCTCCTCTCTTTGGCCATTGGTAGGTTCCAACCCTTTGGCCTTTGGCCGAAGGTGGATGGAGGTTATGTTTTCACCCCTGTCTGTTTGTAACAGGATATCTCAAAAAGTTGCGAACGGAATCGGATGAAATTTGGTGGACACGTTGCGTGTGTAACAAGGATGAATCGATTCGATTTTGGTGAAGATACGAATACGGATCTGCATACGAGAATTTAAAAACAATTTAAGTGATTCTTCACCATTGAGAGATTGGGCGAAAAATGATATATAGCATGATATTTCAAAAAGTTGTGGACGGCTTGTGACAAAACTTGGTGGACGAGTTGGTTAGGCGACAAGAACAAGCCGATTGGATGTTGGTTCAAGTCCGAATCCAGATCCGGCATATCAGTGGGATAGAAAACATAAACTATTCAGCCTGGCGGAGGTTTGCTCCCTACCGAATGCCGTACTAGTTGTATCTGATATTAATTAGTCTTACATAAGTCCTTTGTCTGCCTGGTCCCATCCATCCCATTATATGTTTGTCAATCTACAACCTTCTGTCTTCAGCTCTTGAATGAACATCAACATAATTATGAAAAAAATATTAATTTTAAACCGATCTTTTCTTGGTGGGGGTGTGGGGAGTGGAAGAGGGTGGGAAATATTGCAAATGCGAACTTAAACAAGATGGATCTTGCATATAAAAGATGCTTTTGCCCGGCTACTCTATTCCTCCTTCTGCTCCCACAACAATTTTGGACACCGAAGCTGGCACAAGGCCCAGGCTGCCGGCCTAGTTTGATGATAAAAGGAGCCGGTTGCCTGTGATGCGCATTCTGTACATGCCATGGTGCGCTGCCCTGACCTTAATGGGTGGTGGGTGGAGATTCCTGAAAACACCACCCCTCTCTCTCAGGTCACCCCTCCCTAAATCCGTCTCACTCTATAGCATGTAGAAGAGCAGCGAGGCAGGGGTGGCTGGCTCAAGAGCAGAGGAAAGCCAATGAGCTGTTCGCGGAGCCAAAATATGCACATGGCGAAGCCCGACAGGGCCGGCACTGGTTGCACCTGCACATCAGAGGAATACTCCTTTAAGAGGAGGAGGAGGGTAAGGGAAGGCAGCTAAAGAGCCAAATATTATGACACCAACATCATTACAAAACTGCCATCCTGAATGTGCTTTCACATCAGGCAATTGGGTAGGAAAGTTTGAGCTGGAATTTTGAGACTTGTTATAGCGTATTCCCAAACGAAGTCACAAACATAGAGATAGTCTTGTCTGCCTCCTGTGTTCCACATGTTGACTCTGTTACTAAGGGCGAGACAAGGTAGGGCTTTGTTGAGGTGCATAGAGACGAGCTCCACAAGAGGTCAAGGGTCGACAAAATCCGAAATACGCGAGACAGGAGAAATCATTGCTCGAAATGCGCAAAGTCAAATCGAATCGAGTGAAGACGTCGAAATATCATCGGAAAGTTCCATGAAATGCATAAACTTTCGGCAAGCTTTCCAAAACAAGCTTTCGGCTTGCAGAAGTTTCTTTAAAGAATGACTTTCAAGGAAGTAGCAGCGAAAGAAAAACAACAAATGAGAAGGTGTCTTGTTTGTCTGCATTTCTGGTTCTGGAATAGAAATAGAAAAATGAGAGCAAATGCAGTTTCATCCAATTTTCCCCAAATCGTTCTACGTTTTGAATTATGCCTCGGCCTTGGCAATTGTTTCATCGTGATGTAACGACGCACAAACGTTTGATGTGTGCGAGCAAACGTTTACCAATATGTCAGCGACGGGAATGGCTCACGCTCCCTTACGGCACGATCCAACTCGGCGCACGTGTTCTCAATCGACTCGAGGTTTGTGGATTGTGATAACCAACGATATCGTCACGCTCCGCAGGACGATCCAAAAGGGCATGATGGATGGCGGTAATGTCATCTTGGAAGTAGCAGTTGCTACTGGAGCCGCGGTGGAGCAAGAGGAATTGCACACGGACACCTTCCTTCGCCTGGCATGATACTCAGACACACAAGGGAAGAGTACGTAACCTGAAGTATCTACTGGTCCACGGTCAATCCAGATCGGTTTTTTTGCACAAACGAAGGTACACGCAACATTTGTCTGCACCTGAGACACGTGGCTAGAAAATGGCACTGGCACGCAGATAGCAAATCTAATGCCAGTCACCTGGTTCGAGTCAAAATTCATGTTCTTCGTCACAAATTGCTGTAATTTGGAGAGAATGTTTCTATCCATACAATTCCGGATAATAGCTGCCTACAATTGTCTCGTAGCAGTTCTTTCAATCGACAATATCACTTAGAGCTATTGACGTGAAGTGTAGATGCAGGTACACTGTGAAGAAGACGAACCACCTTTAGAGGCCATTTTTCCCCGCAGAGCAGGGGTTAGCCTTTTTTGGGCACCGTGGTCCCATTTTTCGGGCACCGTGGTCCCCTTTTTCGGGCACCGTGGTCCCCTTTTTCGGACACCGTGGTCCCCTTTTTCGGGCACCGTGGTCCCCTTTTTCGGACACCGTGGTCCCCTTTTTCGGGCACCGTGGTCCCCTTTTTCGGGCACCGTGGTCCCCTTTTTCGGGCACCGTGGTCCCCTTTTTCGGGCACCGTGGTCCCCTTTTTCGGGCACCGTGGTCCCCTTTTTCGGGCACCGTGGTCCCCTTTTTCGAGCACCGTGGTCCCCTTTTTCGAGCACCGTGGTCCCCTTTTTCGAGCACCGTGGTCCCCTTTTTCGAGCACCGTGGTCCCCTTTTTCGAGCACCGTGGTCCCCTTTTTCGAGCACCGTGGTCCCCTTTTTCGAGCACCGTGGTCCCCTTTTTCGAGCACCGTGGTCCCCTTTTTCCAGCACCGTTGTCCCCTTTTTCCAGCACCGTGGTCCCCTTTTTCCAGCACCGTGGTCCCCTTTTTCCAGCACCGTGGTCCCCTTTTTCCAGCACCGTGGTCCCCTTTTTCGGGCACCGTGGTCCCCTTTTCCGGGCACCGTGGTCCCCTTTTTCGGGCACCGTGGTCCCCTTTTTCGGGCAACGTGGTCCCCTTTTTCGGGCACCGTGGTCCCCTTTTTCGGGCACCGTGGTCCCCTTTTTCGGGCACCGTGGTCCCCTTTTTCGGGCACCGTGGTCCCCTTTTTCGGGCACTGTGGTCCCCTTTTTCGGGCACCGTGGTCCCCTTTTTCGAGCACCGTGGTCCCCTTTTTGAAGCAATGTTTTACGGCCGGATGCCCTTCCTGCCGCCAACCCTGTTAGTCGCCTCTTGCGACACACAGGGAATTACCAGTGAACTGGTGCTCAATTTGCCGACCTCGGAAGGATGACAGGCTGAGTCAACCCCCCTGGTGTTAATTCAGCGATCGACCGGGATTCGAACCCAGGATCCTACGATCCCAAGCCAGCACCCTAACCGCTAAGCCAACACCAGGCTCACCAGAATCAGTTGCACTGTGACGTTTGATATTCATATTACCCACATATTCCAGAATCCATGAACTCATTTCCTGAACCTTTGGTAAGAATGTTTGTGGCCATTTGTGCCAGATATTCTTCTTCTTCAGAAGTACTTTCTTCTTCCATACACATAAACTATACCTTTATTATTGATCACGTCACTGACTAGGCATTGCTTAGTAGATCGTGTTCAATTTACGTGTGCAGTAAACGTTAAATTCCTAATTATTTACAGGAAGCATCGAGGCAGACACGGAGAAGGGGGTCGATCGAGGTGTGAGGAAGGAGGGAGAAGCTGTGGAAGGGTCTGATCCTGAGGTTTGAACCCAATCTCTCCTTTTCAGAAATATATATATATATATATATATATATATATATATATATATATATATATATATATACACGTATCTATATATATATATTATATAAAGTTCACTCTTTTTCAGGTGTATTATTGGTGTAAAATAACATCAACATAGAGAAATAACAATGGTAGAAAATTTCTACCTCCGCCACTGAAGGTGGTCGGACGGAGGAGGTTATGTTTTCACACCCGTCTGCCTGTCTTGTCTGTGAATGGGATATTTCATAATTTGTGAACAGATTTGGACGAAACTTGGACAGGTTGGGTGTGTGACAAGGACAAATTCAATATACTTTGGTGAAGAATCAGAATTTTTAAAATGATTCTTGACCATTGAGAGATAAGGCCAAAAACGATATATAGCATGGTATCTTAAAAGGTTGTGGACGGATTATGACAAAAACTTGGTGGATGAGTTGGTGAGGTGGCAAGAACAAGCCGATTCGATTTTTGTTCAGGTCAAAATCCAGATCCGTCCTATCAGTGGATACAAAACGTAAACTGTTCATTCTGGCGGAGGTATGCTCTCTACCGAGTGCCGTTCCAGTAACCTCCGGCACTGAAGGTGATCGGAGGTTTTGTTTCAACCGTGCCTGTCTGTAGACAGGATATCTCAAAGTTATGGACGGATTCAGACGAAATTTGGTGGAGAGGTTGGGTGTGTGACAAGCCAGAATTGTTTCAATTTTGCTGAAGATCCGAATCCGGATCCAGAAATTTTCTTAAGTGATTCTTCACCATTGACAGATGGGAGCAAAAACGATATATAGAATGGTATTTCAAAACGTTGTGGACGAGTTAGAACAAAACTAGGTGGACGAGTTGGTTAAGTGACAAGAACAACTCGATTAGATTTTGGTTCAGGTCCGGATGCAGATCCGACCTATCGGTGGGATACAAAACATGAACTGTTGAGCCTGGCGGAAGTATGCGCTCTACCGAGTGCTGTTCTAGTTTACAATCGCTATTAAAGTTCATCTCAACCACTTTGTTTTAAGGAGAGCTCACGGTACACTATTATACCTCGATTCAACATTTATACCTTCTTTGGAAGACTTTAGCTCAATTTTGGCCTGGCATTGTGACCAGAGAGGACCAATCGGAATGGCATGCCTACGATACTGGACATGCATCAATCAGCCCCACCCCATTCCCCTCCTATTCGCCCCTCAAAATATCGGATCCACGCCTGTCAGATAAGTGTTCACCGACATCACTTGTGAATGTTTGTGCTTGTTAACAGAGATCTATGTCGGAGAGAGTGAGCTAATTTCTTAAGCTGATCGTTTTGGAAAGTACCGCGTAAATAAGCCAAGAAATTCGTATTATTTTCTCCGACGCCAGCCACCGCCGACACGGGTAGTTACACTCGGCTTCACTTGGCAGTGGCTCAAATCCGTTTGGAATACATTCGTCAAAGGATTTGTTGGGCGTAAAGATAGAAAATGGATTCATATTTTTCAAATGGAGCACTCGACTTATATTTGTCATTGCATATCAAAAGGTGACACTCGAGGGGAACTTGCAATATATCATCATTCAGGTGGAAAAATAAGCAAAACTGTCAGCTACACAAGTCTATATAATATACTAGTCTATGGAAGAGTCTATCTATATAAACTATTTTAATCCTACAAATTGAAACCTTTTGTAGCATCAGCATTAAATGTGATGAGATGTAGTTAAAAAGTACCCTTTAATTAAATAATCAAACTAGGGTTCAGAAAAACAAGGTGAAAACTCATTGGTAACTGTTCTGCGGAGAATGAACCAAAGATTTTTAAGGAACGTCCTCTTGCTTTGAGATGCCAAGAAAACGTGGGCTTATACAGGGAAAATAGGAAGACATTCACCAAGCCAATATGGCTAATTATATGAGACTGCTTCCCATAGCGTAGGATCAGCCAGTGGCCACAACTGTGTACGACTTCAGACTGGAAGGTAAGACAGACATGGCTTGTCCTGCTTACTGTAAACAAGTTCCCTCCTCAGATCCAACAAGCACCCAGAGCTCACTGGACTGTACTTTTACCCCCTCCCCCCTCACCCCATCTAGCCATCACCCCCTTCTCCCCATCACCCCCACCCTCCATCACAAACACACAGCTGGTGATTCGGCAGGCAAAGCAGCATGCCAGATTTCCCCTAACTATAGATACATAATACTGTGTGAGCACGAAATCACAACAAAGTATAAAACTATTAACACGAGAGGAGTGGAGAGGGTGGGAGGAGGGAGGGGAAGGTCACAAATTCTACAACCTCTGACCTTTACAAGTGGAAGTTATTGCCAACCAGGTGTAGAGACAAGGGTTGGTTATGCAGGGTGCACAAAACTAACTGCTGATAGGAATTTAACGAACAGATCAGGGATGCGATGTACGATGGTTTCCTGCCGAGAGAAACCTCCCGCCTATCGTGACGACTGGTGCCAGTTCTTGCACGCCTCAAATCGGCCTTTCGACTTTACTGCAGCTGTGGTTAGAACAAGCAACTGAGCTAGCCCAATTTGCTATGGCACGAGATCAGCCTCGAGTTCTTTTCCCATGCTCCCGATTCCCAGACAGGTGTGGTCTGTGCACTTGTGAAAGTGAGCTGCGCACACGTCCCCGGGAACGATAAAGGCAGACAGGATTTTGAGCGTGCCAATCTTGCGGCCTCACTGCTATCACCTTGTTCCACAATTAATCCCTCGCCTTTCCACGAGAGAAACCAGACAGAGTCACGAGGCCAAAATCATTGGGCTCCCCCGCGGCCATGCCGAGGGCCTAGACCTGTTACATTTGCATCGTAGACAGGTTGGTGGCCTTTCTGTATTCTGTCGCCTTCTTTTTGGTCTTGCACCCTCTGCCCTCTCTTGGTTCTGTTCCTCCCAGGTTTCTGCAGGGCACACGTGGTCTGCCAGTAACCCTCTTATTGTTAAACTCTCAAAATCCAGGCTCACTGCTCATCTCCACTCATTTGGTTCCTCTTTTCTCCCTCACCTGTGGAACCAACCTCCACAGTCTGTTCAGTCCCTTTCTTCCCTCCAAGACTTCAAGTCAATTGTTCACCACTACCTGAGATCATCCCCCATCCATACTCCTGATCTCTGTATCCCCCTAATGCCCCTATTCCCAAGCACTCCCTTTTTCCAAGTTATTGAGATTTTCCCCACTCCCCTCACCTCTTTTTTTGTCAATTGTCAGTTGGTTTGTTCCTTGTCTGTTTAATCCTCACTTTCCCCTTCCTCTTCTTTGTGTTTCATTCAGCTTGTGTACAGCTTGTTCACCCCCACGTGTCCTTTTCCCCTTACCCTTGATCTCACTCTCATTTCTACTTTGCTGTTGGTGTTTCTCCTTTCCATTTTGTTCCCTTACATCCTGCTCCAGCCTTTCACGAGCCTCGATCATGTATCCAAAAAAATAAAAACAACATCAATTGTGTATTTTTGAGAATTACATTCTTTACGTGTAGCACCAGCCGATGTCGAGACAACGCAAAAAAATATTCCAAAGAGAAATACAAAAAAAACAGCCTCAAGAGACCTTGACTGAACTCTATAACCCTGAGACACCTCATTTTATATCTTAAGCATCTTGAGTACAAGTTGCGTTGGCAGTTACAGCACATTAGCCCTCTCTGCCACGTCTAAAAATTCAACGAATACCTATCAGTAGCTTCCATTGTTTCAGATATACAAGAGCTCCACATGGATGTTGGTGTTGTTGGGGGTTGATTTTTGAAATATCCACTCATTGGTCGGAGAGCTGCCGGACCCCACCCACATTTCTCGCCCAGACTAAATAATATGGCTGCCATCTTGGTTTTCTGGTGGGCCTAAGACATCAGGCCTGCATGCTTCTGCTGGTTATACACTGCCCCAGGTTTGATGTGTCAGATTTAAATTGGCTTTCTTTGGGTCGAGTGTTATTCACGATGAGGGACCCCAAAAAATCTAATCATTTGTCGAATAATAGTAAGGATTAATCAAGCCCGTCAGCATGCACACTAATCAAGCGTTTGTTCCATTACGCAAATTACTTTAAAAAAAATAGCGTTACATAATTTTTGAACGGCCCAATATTGGGGTTAAGCAATCCGTGACAATGTGACAAATCAGCTCATTCTGATATTACCGTGGTGGAGGCCGACATGGATGAGAGGTGTCAAGTTAATCTTTTAATATCGCATTAAATGTGTGTTTCCCAATCATGTTATTCGCTTTAAATGCACATGACAGAGTGTGAGGCAGAAGGATGGAAAATGGGATGGGAATAGGAAGGTTTGTGAAGAGTGGAAGGAAAGGTTGAAGCACAAATAGGGGGCTGGGAATTGGGTTTGTAGATTTACCTTTTGGTGGGATTGAACCCAACGGACCAGACACGGTCTCCAACAGGAACGGTGAGAAGGCACTTTGCTACAGCACCCTTGGCAAGAGACCAAACCTGGGGAGCAGTCAGAAAAACACTTTACATTCAATATTTGACTGATTACCCTAACAAGCGAAAATACAGGTATTACAATCATTTTACGATGCTAGGTTAATCGAAGCAATTTGAAAGCGCGCTGTAAGACCTCTGAGCCACAATGACCTGGACCAAGTAGAGGGGAGGTGCGGTGTTTGAGTCCCAACAAATATTCGGTTTAAAATGGCATTAAAAATCTATGAGAAAGAATTGATGTCCTTACAAATCATCAAAATGCAATTCTGCTTTTTATTTCATCCAATGGATGATAAAGCTGCCCGTTTTATGTTGCCCTTGAATCGTCTCCATTTATATAATATACAGTGGGTGTAAACCATTTGACAAGCAATTTTATTTGGAAATCAATACAGAGGAAGAAGGTGCAGAGGGAGGTGGGAAATTACAACCTCATAATCCTAACAAATCCATGTCTTTCATCGACCAGAACACATCAGCATTTTATATATCTGTTGCTAAATTTGGCCAAATTGCACCGTGACCGAAACAGTTGTTAAACTCGATTCTGCTGTTGAGCGAATGAAGAACTCAAGATGAGGATATACAACAAACTCAATTCCATTTGCCAGCGACTTGTATCCCAACTAGAACAGCACTCGGTAGAGAGCATACCTCCGCCAGGCTGAACAGTTTATGTTTTGTATCTCACCGATAGGCCGGATCTGGATCCGGACCAGAACCAAAATCGAATCGGCTTGTTCTGGTCGCCTAACCAACTCATCCACCAAGTTTAGTCATAACTTGTCCATTACTTATTTAAATATCATGTTATATATCGCTTTTTGTCCCATCTCTCAATGGTGAAGAATCACATTTAAAAAATTCTAGTATCTGCATTCGGATCCAGATAGTCACCAAAATCTCATCAATTCGACAATTGTCACACTGTCACACTGTCACACTGTCACACTGTCACACTGTCACACTGTCACACTGTCACACTGTCACACTGTCACACACACACACACACACACACACACACACACACACACACACACACACACACACACACACACACACACACACAAACTATCCACCAAGTTTCGTCCGAATCCATCTATAACTTTTTGAGATATCTTCCTCACAGCCAAACGACCGAACAGGAGTGAAAACATAACCTCCATCCACCAGGTAATAATACTGAGCTTGTAAAGAGTGTGACAGCTTGAAGTCAAAATTTCAAATTTAAATCAATATGGTATCCAAAGAAAATAAAACCCATTGAGCTCAAAAGCGATAAAAAAAACTGGGTACGTTGTCAAGGTTATGACCGCAGGTCATGGGGTATGGTTAATCCAAAATTGAATCGTCCCTCCTGCTATCTACAAAATGGACATCCTCCATTCCCCTCGTCCCATTCCCTCGAGCCGAGAAACACAGACCTTTGCCGTGTGGTCACGTGATCCGGACAGCAATACACCGGGCCGTGTATCCAACGAGCTGATCTCCTGGTCATGCCCTTGCACAAGGGCACGAAGCTTCCCAGACGGACCGTGCACGCGCAGGGTGCCATCGCTGAAAAAGAAGTGTGGAACATCTATTCAAAATTTCCAAAAAAAAAAAAAAAAGAGGTAGATCCTTCATCTAATGAGGTAGAGACGGTGGGTAAGAAAATGGATGACCTACAGAAAACGCATACCTGCATCCTGCAATGACGGCTTCATCGTCAAAGACAAGGAAGCGGCAGACGTCTGGGAAGGGTTTGGGAACACCATGGTGGGCGGCTGGGTGTCGATGGATGGCCAAGGGACGACGAGCAAACCGGCCATCTCGACGCAGGCCATAGGACACAACATCAGAAGCCTGGGAGACGTACAGTCGGTCAGCATGAAGCAGTAACCATGGTAAAAGGCTGCGGTCGGGATTGAAGGGTAACGTGGGGAAAAATAGTTTAAACCCAAACAGCAGAAGGACATCCAGACTCAAAGCTAAAAGCTTTAAAACTTGAATGGTATAGCAAGCTTAATGAAAATGTTTTTTTTGGGTGTATTGAAACAATATTAATAAATATATGATATTACGGTATTGTTCATAATATTTTAAATGGTTAAGAAAACAATTTAGAGTTTAATATGCTCCTTTTTGTATAGTGTCGAGGTTCTTAGAGGGGCTAGAGCACAGAATGGTCCAGCAGGTAACAGAATGAAGGAACAGCAGAAATGGGGGTGTTGGGGGTACACACCAAGAGCAAGGTTGAGGGACTAAATAGAGGGAGACTTGGGGGACAAGGGATGTGGGGAACAATGAGAACACTGGGAGGCACAGGGGGTGAAGAAGATGAATACAGCCGCAAACTCTCAATCGCAGAAATGTACTGGAACCCACTCATCCCACTTCAAATCATCATCACTTCAATTCATTCATCACTTTTTTTTTTCCTTTTTTTTCTTTTTTCCTTTTTTTTGTATACAAGATCGAGGCTCGTGAAAGAGCTAACATTAATCACACAAAAAGTCAAACCGACACACAAAAGACAAAAAATAAGGGGAGCGGCAGACAAGATGGGGAGAGAGGGGGAAGGACACAAACACAACATTTGAGAGCAGGGACAACGGGAGAAATGTGGGAGGGCAAGGGCTTTGGGGGAGGTGGGAGAGGTATAAAACATATGAACACTGCAAGGACTTCCAGGAAAGAAGTTGGAATTTCCAAAAAGTGGATCTGGGGTGAAATTAGCGGGGGTAGAAAAGATCAAGGTTTTGGATGGGGGAAGATAAGAGATGGTGGTGAACAGCTGTTTTAAAGACCTGGAGGGAGGAGTGGGATTGAAGAGAGTGAGGGAGTTTGTTCCAGAGGTGGGAGAAAAGGGGAATGAAAGAGTGCAGGTGAGCAGAGAGCCTAGATTTTGGCAGTTTAACCATAAGAGGGTTGCTGGCAGATCTTGTGCGACTTGGAGGAATATTTGGGGGACAGAGCACAGAGAGAGCTGGGGGAGCAAGACCGGAGAGGAGTCGGTAGAAGACAGAAAGACCACCAACATGCCTGTGGTGAGTGAGTGAAAGGCCCTCGGAGTTAACTTCATCGCAGGAGATTCCAATGATTCTGAAAGCTTTGGTTTCAACAGCGTGAAGCCGAGCTAGGTGTGAGGCAGGAGCACCAGCCCAGAGGGGGGAACAGTATTCCATTGAGCTGCGGATGAAAGCCTTGTATGTGGTGAGGAGCTCAGGTGTGCCAAGGAAGGACTTCGCACGACGGAGGATGCCCAGTCGGCGACTGGCTTTGGAGGCCAGCTTGGAAATGTGGTTTTCCCAAGAAAGATCATGGCAGATAGTGAGACCCAAAAGCTTGAGTGACAGAACTTCTTGGAGAGGATTGTTGAGAAAGTAGATGGGAGGGTTTTCCAGTCGGTCCTTTCGGAGAGACATTGTAAGAGTGTGCGATTTGTCAGTATTGAAAGACATGTTCCACTTGTTTGACCAGTCTGTGATTTTGTCCAGGTCTGCAGAGAGTGAGGAGGCCGCAGACTGCCGATCTGAGGGATGAGGAATGGAGCGGCAGATAGTGGAGTCATCAGCAAAGAGATAGAGAGGATTTTCCAGAGAGTCGGAGAGATCATTGATGAAGACCAGAAATAGCACAGGGCCCAGAACACTGCCTTGGGGAACTCCAGCCTGAACAGGAAGAGGAGATGAGAGAAACCCATTCAGGGCCACACGTTGACTACGACTAGAGAGAAAGTCCATCCATGAGTGGAGGTTTCCACTCATGGAAACCATGAGTGGAGGTTTCCATGGATACCATAGGAGGAGAGTTTGGTGAGCAGAGCTGGGTGCCAGACCGTATCGAAGGCACGTGATATGTCAAGTGAGCCAGCTCTGACTTCCTGTTTGGCATTGAGGACCTCCATCCATTGTTGAGACAGCAGAAGCAACATGTCCACTTCAAATCATCATCACTTCAATTCATCATCACTTCAATTCATTCATCACTTCAATTCAACATCACTTCAATTTAACATCACTTCAATTCAACATCACGTCAATTCATTCATCACTTCAATTCATCCCACTTCAACTTCAATTCCACTCTTCCATCCAGGTCTTTAAGACAGCTGTTCACCACCATCTCTTATCTTCCCCAATCCAAAACCTTGATCTTTTCTACCCCCGTTAATTCACCCCAGATACACTTTTTTGAAATAGTGACTTATTTCCTGGAAGTCCTTGCAGTGTCCATGTGTTTTATACCTCTCCCACCCCCCACCCCACCCCCTTTCCCACGCCTCCTCCTCCCAAGCCCTCTCCTTCCCACAGATCTCCCGATGTCCCTGCTCTCAAATGTTGTACTTGTGTGCTTCTCCCTCTCTCCCCATTTTGTCTCTCGCTCCCTTTATTTCGTATTACGTGTCCGTTTGTTTTTTGGTTTTTGTTTTTGTCATTAATGTTAGCTCTTACACGAGCCTCGATCTTGTATACAAAAAAAACAACCCCTGGAAAGAGATGGTCCTTGGGGACCATGTTCACAAGGGCATAAAGGATCACGGTTGTGGATGGGGGATGATCCGAGTTGGTGGTGAACAGCCGTCTTGAACACTTGGAGGGAGGAATGAGACTGGAGAGAATGTGGAGGTTGGTCCCACAGGCAGGAAAAAAAAAAAGGAAAAAGAGGAACGAATGAGTGGCGGTGAGCAGCAATCCTGCATTTTTTGTAGTTTCACCAGAAGGGGGATACTGGCAGATTGCGTGTGCCCTCCAGAAACCTAGCGGGAGGAGAAGGGGGAGAACGCATGGAAAGAGCAGAAGGTGCAAGACCGGAAAGGAGATGGCAGAAGACAGAGACCACCAACCTGTCTTTGATGTGAAAAGGCCCAACGACTCGGGTTGATCGCAGGAGACTCCAATTCGTTTAAAGGCCTTAGTTGTTTTTTTTGTTTTTTTTTGTTTTTTTTGTATACAAGATCGAGGCTCGTGAAAGAGCTAAATTATTTTTTTTAATTTAATTTAATTTAATTTAATAATTTAATTTAATTTAATTTAGCTAAAGAGCTAAAGCTAAATTTTGAATTATATAAATAATTCTTCTGAAGTTACCCACGAGATATCTGCCCGTCTGTTATGAGCCCCGTCCTTCTAAAGATTTCTTTGCTCAAGGGCAAAGGCGGTATCGCCGGCCAAACGCTATTTGTTTTATCATGTGTGTTGACAACAAATCAACATTAAACAATTTTTTAATGCATAGAAAAGAAAAGAGAGGGCGATGCAAAATAATCCAAGTACTAAATTCTCATTTCAGCTGCATTGCTCAGCACAGGCCTCGTGTAGCCAAAGTCCCATCTCCGAATGTGATCGTACAACGAACAGACTTTGATTCAATCACCTCCAGGGTCAGCAATTCAAAAGAACCAATCAAAATCGATTTCACTTCACTGCATCACGTTTCTGACACCCCTATCCCTCCAATAATTCCCACCTTTCAATTCACAAATATTCTGGAGAATATGCGACTCCAATAGGAAGAGAACCATAAAGTCTATGCACGAGACATAAACGCCCCTCCTCATACAAAATCCTGCAATCAAATTAAAGTCCGCACTTCGATAAATTGGTGGAAATCTTCTCATTCCTCAGTTAGGAAGAATCCGTATTTCATTGCTAAATAGTACCTGCCTTAGTTGGCAAAATTAGGTTCGCTTTCTGTCTTCAACATGGGTGAATAGTCCATTTGGAAGCGAGCTGACCGATGAACCCTCGTCTGGGTTTCATCGCCGACAGAGTTGGACTTGACCTAAAACTGCGATCTGAAACCTAAAACCTAAAACTTCCTAAACCTAAACTTCCTAAACCTAAAATGAGACCTAAACCTAAACTTCCTAAACCTAAACTTCCTAAACCTAAAACTGCCTAAACCTAAACTTCCTAAACCTAAAACTGCCTAAACCTAAACTTCCTCAACCTAAAACTGCCTAAACCTAAGCTTCCTAAACCTAAAATGATACCTAAACTTCCCCAACTGCATTTATGTTGTCGACTTTAAAGATCCCATTCCCTCATTCAATGAGAGTAGACTGGTACTCAGGCCCAATTCCATGCCTCGAGTTAGCACTACCAACACCACATTGTTGTTGGCGAATACATATCGAACTGGGATCCGCTGATGCATTGACCTGCTTATTTGGCTGCGAATTCGCAATCTAGCCGGAATATGGCCACGACTCGCCTCCTCTTCAATGAAGGAAACCGCGGGAGATTTGCGGAGGATACAGTGACCTCCACAAGTCCACAAGCCTCCACAAGCAAGGTGCAAATATTTTTTAGCTGTGAATTCATTACCACTGAACGTGGATGGAGATTATGTTTTCACCCATCTGTCTTTGAACATGATATCTCAAAAAGTAATGGACAGATTCAGACGAAACTTGGTGGACAGCTTGGGTGCAAGACAAGGTCAAATTGATTCAATTTGGTTGAAGATGCGAATCCGGATATAGATATGATGA
Source organism: Myxine glutinosa (assembly GCF_964187855.1). Lineage (NCBI taxonomy): Eukaryota > Metazoa > Chordata > Myxini > Myxiniformes > Myxinidae > Myxine > Myxine glutinosa. The sequence goes on from NC_136263.1 coordinate 20,109,394, forward strand.
CTTTTTGATTTTGCAAGTGATTCTTCACCATTTGAGAGCGAGGGCCAAAAATAATACAGGGTGTTCCAAAAAACCCTGGACAACTTTTGTTGTTAATATATTTAGAACGACAAATGATACAGAAACTCAAAGTATTGTGCACACCATCAATAAACTTAAATGTGAGCTCCGTTTTTTGTGTGCAGGATATCAAGGCGGTACACGAGTTCTTGCCATGTTCGGCTCAACACGTTTGTTTTCACCAGTGCATATGCAGCTGTGATCCGAGAATGAAGATCCTGCAGGTAGACAACATCTTTGACAAACCCCCACATAAATAAAATCAAGGGGGTTATGTCTAGTGATCGTGGGCGCCAGGTGGTTGGTCCGACTCGGGCAATCCAGCGACCTGGAATTTTTTCAATCAGGACGGCTCGAACGAACGAGGCCCAATGAAGGGGAGTGCCATCCTTTTGAAAAATGATATCGGGTTGCAGGTCTTCAATCTGTGTGAAAGCGAATCCTTCCAACATGTTCATGTAAATTGTTGAGGTCACTGTATCCTCCGCAAAGAAAAATGGGCCCACCAAGCAGTCACGGAGAAAGCCACACCACACATTGACTTTTAGACTGTCGCGTATGTGTTTAATAACCATGTGGGGATTTTCAGAGGCCCAGATTCTCAAACGGTTCACCTTCCCCGATACATGAAAGCAAGCTTCGTCTGTGAACATGACGTTTGTCTGGAAATCTTCATCATCCACTATGAGACTGAGCATTTCCAAGGCAAACACCACCTTGTGTTTGGGTCCATCATTTGGTTTGAGTTCCTGCAGAATCTGCACCTTATAGACATAAAGCTTCAGTGTTTTATGCAAAATCCTGTGTACAGTAGTGGTTGGTAGTCCCAGTTCTCTGGATGCGCGTCAGATTGATTTTCTGGGACTTTGTAGAAATGATTCACGCATTCGTTCAACCTATGCTGTACTCGTGCTTGGTCCACCGGTACTTTTTTGTTTCTGACAACTTCCAGTCTCCTTAAACCTCTAGAACCACTTTCTGATACTAGTCGGCAATGGCGGATTCCTTCCATACCTTGTACCGAAATTACACTGAACTTGCATGTTGGATCTCGTCTCGATGAGCCACTCGACACACTCAGCTTTCACATGTGGAGTCGCCATTTACTTTTACATTAAAACAGCCGACCTGAAACTAAAGAAAACTTCATGAGTTTCTGTATCATATAAACCAAAGAGTATCGTTGTATCATCTGTGGAACGAAATATATTAACAACCAAAGTTGTTCATGTCTTTTTGGAACACCCTGTATATAGCATATCTCAAATTTGTAGACGAGTTATGAAAAAGAAAACTTGATGGATGAGTTGGGTCGGTGACAAGAACAAGCGGGTTAGTTTTTAGTTCAGGTCTGGATGCAGATCCAGCCTATCAGTGGGATACAAAACATAAACTGTTCAGCCTGGCGGAGGTATGCGCTCTACCGAGTGCCACTCCAATTTAGATTGGGCTTCAACCAAGACTCAAATATCAACCTGCCAGATGACCTGGCTAGGGTAAAAGCAAAACCAGGATGTGATGACGTTGCCGGTCTCTGTACCACTCCAGATCCTTCCTAACACTCTAAATGTGTATGACAAATCAGCAGCAGAAGTCTAGTTGGACGTTGGCATGAAGCTCCATCACATTAATAACAACGTTGACATCACCTGGAAAAATTCCCTCATTTTGAAATGTACAGATCATGATCATTGCTTCAAACCAAAGGCTCTCTCTTTCACTCTCTCTCTCTCTTTCTCTGAGGTCCCTGCACACTTAGCCATCCGTATCTCAGGCACAAAATACCGTTTACAAATCAGAGGTGAAATTTTTTTGCGGAATTCCTATAAATCTTGGTGCAACATGCCGTGTGTAAAGAAGCTGGCATCTGCACAAGATCATCCCGTTTTGAATACTCGTGTCAACCATACCCGACGCAAAATGCCGACATCAGGTGAGTAATTGTCCTCAGGACTTTGTGAGAGAACGAAGGACAATGATAGTGCCGATAGACGAAACTCCTACGGATCAAAAGACTAGAGGGTGAAACTCGGGACAAGTTACCCCAATTCAAGAATACCAGCTTTTCGGCAAGTTAGAGAGGGGGGAGAGAGAGAGAGAGAGAGAGAGAGAGGGAGGGAGGGAGAGAGAGAGAGGGAGGGAGAGAGGGAGGGAGGGAGACAGGGAGGGGGAGAGAGAGGGAGAGGGAGAGAGAGGGAGAGAGAGGGAGAGGGCGAGAGAGGGAGAGGGCGATTAGAGGGAGAGAGAGGGTGAGGGAGAGGGAGGGAGAGAGAGGGAGAGAGAGGGAAAGAGAGGGAAAGAGAGGGAGCGGGAGAGAGAGAGAGAGAGGGAGAGAGAGAGAGAGAGGGAGAGAGAGAGAGAGAGAGAGAGAGACAGAGAAAGAGAGAGAGAGAGAAACTTATTTTTATTATCTCATTTAAAATTATTGGCGAAAAGTGTAGACATTTTCTGCGAGGCCTCTAATTCTGCAAACCTATTTATGTATTTTTGCACACAACTTCCACCGCACTCCATCAACTTAGAGCTTTCCCTCCCAGGTTTAATCTTCCTCTTCCCCCATCGCTCTCAAATTCTACTCCATTCTTGTCCACTACACGACGAGTGTTGCAATGCACCGACCTTCATAGGTGTTTCTATTTTAATTCCGTGAACTCCACCTGCACCATTACCTGTCCCGAAGTGCATATTGATAATGATACATGCCATCATTACGTACACGTCTCTCCAGCCTAACAAGATGCGCTGGGAGCAGCGGCCTGCTTGCCAGTTTTCAGAGATGCGCACGCACTCCTTGAGCGGCAGCTCACCAGGCCTGCGGGAGGCATGGAGAACAGAAAGGTGGGTTGAACAAAAAATATATAATGAACCACCTTTAGAGAACATTTTTCCCCGCAGAGCGGGTGTTGGCCTTTTTCGGGCACTGTGGTCCCCTTTTTCGGGCACCGTGGTCCCCTTTTTCGGGCACCGTGGTCCCCTTTTTGAAGCAATGTTTTATAGCCGGATGCTCTTCCTGCCGCCAACCCTGTTAGTCGCCTCTTGCGACACACAGGGAATTACCATTGAACTGGTACTCAATTTGCCGACCTCGGAAGGATGACAGGCTGAGTCAACCCCCCCGGAGTTAATTCAGTGATCGACCGGGATTCGAACCCAGGATCCTGGGATCCCAAGCCAGCACCCTAACCTGCTAGGCCAACACCAGGCTTAAAAAAAATAATTAATAATTATATATATATACTATTATATATATATAATAGTAATCTTATTATAATAGAGCAAACGTATATGGTTATGTCGTTATGTCGCTATGTTTATATGCAACGAAAACCTCTGACACCTCTCCGACACCTCCTCTGACACCACCTCTGACAAGGTGGAAAAGTTTCTGTCCACCCTCGACTCTGATTCTGCAACTGGACCTGACGGCATCAGCCCACGGGTCCTAAAATCCTGTTCTTCCGCTCTTTCACTCCCTCTCTCTGTTCTCGTCACCCTCTCTTTTGCTCAAGGTCATCTGCCATCTGCTTGGAAATCAGCAAACATCACCGCTTTACACAAAAAAGGTGCAAAAACAGATCCTAGCAACTACAGACCAATCAGCCTTCTCCCAATTTTCAGCAAAGTCGTGGAATCCATCATTGCTTCAGATATGAAATATTTCCTCTTCGACAATGGCTTGATCTCTGATCATCAATTTGGTTTCAGACCTGGTCACTCTACTCTGGAGATGCTGCTTCTGCTTTCTCAACAATGGATGGAGGTCCTCAATGCCAAACAGGGAATTAGAGCTGTCTCCCTTGACATATCACATGCCTTCGATACGGTCTGGCACCCCGCTCTGCTCACCAAACTCTCCTCCTTTGGTATCGATGGAAATCTCCACGCATGGCTGGCGGACTTCCTCTCTAGTCGTAGTCAACGTGTGGCCCTGAATGGGTTTCTCTCATCTCCTCTTCCTGTTCAGGCTGGAGTTCCCCAAGGCAGTGTTCTGGGCCCTGTGCTTTTTCTGGTCTTCATCAATGATCTCTCTCTGACTCTCTTGAAAATCCTCTCTATCTCTTTGCTGATGACTCTCCTCTCTGTCACTCCATTCCTCATCCCTCAGATCGGAGGTCTGCAGCCTCCTCACTCTCTGCAGACCTGGACAAAATCACAGACTGGGCAAACAAGTGGAACATGTCTTTCAATCCTGACAAATCTCACACCCTTACGATGTCTCTCCGAAAAGACCAACTGGACAACCCTCCCATCCACTTTCTGAATAATCCTCTCCAAGAAGTTCTGTCACTCAAGCTTTTGGGTCTCACTATCTGCCATGATCTTTCCTGGGAAAACCACATTTCAAATCTGGCCTCCAAAGCCAGTCGCCGACTGGGCATCCTCCGTCGTGCGAAGTCCTTCCTTGGCACACCTGAGCTCCTCACTACATACAAGGCTTTCATCCACAGCTCAATGGAATACTGCTCTCCCCTCTGGGCTGGTGCTCCTGCCTCACACCGCTCGTCTTCACGCTGTTGAAACCAAAGCGTTCAGAATCATTGGAATCTCCTGCAATGAAGCTAACTTCACTCACTCACCGCAGGCAGGTTGGTGGTCTTTCCATCTTCTACCGACTCCTCTCTGGCCTTGCCCCCCCCCCCCCCCCCCAGCTCTCTCTGGGCTCTGTCCCCCAAATATTCCTACAGGTCGCACAAGATCTGCCTGCAACCCTCTTATGGTTAAACTGCCAAAATCAAGACTCTCTGCTCACCTTCACTCCTTCACTCCTTCATTCCTCTTTTCTCCCACCTCTGGAACAAACTCCCTCACTCTCACTCCACCCTCCAGGTCTTTAAAACAGGTGTTCACCACCATCTCTTATCTTCCCCCATCCAAAACCTTGATCTTTTCTACCCCCTCTAATTTCACCCCAAATCAACTTTTTTGAAATACCAACTTCTGTCCTGGAAGTCCTTGGTGTCCTTGTGTTTTATACTTCTCCCACCCCCCCCCCCCCCTTCCCATGCCTCCTACCCCCAAGCCCTCTCCCTTCCACACATCTCCCTGCTCTCAAATGTTGTGTTTGTGTGCTTCCCCTTCTCTCCCCATCTTGTCTTCCACTCCCTCTTTTTATATATTTTGTTTGTCTGGTTGATTTGTTTGTGAAATAAATGTTAGCTCTTTCACGAGCCTCAATTCAGCATACAAAAAAAAAACAAAAAAAAAACGTCTTCTGCTTCTTCAAATAAAATTACTACCCTCTTAATTGTGTTAAGACTGCTGAGACCCCTCAGACCTTTGACGACCCTTTAATTCCCCCAAGACCCCTGAACACCCAAAAACCCCGAAGATCCAAAACACCCCGAAGACCCAAAACACACAGAAAACCCAAAACACACAGAAAACCCAAAACACCCCAAAGACCCAAAACACCCCGAAGACCCAAAACACGCAGAAAACCCAAAACACACAGAAAACCCAAAACACACAGAAAACCCAAAACACACAGAAAACCCAAAACACACAGAAAACCCAAAACACACAGAAAACCCAAAAGCCCCTGAAGATGCCAAAGACCCAAAAGATCCTGAAGACTCAAATGGCCCTGAAGACCGAAAACACCATGAAGACTCAAAAGACACCGAATTGGTCAAGATGCCTACCCCTCTGAAACGACGTGTGGTTGAGGCGCGCGGAGCGCCGAGTCACGCTAGTAATAATAATAAAGATGACGATCAGAAACAAAGAATGAAGAAACATTGTCAGCATCATTAAAATAAATAAATAAATAAATAAAGTGTTCACATTTTACTTTGGACCTCGTTTAAATCAGTTCATGCTCATCGTCGATCTACACTGAGTTTTAGAGTCGATACTGAAGCTGTCAAAGAATTCCAGAAACACTTTTTGAAGCAAAGAAAGATTTCAACATTGTGGGATCAACTTGTTAGAATATAACGGGTCGCTTGCACTGCACAATCTCACGAGGCCGTGCAGGAGTGCCAAGGGTTTGTCAAGATGAAGAACCAGCGTGGGTAGTAGCACTGCTGCTTGTTTTGTACAAAACAGAGGATCGTGGAAGAGAAAGTCAACCAACGGTTAAAAGACAATGTAGGTGGCAGTGGGGGTCATACTTCGATATATACGACAAGCGAGGGAAAGGGATAACGTTAAAAGCTGAGAGGTGAATGGCAACTAAACCAAAATTGGCGAAATATCCCTACCGCAGGTTACCACGGAGCACCACCCAACACTGTGGAATGATCGAAGCAGACCGCGTGCAATGATGAACAGGTAAAGGTGATCCATGCAAGATGAACAGCGATGTCCCACCTTGATGCATTCATTTGCCACACAAAGGGTGGTTGCCATCTTTCACAAAACCCACGTTTCATCAGCATCGCGTGGATTGACCACTCACAAAATGGAATGGAGGCATCACGAAGACAATCCGGCACACGTTTGGGTTTCGTGCACGGCCGTGTTTATGGATGTTCCCATTCACCAAACAGCCATAATAGTGGAGAAAACAAAGAATGGAAATTGGATTCAAGGACCCGTGAAGATGGAAAAGCAGGTGAGGAAGGGGTGGGGTGGACATTGGAGGAGAGGGAAAAGGAGGGGTGCGACCTGGTGCTGAGAACAGTGCCAACGGAGGCTTCCACAAGTGTAAGCGCAACAAGAAGCTGGGAACCGACAACGGGAGTGGGGGGCGAGAGGCCTAATGAGTGTCCAAAGCTCGTAACGAGGGTAACAGTTAGCTACTTTTGAGGAATTTCATTTTGCACAACCAAGTGGAAAAAAAAGAAGAGCCCCAGGGGCGTGTGCCGAGGTAGGTTGCATGGCCCCCGTGTGGCCCCGCGCTCTCAAAATGTGAGCAACGTGGGCTTCTCGTTGCGATCCGACCATTCCTGGCATTTCGAAGCAGGTACACAGTACACGCCGGGAAATGCCAGTGCTCCGAAAGGCACGCTTTGGACCGAGTGCTAGGGAAAGGGGGATGGGGGTGCTAAGGCAGCTGTGAACCGCACACAACCCCCACCCCCTCTTACCCGCACCACCATCTCCAAATCAAGCCTTGGTGCAGACGCTAAAAATATGCCAATGGGAGCGGTGAGCGAGCCAACAGCCGTGCATGGAGAGGCGAGGGGAGGCAAACGGCAGGGAAACTGGAAAAGGACAATCAGTTTGGGGGAGGACTAGACATGGGGGAATGGGGGGACGTGGAAGGAGATTGTGAGGTTATTTTGATGGCGAGAGGAACGACGCAGAAGAAAGATGAGGGACACGGTGAAGGAGGATGGTGCGAGGGAAGCGCTGCGAGTGTGCAGGTGTTTTACAGCAAAGCACAAGGCTGAGGGCACGCGGCCAGCACGCCCCGGTAACCCTGCATGTGCAACAGAGCCTCGGTTAGAAATGACAGGTTTGGAACAGGAACCATCTACATATTATGTACACAAAAGGGCAGGATCACTTTCTTTTATACCCGGACTCCCCGAACTCCCTTCTTCCCTAATGCCTCGTGCACTCCCCCTTTCGCACTTCTTCCTCCATATCCCAATCTCTCCGAGCATTTTAATCTCCCCAATCATCACTTAGTGGTAACCCTAACCCGGCAGGTTGGCCTACAGGTAGGGAACTCGCCTCTAAGCTGTCCAGCCTGGGTTCGAATCCCAAACCCAGCTATAAACTCTCGTCCTGGTGTTTCACATGTCGGGCATCCCATCTCCTGGCATTAGTCGGTGGATGTTAGAGATCCCAAGGTGTCCTTTGCGAAAAGTAGGCGAGCTCACGCCGACACCCTGAACAAATTACAGATGCCTGCCCCGACTACTGCTGGAAAGGCCATGGCGGAACACCCAGACCCTTCTATGCTCTTACACGAGGCCTCGACTTAGTATACAATAAATAAAAAAAGGAACCTATGCCAAGAAACTATTTGGGCAACACCGACACTCTTCAACAGAGAAATACTACATCAGAGAGTGGTAACCCAGACACCTTAATTGTGAGAGTTGTACTTCACAATGCGGACAGTCCCTCTCAACTAAAAAATAAATAAATAAATAAAAAAGCACAAAACAAGTAGCATCTTATTAATAGAGCTGTCGACATCCTTTGAAGCGTACCAGTGGTGATAACTAAAGAGACGTACGACCATCCTTTAGCATTTACCAATGACAACCGATACGGCACGTGCACAAAATTAGCCAAGGTACAAAGCCGCGCTCCCTCAAGGAGCCGTTACGTCTGAAAATAGATCAAAAAATGCGGGCAATTCCATAGTAATGGAAGCAACATGCATGGAGCCGAGCGGAGGTAAAGTGCGGCACAACCGTCGGCCCCGACCGCTGCGATATTTACAAGTGGTCGTTCAGCAAGAGCAAGTCCAAACAACCACAGGTTGGCAACCGTTGCGCCGGCTTGATAGGCCCGATGGCCTCCTCCTGTGTTGAAGTTCCTTGCAAAAAAAAAAACCAAACAATAACAACAAAACGCAACAAGTCAACAAGGAGTTTCACCAAACAACCGTCGAGAATCGAGGCCGATGTCTTCAAATGCACCTCAAACTTATAACCATAAGCGGTTTTAATCCAAAACTAAACTTTGCCCATTTTGACAGCTTTTGGAGCAAGACTAATGATGATGTAAAAAGCAGCTCAAGTACGTTTCAGTGACAATCTTCTCCCTATCCCCACGAATCCAATCCAGGCCTCCTGGTTAAAAAATTTAATGCTTCAAGTGCTACTTTGAAAACAAGCTCAGAACGCATAAGAAAATGGTTTAAATCATCTTAACCGACGATGCAGCGATTCTGTGCCATCGATATGCAGTTAGGCACCGAACCGAATGGTACTGCTCACGTGGCACGTTAAACCCAAGAGACCTTTCAAAAATGTAGGCCACTGGGCCAGAACTTTGGCCAAATTCCAAATTGCTGCCTCATTCTTAGGCCAAAGACCTTTTCAGTTCAAAGCACCGCTCCCGTCAAAAAGAGGTCCTTTGAGAGGAGGTGGTGCTGCTCGAGTCGCTCATTGTAAGGAATTAGAGGTGCTCCAGGAACAATCTCATGGAAAGGAATGAGGATATACTGCTGGAACAGTCTCATGGTAAGAAATGAAAGGAAGTGCTGCTGGAACAGTCCCACAGTACGGAATGAGAGAGGTGCTGCTGGAACAGTCTCATGGTAAGGAATGAGAGGAGGTGCTGCTGGAACAGTCTAATGGTAAGGAATGAGAGGAGGTGCTGCAGGGATTCTTATGGTAAGGAATGAGAGGAGGTGCTACTGTAACAGTCTCATGGTAAGGAATGAGAGGAGGTCTGCTGGAACGGTCGCATGGTAAGGAATGAGAGGAGGTGCTGCTGGAAAAATCTCATGGTAAGAAATCAGAGGAGGCGCTGCTGGAACAGTCTAATGGTAAGGAATGAGAGGAGGTGCTGCTGGAAAAATCTCATGGTAAGAAATCAGAGGAGGTCTGCTGGAACAGTCTCGTGGTAAGGAACGAGAGGACGTGCTGCTGGAACAGTCTCACGAAAAGGAATGAGAGGAGGTGCTGCTGGAACAGTCTCATGGAAAGGAATGAGAGGAGGTGCTCCAGGGATTCTTATGGTAAGGAATGGGAGGAGGTGCTACTGTAACAGTCTCATGGTAAGGAATGAGAGGAGGTCTGCTGGAACAGTCTCATGGTAAGGAATGAGAGGAGGTGCTGCTGGAAAAATCTCATGGTAAGAAATCAGAGGAGGTGCTGCTGGAACAGTCTAATGGTAAGGAATGAGAGGAGGTGCTGCTGGAAAAATCTCATGGTAAGAAATGAGAGGAGGTCTGCTGGAACAGTCTCGTGGTAAGGAACGAGAGGAGGTGCTGCTGGAACAATCTCATGGTAAGGAATGAGGAGATACTGCTGTAACAGTCTCACGGAAAAGGAATGAGAGGAGGTGCTGCGGGAACAATCTCATGGTAAGGAATGAGGAGATACTGCTGTAACAGTCTCAGGGTAAGGAATGAGAGGAGGTGCTGCTGGAACAGTCTCATGGTAAGGAATGAGAGGAGGTGCTGCTGGAACAGTCTCACGGTAAGGAATGAGAGGAGGTGCTGCTGGAACAGTCTCACGGTAAGGAATGAGAGGAGGTGCTGCTGGAACAGTTTCACGGTAAGGAATGAGAGGAGGTGCTGCTGGAACAGTCTCATGGTAAGGAATGAGAGGAGGTGCTGCTGGAACAGTCTCATGGTAAGGAATGAGGGGAGGTGCTGCTGGAACAGTCTCATGGTAAGGAATGAGAGGAGGTGCTGCTGGAAAAATCTCATGGTAAGAAATGAGAGGAGGTGCTGCTGGAACAGTCTCATGGTAAGGAATGAGAGGAGGTGCTGCTGGAAAAATCTCATGGGAAGAAATGAGAGGAGGTGCTGCTCGAACGGTCTTATGGTAAGGAATGAGAGGTGGTGCTGCGGGAACAGTTTCATGGTAAGGAATGAGAGAGGTGGTGCTGCTGAAACAGCTTCATGGTAAGGAATGAGAGGAGGTGCTGCTGGAAATATCTCATGGTAAGAAATGAGAGGAGGTCTGCTGGAACAGTCTCGTGGTAAGGAACGAGAGGAGGTGCTGCTGGAACAATCTCATGGTAAGGAATGAGGAGATACTGCTGTAACAGTCTCACGGAAAGGAATGAGAGGAGGTGCTGCGGGAACAATCTCATGGTAAGGAATGAGGAGATACTGCTGTAACAGTCTCAGGGTAAGGAATGAGAGGAGGTGCTGCTGGAACAGTCTCATGGTAAGGAATGAGAGGAGGTGCTGCTGGAACAGTCTCACGGTAAGGAATGAGAGGAGGTGCTGCTGGAACAATCTCACGGTAAGGAATGAGAGGAGGTGCTGCTGGAACAGTTTCACGGTAAGGAATGAGAGGAGGTGCTGCTGGAACAGTCTCATGGTAAGGAATGAGAGGAGGTGCTGCTGGAACAGTCTCATGGTAAGGAATGAGAGGAGGTGCTGCTGGAAAAATCTCATGGGAAGAAATGAGAGGAGGTGCTGCTCGAACGGTCTTATGGTAAGGAATGAGAGGTGGTGCTGCGGGAACAGTTTCATGGTAAGGAATGAGAGAGGTGGTGCTGCTGAAACAGCTTCATGGTAAGGAATGAGAGAGGTGGTGCTGCTGAAAGTCTCACAGTACGGAATGAGACGAAGTGCTGCTAAAACAGTCTCACGGTAAGGAATGAGAGGAGGTGCTGCTGGAACAATCTTATGGTAAGAAATGAGAGGAGGTGCTGCTGGAACAGTCTTATGGTAAGCAATGAACTCATTCATTTGTCATTACCAACCCAGCAGGGTCAGGATGTAAAGCTGTAATCTCCAGATTACAATTAACATAAACTTCAGCAAGTTGGAGTTAATCTTTAGGGTGAAGGATGGTGCTGTCTGAGGCCCAGGTTCATCAGGCGTTTGTCCTTCGTCACCATTACAGAAAGCTACAGTACTCTGTGGCCCAATGCTGACTGTAATAACGCCAGAAGGCCGCCACACATTTGCCGTAAAGACAGACAACACAAACCTCCAAATAACAAATCACACAATTGCTAACAGAATTTGCTTTCCAACTGCAAGATGAGAACTCATCAAGAGGACAGCCCACTTCAAACGCTTTTTTTTTTAAATTCGATACAGAATCGAGGCTTGTGTAAGAGCTAACACATTGAACATGAAAACATGCACAGACACATAAAACATACAATGAAGGGAGCGGGAGACAAGAGGGAAGCACACAAGCACAACAACAGTAGAGAACAGGGTCGTCGGTAGATCTGTGGAGGGGGGGGGGGGGGGGAGTGCTGGGGGAGGAGGGAGGAGTACACAGGATAAAGCAAATGAACAGACTGGGAATTTCACTACTGGGAATTTCACTACTGGGAATTTCAGGAAAGAAGTTGGGAATTGAAAGCGGTGGATTTTGGGTGTTTTAATGGGGGGGTGTAAAAAAGATCAAGGTTTTGGATGGGGGAAGATAAGAGATGATGGTGAACAGCTGTTTTAAAGACCTGGAGGGAGGAGAGGGATTGAAGGGAGTGAGGGTGTTTGTTCTAGAGATGGGAGGAAGAAAAGAGAAATGAAGGAGTGAAGGTGAGCAGAGAGTCTTGATTTTGGCAGTTTTACCAGAAGAGGGTTGCTGGCAAATCTTGTGTGTCCTGCAGGAATATTTGGGGGACAGAGCACAGACAGAGCAGGGGAACAAGGCCGGAGAGGAGTCAGTAGAAGACAGAAAGACCACCTACCTGCCTGCGGTGAGAGAGAGAAAGGCCCTCGGAGTTAGCTTCATCGCGGGAGATTCCAAAGATTCTGAAAGCTTTGGTTTCTACAGCGTGAAGCCGAGCTCGGTGTGAGGCAGGAGCACCAGCCCAGAGGGGGAACAGTATTCCATTGAGCTGCGGATGAAAGCCTTGTATGTGGTGAGGAGCTCAGGTGTGCCAAGGAAGGACTTCGCACGACGGAGGATGCCCAGTCGGCAACTGGCGTTGGAGGCCAGATTTGAAATGTGGTTTTCCCAGGAAAGATCATGGCAGATAGTGAGACCCAAAAGCTTGAGTGACAGAACTTCTTCAAGAGGATTGTTGAGAAAGTAGATGGGAGGGTTGTCCAGACAGCTCGTCTCTGGGATTGCAGGTTGACACTCAGAAAAACTGGCTTATATTTTAAGAAAAAGAACACGAGCTCCGGTAAGCAGTCTATAAGGCCTTTGTCCATAGTTCAATGGAGTATTGCTCTCAGCCATGGGTTGGCACCCCAGCATTATCCGTATCTCCTGTACCCTATGCAATCGAAAGCTTTCATTATTACTAGAATCTCCCACAATGAGGCTCGAGCACACGATCTGTTGCGGTCACATCGCAGGGTATTTCGTGGAATGCATATTTTTTAATTTACTCCCCATTTACTTGTTTCTCAGTTCTCTGAACCCACCTCCCCCTCCCCCGTAATGCGCTCCGGATTAAAACTCCCAAAATCCAGACCGACTGCACACCTCAACAGCTTGGTTCCTCATTTCTTTATGTAGAATCACCTTCCAGAGGCTGTACTATCCCACTCCTCACCTTGGCTTCAAAAGCAGGCGATGCACCACCATCTCACATTATCGCTCATCCTCACGCATAATGTTTATTATCCCCATTAACCTTTCCAACCACAAACATCTTATTTACAGATTGCAGCATTTTCTCTTATCCTACATCTTCTCTATTTTTCTGTTGGCTCAATCATCCAATTACTTATTGTATCCAAGAATTACCTTGCTGCCCCACTATAGCTTCATGCCCTGTGTCACCTTACTCCTCCATGAGCCTCGATTTTGTTAAAAAATAATAGAATCCCAGCAACTATATTTTACACGATGTAGGGATGCAATGGCAGAGCGTTCAAACAAGGTAGAAATGGTCGCATGAAAATCAGCACGGTCCATCCCTACACCTCTTTTTCATGTCATCTGTTAGTATATTGAGCAATCTGATTGATGTACAGGTAGTGGACAAAAAAAAATAGAAACACCAATGTAAAGTCACTTAAAAGGGCGTTGGGCAACCACGTGTGGCCAGTACGGCCTGTATGTGCAATGCCATGGATTCCATCAGTGTCTGGAATTCTGCAGGAGGGATGCGACACTGTTCTTCCACAAGAAAGTCAATCAACTTGCACCTGTTTGATGGAGGTGGAAAACGTTGTCTCAGGCGTCATTCAAGGATATTCCATAAATGCTCGATTGGGTTCAGATTTGGTGACTGAGAAGGCCATAACATATGGATGACATCATTTTCATGCTCATCAAACCATTGGGCGACCACAAGTACTCTGTGGATGGGGGCTTTGGAGGGTCTCCTCTTGCAGCCACGCAAGCCATAATTATAGGTAACCAGACCTGTGCAGCATTTTTATACATGACCCTAAGCATGCTGGGATGACATTTGCTTAATCAACACATGGGCCACTCCTGTGTTGAAGCCATTGCTTGGTGTCCCTCAGTTAACTAGGTGTTTCGTTTTTTTTTTGCCCACTACCTGCAAACAAGTCCAAAGTAAGACAGGTTGGCTGTTGTCTCATTAGCAATACGCGACTTTCAAAATGGTGTATGAATGCTAAAAGATAAAGATGCCTTTTGCACATGTGCTGTGTATTTACACTGACTCAGTTCGGCTCGCAGCGTACTTTTAACCTGCCGTTGCTAGCGCGAAATCTGTAATTCAATAGCCTTTTAAACATAATTTCCAGCATTTAGACAAAAGAGTAGAAATTTCAAAATGATTAACCATAATTATTCTGTTCCTGAATGAAAATCAGACTCACAGAAATTAGAATGCACCCATTTACGAACCTTCGACCTTTCACAGGCCCACATGGCCGGGAGTTTTTGCAGTGTGGATTGCGAGGAATAACTCTTTGGATGAGTTGATCAGGAAGTTCTCCAAATGTTTCATTGTACAGAGTCACAGTCCTTTCTCGCAGGTACGTTTACAAGTATTTTCGACTTCTTTAAAAACTTGGGTGAGCCATTTCATGTTACAATCCTTATTTGGCACATATGATGCACATACATGCCCTGCCGATGGACCTTTTCTGCACATGCGTGCCGAGCAAACTGGGGTGGATTACATCATTTCAAAACACATATTGCTTACAATTGGAAAGCCGGTTGCCACCATGTGCACTGCGAAAGCCTGACCACATAGTAGGCCTTTACAAGACAGTATAATGTGCAGTGCTTCAAATCGGACATGTAATTTAAAGTTCATGAACAAAGCTAATATATATTGTGCTCGGAAACACAAAGCAAGAGTTTTTTAAAATCCTTTTTCTCAAGATTAAGATCAGGTTAGTCTTTTGGGACCGTCACTGGTAAGATGTAACGCAGTGCTATCTGCCGCATAATTCACTAGTTACGACTTGGCGGCGACTAAATCGAACCCCTTACTGGATTTGCTCGTGGGGAGGGTGACTGTGACACCTGCCAGGACTAAAAACAACACCTGACATAGGGCAGATTAGCACCAGTCGGCGGAGCCAACAGCTATCCAGTAAGGAGATGGTGTCTCCTAAAGAACACCCATCCGGTTTGGACCGCTTCAAGTCATACCATTTAAAAATGGTACAGTGTGTGTGTGTGTGTGTGTGTGTGTGTGTGTGTGTGTGTGTGTGTGTGTGTGTGTGTGTGTGTGTGTGTGTGTGTGTGTGTGTGTGTGTGTGTGTGTGTCTCGTTGGTTGTTATCTCCATAATTTGGGTTTTAGAAGGTGGTACGGAGTCCTCCCAGGAAGGACTCAAAGTATTCACCCCCGCTTCATGAAGGATCGCAATTCATTGGCTAAGTTATGAAGTTTTGTTGTTCTCAGAGTTTTGTTCCAAGGGCTCTATTCAGGATCGTCATTGAGCCCCATACAGCCTCCAACCGTAGTTCGTTTGTGGTAATGTTCCCAGTGATGTTTTTTGGAATCTTTGTGAGGTTCTTCTTTATCATTCCCGTTGCTCCAATTATCACTACTAGGGCATGCCCGTACTATATCTATATCTAAAATTATATCCCCCCCCCCCTCTATTTACATGAAATGGTTTGGTCCAAAGCGAACGGCTTGCGAGTACGGTGACAATCCCCCCCCCCCTCTATTTACATGAAATGGTTTGGTCCAAAGCGAACGGCTTGCGGAGTTTGGTAAAGAAATCGCCATAGCATGCACAAACGCGCAGGAAAGCGAAAGAATCGCAAATTAGTTTTAATTAGTTTTAAAACATAGTTTAACGCCAACATAGTTTGCCAACGTGAAATAAATGAATACGCTCTCAAATGTGCCGTCCGAGGCAGAGTCTGTTCGGCACGTTCGGCACACGTGATAGCTCGCTGCTCTCTGATTGGTTGAATCGTTTTTTGGACATAGCTCGGTAACTACTTGTCCGATTAATATGAAACCTTGAAAAGGCACATCCTCGGGTCCCCAGCAATATACCTGGCAAGTTGCAAGTATATCGGACCCGTGGTTGTCGAGAAACAGCGGTCACAGACAAACAAACACACACACAGACACACACACACACACACACACACACACACACACACACCACACACACACCACACACACACACACACAATTCTCCTCTCTTTGAAACATTCAACTCCATTCTTGCTTTGTCTGAATGTAACATTCCCGAAAGGGTTACTATCAACCTCCTGGCTCTGGTGCCCTCATCTGCACTTCACCTCCCCTTTGTAATCCTACACTAATATTTACAAACCATGTCAGCTCCTTACACATCGAGCCCGTACATTGCACACTCCATGGGCAGAAACTACAATCTTCGCTTAAGCAGTGGATGCCTATCTACAACCAAGGAGGGGAAAGGTAAAGGCATTGAAAGGTAAAGAAAGGTAAAGAAAGGAGGGTAAAGGCATTGTGTACCTCAATCACAGTGAGGAAAGGAAGCCGGTGAAAGTATCAATGGTGGAAAACATGATTTTGTGCAAGAAGAGAGATGAAAGCTGACGATCATAAAATGTCCCCAACGCAGACAAGATAAGGCAAAGTCGTGATGCAATAGGTGTCATGCAGAGCGGTGATGCAATAGGTGTCATGCAGAGCGGTGATGCAATAGGTGTCATGCAGAGCGGTGATGCAATAGGTGTCATGCAGAGCGGTGATGCAATAGGTGTCATGCAGAGCGGTGATGCAATAGGTGTCATGCAGAGCGGTGATGAAATAGGTGTCATGCAGAGCGGTGATGAAATAGGTGTCATGCAGAGCGGTGATGCAATAGGTGTCGTGCAGAGCGGTGATGCAATAGGTGTCGTGCAGAGCGGTGATGCAATAGGTGTCATGCAGAGCGGTGATGCAATAGGTGTCATGCAGAGCGGTGATGCAATAGGTGTCATGCAGAGCGGTGATGCAATAGGTGTCATGCAGAGCGGTGATGCAATAGGTGTCATGCAGAGCGGTGATGCAATAGGTGTCATGCAGAGCGGTGATGCAATAGGTGTCATGCAGAGCGGTGATGCAATAGGTGTCGTGCAGAGCGGTGATGCAATAGGTGTCGTGCAGAGCGGTGATGCAATAGGTGTCATGCAGAGCGGTGATGCAATAGGTGTCATGCAGAGCGGTGATGCAATAGGTGTCATGCAGAGCGGTGATGCAATAGGTGTCATGCAGAGCGGTGAAGCAATAGGTGTCATGCAGAGCGGTGATGCAATAGTGACCGACAGGCTGGGCCGATTTGAGACTTTACTGACAGACGTACAAGCATCGTCTATTCAACAATTGCATATTGGATTTCAATTACTATGTCGGCCTGCTGGTTTACAAATTGTTATCATTACTAAGGAGGGCCTGTGCCATTAGTCCAGTGCCCCTGTACCTTAGCCGATGGATTTGGAATTTGGCCATGTTTCCAGGGTATAATGACGACCGAGAGATACCGTGGTATCGTCTATATCCACCAGTGAATGCAAGCAGACAGGACAGCTAGGTTCACGTCCCTCCGAAGGAAACAATGTTCCGGCCATGAAGCACCAGGGTGACCGTTTATATTTGATTTAACAAATAGAACCCAGAGCATAGATGCTGAGGGTGAGCATGCTTCCTGTAAGCCCTGGATAAGATAATAAAAACTATATACGGTATATGGTAAAACTATATACGGAGTTATGAATAAACTTGGTGGACGAGTTGGTTAGGTGACAAGAACAAGCTGATTTGATTTTGGTTCAGGTCCGAATCCAGATTCGGCCTATCAGTGGATACAAAACAAACTGTTCACCTTGACGGAGGTATGTGCTGGAGTGAGTGCCATTCTAGTTTGTTTTTGTTTGTTTGTTTGTTTTTTAACCAGGAAACAATATGTGTAACCTTTCAAGAAAAAAGGAAAGTCGAAGGACAGGTAACAGGTTTCTGTATATTGACACCCATTACAATCATGAGATGATCGCACGATATGAACTTGTGTGAGACGAGATGCTAATACTTCCCACCATTCAACCACCACTACCCTCAAACACCATTGCATACCCTACCCCCAACACTTCATGCAATAAAACACCCCTACTTCATGCAATTGCCCACTTGCATGCTCTTTATCTTAACAGCAACTATTCAATTTTTGTGGAAAATGTATTTTCATGCTCATTATTAACCTCACCCATCACCTTCCACCACCTTATGCCCCTCCAAGCCAACTTTCCCCCGAAACAAAATAATAGATTTCCTATGCTTTGGATTGGTGTTGGCTTAGCAGTTCGGGTGCCGGCTTGGGAGCCTAGAATCCTGGGTTTTAATCTTAGAGGTTCGGGTGCCAGCTTGGGACCTTAGGATCCTGGGTTCAAATCTTAGCGGTTAGGGTGCCGGCTTGGGATCCTAGGATCCTGGGTTCAAATCTTAGCGGTTAGGGTGCCGGCTTGGGATCCTAGGATCCTGGGTTCAAATCTTAGCTGTGAGGGTGCCGGCTTGGGATCCGAGGATCCTGGGTTCAAATCTTAGCTGTTCGGGTGCCGGCTTGGGATCCAAGGATCCTGGGTTCAAATCTTAGCGGTTAGGGTGCCGGCTTGGGATCCTAGGATCCTGGGTTCAAATCTTAGCGGTTGGGGTGCCGGCTTGGGATCCTAGGATCCTGGGTTCAAATCTTAGCGGTTAGGGTGCCGCCTTGGGATCCTAGGATCCTGGGTTTGAATCTTAGAGGTTCGGGTGCCGGCTTGGGATCCTAGGATCCTGGGTTTGAATCTTAGCGGTTCGGGAGCCGGCTTGGGATCCTAGGATCCTGGGTTTGAATCTTAGGGGTTAGGGTGCCAGCTTGGGATCCTAGGATCCTGGGTTCAAATCTTAGCTGTTAGTGTGCCAGCTTGGGATCCCAGGATCCTGGGTTCAAATCTTAGCGGTTAGGGTGCCGCCTTGGGATCCTAGGATCCTGGGATCCTGGGTTTGAATCTTAGGGGTTAGGGTGCCAGCTTGGGATCCTAGGATCCTGGGTTCAAATCTTAGCTGTTAGTGTGCCGGCTTGGGATCCCAGGATCCTGGATTCAAATCTTAGCGGTTAGGGTGCCGGCTTGGGATCCTCGGATCCTTGGTTCAAATCTTAGCGGTTCGGGTGCCGGCTTGGGATCCTAGGATCCTGGGTTCAAATCTAAGTGGTTCGGGTGCCGCCTTGGGATCCGAGGATCCTGGGATCAAATCGTAGCGGTTGGGGTGCCGGCTGGGGATCCTGGGATCCTGGGTTCAAATCTTAGTGGTTAGGGTGCCGCCTTGGGATCCTAGGATCCTGGGTTCAAATCTTAGCGGTTCGGGTGCCGGCTTGGGATCCTAGGATCCTGGGTTCAAATCTTAGTGGTTAGGGTCCTGCCTTGGGATCCTAGGATCATGGGTTCAAATCTTCCTGGTTATGGTGCCGCCTTGGGATCCTAGGATCCTGGGTTCAAATCTTAGCGGTTCGGGTGCCGGCTTGGGATCCTAGGATCCTGGGTTCAAATCTTAGCGGTTGGGGTGCCGGCTTGGGATCCTAGGATCCTGGGTTCAAATCTTAGTGGTTAGGGTGCCGCCTTGGGATCCTAGAATCCTGGGTTCAAATCTTAGCGGTTAGGGTGCCGGTTTGGGATCCTAGGATCCTGGGTTCAAATCTTAGCGGTTTTTTTTTTTTTTTGTATGCAAGATCGAGGTTCGTGAAAGAGCTAACATTAATCACACAGAAAGACAAACCGACACATAAAACATATAACATGGGGAGCGGTAGACAAGATGGGGAGAGAGGGGGAGGAACACAAACACAACATCTGAGAGCAGGGACATCAAGAGATCTGTGGGATGGAGAGGGCTTTGGGGGGGGGGCATTGGATGGGTGGGGGGCATTGGAAGGGGGGGTGGGAGAGGTATAAAACGTATGGACACTGCCAGGACTTCCAGGAAAGAAGTTTCAAACAAGGTGGATCTGGGGTGAATTAGTGGGGGTAGAAAAGATCAAGGTTTTGGATGGGGAAAGATAGGAGATGGTGGTGAACAGCTGTTTTAAAGACCTGGAGGGAGGAGTGGGATTGAAGGGAGTGTGGGAGTTTGTTCCAGAGGCGGGAAAAAAGAGGAATGAAAAAGTGAAGGTGAGCAGAGAGCCGAGATTTCGGCAGTTTAACCATCAGAGGGTTGCTGGCAGATCTTGTGCAACCTGTAGGAATATTTGGGGGGCAAAGCACAGAGAGAGCTGGGGGAGCAAGGCCGGAGAGGAATCGGTAGAAGACAGAAAGACCACCTACCTCTCTGCGGTGAGTGAGTGAAAGGCCCTCGGAGATAGCTTCATCACGGGAGATTCCAATGATTCTGAAAGCTTTGGTTTCAACAGCGTGAAGCCGAGCTCGGTGTGAGGCAGGAGCACCGGCCCATAGGGGAGAACAGTATTCCATTGAGCTGCGGACGAAAGCCTTGTATGTGGTGAGGAGCTCAGGTGTGCCGAGGAAGGACTTCGCACGACGGAGGATGCCCAGTCGGCGACTGGCTTTGGAGGCCAGCTTGGAAATGTGGTTTTCCCAAGAAAGATCATGGCAGATAGTGAGACCCAAAAGTTTGAGCGACAGAACTTCTTGGAGGATTATTCAGAAAGTGGATGGGAGGGTTGTTCCATCGGTCTTTTCGGAGAGACATCGTAAGAGTGTGAGATTTGTCAGGATTGAAAGACATGTTCCACTTGTTTGACCAGTCTGTGATTTTGTCCAGGTCTTCAGAGAGTGAGGAGGCTGCAGACTGCCGATCTGAGGGAAGAGGATTGGAGCGGCAGAGAGCGGAGTCATCAGCAAAGAGATAGAGAGGATTTTCCAGAGAGTCAGAGAGATCATTGATAAAGACCAGAAAAAGCACAGGGCCCAGAACACTGCCTTGGGGAACTCCAGCCTGAACAGGAAATGGAGATGAGAGAAATCCATTCAGGGCCACACGTTGTCTATGACCAGAGAGGAAGTCCGCAAGCCATGCATGGAGATTTCCATGGATACCATTGGAGGAGAGTTTGGTGAGCAGAGCTGGGTGCCAGACCGTATTGAAGGCACGTGATATGTCAAGTGAGACAGCTCTGATTTCGTGTTTGGCAATGAGGACCTCCATCCATTGTTGAGACAGCAGAAGCAGCATGTCCAGAGTAGAATGACCTGGTCTGAATCCAAATTGATGATCGGAGATCAAGCCATTGGAGAAGAGGAAAGATTTCATATCCGAAGCAATGATGGATTCCATGACTTTGCTGATAATTGGGAGCAGGCTGATTGGTCTGTAGTTGCAAGGATCTGTTTTTGCAAACAAAAACAGCGGTTAGGGTGCCGGCTTGGGATCCTAGGATCCTGGGTTCAAATCTTAGCGGTTAGGGTGCCGGCTTGGGATCCTAGGTTCAAATCTTAGTGGTTAGGGTGCTGGCTTGGGATCCTAGGATCCTGGATTCAAATCTTAGCGGTTAGGGTGCCAGCTTGGGATCCTCGGATCCTGGGTTCAAATCTTTGTGGTTCGGGTGCCAGCTTGGGATCTTAGGATCCTGGGTTCAAATCTTAGCGGTTAGGGTGCCGGCTTGGGATCCTAGGTTCAAATCCTAGTGGTTAGGGTGCCTGCTTGGGATCCTAGGATCGTGGGTTCAAATCTTAGCTGTTAGGGTGCCAGCTTGGGATCCTAGGATCGTGGGTTCAAATCTTAGCCGTTAGGGTGCCAGCTTGGGATCTTAGGATCCTGGGTTCAAATCTTAGCGGTTAGGGTGCCGGCTTGGGATCCTAGGATCCTGGGTTCAAATCTTAGCGGTTAGGGTGCCGGCTTGGGATCCTCGGATCCTGGGTTCAAATCCCAGTTGATCGCTGTATTAATGCCAGGGGGGGCTGACTCAGCCTGTCATCCTTCTGAGGTCCACAAATTGAGTACCAGTTCACTGGCAATTCCCTGTGTGTCGCAAGAGGCGATTAACAGGGTTGGCGGGAGGAAGGGCATCCAGCTGTAAATCATCGCTTCAAAAAGAGGACCAAGGTGCCCGAAAAAGGCCAACCCCTACTGTGCAGGGAAAAATGGCCTTAAAAAAGGCAGTTCTTTTCTTTCTTTGCTTTGGATTGGCTTAACCTGAACATGTTACTGTCACTTGCACGTGATACAAATTACTCAAAGTGTTATGCTTACTGGTCTAGTTTCTGATACGCACCACGTCGCGTGTTTAGTACTGAGTTGGGTAAGCACGTGTGCTTTGTAATCGAGCATGCTCACATATCTCGTACAACGACGTACGCTTGGGTTGACCCAAGATTCCGATTTGAGTTTTCCAACCACAACTTATCTGATAATCATGTTCATCAGTACCATCCAGGGAAGGGAAATAATGTATATATATTTTTTAAACTTTTCATTTGCACGTTCAAAAACTCCAGTGCAAAAAAAATAATAATAATAATAATTACAGAAGTACCAATACTTATCGCAACTTGTGAAAATACAATACAACGATTACGATACAATTTCACAGATAAGAAAAGTTTCACTTTTACTCGCGCGTGCTCGATTATTAAAAACAACAGGAATGGAGGATCAGCAGGCGCAAGCGCGAGTGCAGCTGTACAATCAACATTGCTCACTTTTCCACGGAGCAATCTCGCTGGAAACTCAAATCGCAGCTAACAAGACATCACAATTAATCAAATACGAGGAACGAGGAAAGAAGCACGTACAATGTAAAAACACAAAGCCTTATAAAACCTTACGAATGAAAAACTACATAATCAATGGAAAGTTGTTGTTTTTTTTTATCCCTTCATGAGACACGTTCCCGATAGGCCCTTGAATGACAATCACGAACGGGTCTTCAAGTGAAACATAGGCCAAGCGAGTGTGGCAAGTCTAATACATGTGCCATTGTGAGGTGTGCAGTTAATGAGGAAGGATACACGAGGAGGGTAGATCAGCATATCATGGCCCAATGTGGAGGGAGAGACAAACGTTATGGCACGTGTGAGGTCTCGAAGGACAGCCTAGAGGCAAGCACACTCACATATGAGCTCTCTAAGCTGGGTTTGAATCTCGACCGAGCTATAAACTGTCATCCTGGGGTTTTGTACGCAGGACGAGGCAGCAATGTGTGTGCCATCCACTGGGGAGGAAAGGGGCGTTAAGCCATAGGAACCATGTGTTAGCACTGGTTGTCAATGGGCGTTAACAATCCCACGGCAACTTTCGTGAAGGGTAGGCGAGGTACCACCGGCACTATGGGCAAATGAAAAATTCCCATATTAAACCTTCAATCAAACATCAGGCCTCGCCAGGCGATTCATGAAAGACTCCCAGGGCCAGGCCAAAAACCTTCCCTGCCCAACCCCACAATGAGGTGGGAGTAATTGGGACGGTGAAAGAATGAGAAGACAAGTTCAGGGTGAATGTGCAGTTGAAATATTTCAAGCAATAAAAATACCAGGTAGAAAAATGAGTGTTGGTAAGGAAAGACCAAATCTTTAAGTCATGACACCGACTTGTACATCATGCTTTAAACGAAGCCTCACAACCTGCGTGCAGAAATTGGAGGGCTTGTCAACATTCAGAGCAGCTAATACTATGGAAGCAAGCAGTCAAATTAAATAATATGGAAGGAATGTAATCATCATCCCAGAATCAAATGAACAATTCCATGATGTTTGATGATGATGAGATACGTGAAGGTGTTTTCAAACTGAGAAAATAAATAAATAAGCTGGTAATGGATTACATGTGGCGTTGCTTGTTGTGGTGAGACATCCCCATTTGGTTCATTTAAAAAGAACAAGAGGAAATATGACCACAGTGTGGTCACCAGCTGCGACGTGTAGAATCATGAGGATATCCGTTGCAATATGCGCTACCAAATTCGACCAGTCATTAAATTATACGCATGTACTAGCGTCTTTTTGTCTTTCAGTTCTGATCTTGTCCTTTGTTTTGCGACGCAACATGCTTCATCAACTAATTACATATAATGTATGGACGTGAATGTTATTTCTGTTAATGTAAATGTTAATTCATTAATGTTATTTATTAATATTAATTCTGGGTGGCAGAGGGATAATTTGAATTTATTCTGGTTTCTTCAAACAATTCGCGATTTTAGTCCGCTATGTTCTTACCTCATACCTACGCACGTCCGAGTGTATGCGCATGCGCTATTCAAAAAGGCACCCCAACAACAAGAACAACAACGCGGTCCTCTCATAGAGCTGCTCGTCGCAGCTAAAAACATAGGGGCAATACCCCTGGCGCTCACCTGGTAGAATAAACAGTATACTGCACCAACTAAGGGTATTTTAAACCAATTACAATGGTTGCTAGAAGACAGGGCAGCATGTAGAATCATACTAACATAATCACAAGACTTTAAACTAACAAAGAAAAAAAATACCAATTTTGGGGGTAACCCCCCGTAGACTCCAAAAGGGTAGATTTTTTTTAATGTCGTGAACAAACTTTGGTACATCACGGGTGGTGAAGGTTGTGGTCAACTTTTATCAAATTTTTGTATGTATTTTCAGAGAAGAAAGCAAATACCTTTGGGGGGGGGGGTCAAACCTGCATCCACTTTTACCCCCCCCTTCCCCTCCCCCCGTAAGCCCACTTAGACTTTGATTTTCTTAGTGCTGTGAACAAACTTCAGTACATCAGGGGTGATAAAGGTTGTGGTCAAGTTTCATCGAAATAGTATGTGTCGTTTCAGAGGAAAAAGCAAATTCCTATTTTGGGGGGGTCAAACCTGGATCCACTTTGACCCCGGTAAACCCCCTTAGACCCCGATTTTTTTTAATGCCGTGAACAAACTTTAGTCACAACACAACAAATATAATTTGTGCCAAGTTTGGTCAAAATCCCATCAGCGGTTTCGGAGAAGAAGTTTCAAGTGTTTACGGACTGACGGACAACGCGCAATCGCATAAGCTCCCCTGAACTTTGTTCCCGGTGAGCTAAAAAACGTATCATCTGCCGAACACAAAACTAGCACAACGATTTGAACCACATGGACATGCATCTGATGTCATTCAAGTCACAGTTCCATGTGATGTCACATAGATAGAGTCTGAATTTTGGGATGTGAAGGTGTTCACTCAGCTGGAATCGAAAGTCCCAGGAAGTACCAGGCAGATGTAAAGACGAGGGGAAAAATACAGTACAACATACCTGGGAATGATCAACGGATTTCTTCAAGATACCAAGTAACAGACTCAGTGGCATTGTGGGTAGAGTGTCTGTTCCGAGTGGGGGATGTCAGTGTTTTGATTTCAACCCTGGCTGAGTCAGACCAAAGACTTAAAATGGTACGTGCTGGTTCCTCGCTTCATGCTCAATATTTAGAGGATAGAGCAAGGACAAACCACCTGGGTCAGTATCTCATTGGGAGGAGGTGGGGAAGTACATTGGGAGGGGGTAGGGAAGGGAAGAAGAGTGTTTAACCAGGCAGGCGTTATTGGAAGATCAAGTCCATCTGAAGGAGTTGGGAAGAGTCAAAGCATTGAAAGCAGAAGCAAGACAAGATACAGGAAGGAAAAAAACAAACAAAAAAAACAGTCACCACAGTCCTGTTTGCAATGTGAGAGCAACAGGCCTTGAACCTTACCTACCTGTGCCTCATCATGCTAGATTCCAACGTCAAGAACTTTATATTCCACACAATCCTGGCTGAGAGGAGTTCTGACAAGACCAAGGAAATCGTTGTAACCATGGAGGATGCCCAGTCTGTAGCTGGTTTTGGAGGATGGTTTTACTACATGGTTTGCCCAGGTGTGGTCACGGCTAATGGTGAGGCCTACAAGTTCAAGAGACTGAACAATGTTCAATGTATGACTACAGAATTATACAGGTTGGGGTGGTCCACAATTTTTATTTATTTATTTGAAATGTCATGTTCTCCCCCTCCAGAACTGTTCCAATACCTAAAGAAGCACTGCTGGTGAAATAAAAATGAAATTGAATAACACTTATGGGTAGCTCATGGTCATCAAATTTTCCAGATATGGTCTTACACTAACGTCTTACAATACCATGGACACTGAAACAGTTTCTGATTGTCGCATACTTTTACAGGAATTTTAAGTTGAGTTATGAATACCCTGCATGCCTTGTTGATGTTTTATGAAGGAAAATATGTTTTGAGGGGTCTATGCAATATGCATTGTACCCTGCAGAGGTAAGGTTTCAAATTTATCCTGAAAATTTGTTGACATTCAAGTATCTCAAAATTTGACTTTTTTAAACATTTCGGACTTCCATAAAATCACCTACCTCTGACCAGGACAAGTTAGAACAAGTCTGTTGCTGATCAAGATCACTGACACTTTTGGGATGGTTTCCTTGGATACAAGATACTTATGTAGGTTTTATAATCAAATATAATACAGACTTGGCATTTAATATGGAATATTTTTTTTTCTTGACTTGGGTTTACTTTCTGAACTCAGTATATCAATCTGGTGAGTTTCTTTTACGCTTCGGTGATTTTTTTGTTGAAAGAACCATGTCACTGATTGTCTGTCGCAGCAAGAAGTCAATAACAGGATTATATCACAGGTGGCGTGACAAAATGTACGGACAGGTACATTTGACGATTGGCTTCACAATCGGGTATATAAGGGTTGTTGCGTTCTGTAATAGTGGAAAACAACTGCTGCACGTCTCCAAAAGTTATTGCCGCTTCCTCTGGAGATGGTCCGTCAACTCGACAATGCTGTTTGTCATGGAGTGGTGGCTTTACGAAATTACGGCATGAAAGAGCGTGCTTTTGCTCGGCAGTATGGCATCACTCAAGGTCAGGTGTCAAAGATCCTGAAACGAAATGCTCAGAGGGGTGTCCCTACTCCAATACCGAGGCCAGGACGTCCCCGCAGAACCACAAGGAGGGATAATCGCCAGCTGCACCGGTTAGTCCGCAATGGCCGTACCAATGGTCAGCTAATCGGCTTAGGGCTGAGTGGCAGCAACTGACAAATGTGCCTGTATCCAGAAGGCTAGTCAACCAACGACTGGTTCAAGTAGGCTATCGTGCCAGGCGTCCCCTGAGAAAGCCACGCCTGACCAGACAACACCGCCAGCGCCGATTGCAGTGGGCCAGAGAGCACCGTCAATGGCAGCCAGGACACTGGAATCACGTGATCTTCAGTGACGAGTCTAGATTTCTGGTCTATCGTCAAGATGGCCACGTCCGAGTGCGCAGACAAGTGCATGAAGTCTACAACAAAGATTGTATAGTGCCAAGAGTCCAAGCTGAAGGTGGTGGGGTGACCGTTTGGGCTGCTTTTCATGCAGGGGGAAAAACTGACCTGGTTGTTCTGAATGGAAACCTGAACCAGTTCAAGTACAGGGCCATTCTGGAAGAAACATTGCTTCCATTTGCTCGTGCAGCCTTTCGAGGAAACTTTGTCTTCCAAGATGACAATGCACGGCCTCGTCATGCTCGCATGATACAACACTTTCTTGCTGACCGTGGTGTAGAGCATATGGAGTGGCCTGCCATGTCCCCGGATATGAATCCGATAGAGAACTTGTGGGCAGAATTAACGCATCAAATCGACCACTTGGACCAGCAGCCGACCTCTGTGCGTGAATTGCAGAAGGCTATTGTCACTGCATGGCAAGCGATTCCTGTCCAAACCTTTGCAAATCTCGTGAACAGCATGCCTCAACGTGTACGTGCTCTCCTGAATGCTCTTGGGGGTTACACGAAGTACTGAACTGTAATTTTACTGTCCGTAATCCGAGTCGTAATTTAACTTTTGATTTTGTTGAAAAAATTTTTGGCTAATGTGCAAAATAAAGAGATACTTCTGGAAAACGTACAGAAGTTTAACACAGTACTGTCCATGAATTGAGTTCGATATCAGTTTACATCACTTTCAAGGATCAATTTATTTGTTTCGAAATGTCAAATGTGGTTTTTGTTTCTTTTAAAGGTCACATCAACAAAATCTAGAATAATTTCAACATAATTCCAATGAACTTTTGGTTCTAAGTCATCTTGAAAAGTAAGTTCACCCCCACAAAAAATATATTCCATATTAAATGCCAAGTCTGTATTAGGCCTATATTAAACAGTAGTAGTACTTGGTACACTTAGCAGCAATTTCGAATTTCAATTTCAATTTCAATTTCAAAGGCAGCAACCATGAAACGAGCAGGCCATCTGTGGTACTTATCAGAGGACCTGATTGGTCTTGCATTTTTTGACAAGATTGTGCCTGCAGCAGTGAAACAACAAATTATCCTCGCACTGGAGAATGAAGGACAAGAAGATCCTCCGAAGCGCATCCAAGCGCATCCATGTAGATCTTTGTGCAGCCTCTTTCTAATGGTAGACTCGTGCACTTTGACATCAACAGTGGCAAGAGCTACCTATAGGTCCCGTGATGACATTATGGGGTTCTTAGAGACTTCTTTCAGCATCTTGCAGTCTGCTCTTGGGCTGAACTTGCTGGGTCGGCCTGGCCTGAACAAGTTGGAAGTTGTTTGGAATCTTCTCCACTTGTAGATGATCTTCCGGACAGTCGAATGATTGATTTCAAATTGTTTGGAGATCTTTTTAAATCCCTTCCCAGACTCGTAGGCATCTATAACCTTCTTTCTGAAGGCCTCAGAGAGCTCTTTTGATCTAGGCATGGTGATGCCGCACACTTCAACAATAAAGAGCAAACCAAACTAAATGTCTGAGGTTTAAATAAGACAGGTTCCTCCAAGATCCTCTCTAATGATGTTCTAATCATTTGCACCTGAGCTGGTGCACCTGATTCTAATTTTCGGTATTTGAAGTAGTGATAAATGTTGTGGTGTACTTACTTTTTCCAATAAGTTTATTTAAATTATACAATGGACCACAAAATGTAAATGTTTCATGATATTTGTTATATTATATCACCTTTATCTATCAATATTGTTCAAATGAAGATCAAATAGATGTATGTTGAAATATGTTGAAAAAGACAAAACTTTACATGGGGTGTACTTACTTTTTCACGTGAATGTAGATCCAGCCTATCAGTGGAATAGAAAACGTAAACTATTCAGTGTGGCAGAGGTATGTGCTCTACCAAGTGCCATTCTAGTTATTCAAGTCTTAATTTTAAAATGAGTTATTACAAATTGTCGTCATTGTTGCAGATGTCAAGTCTTTCTGCTTTTCAAATGGCCTGATCGCTGACTTTCAGTTTGGATTCCGTCCTGTTCACTCAATTATGGGCATTCTGCTGCTTTTTTCTCAGCAATAGTTGTCGGCCTTAAATCTCTCCTTAAATCTCTCTAACCCTAACTATTGCTAAGAGAGATCAGGAGACCATCTTCCTGGACATATCTCAGGCATTTGACATAGTCTGGCATCCTGCCGTATTAACCAAACTCGCTACCTGCAGGATGCAAGGCCGCCGTCATACCTGCTTTTCGAAAGGTCCACTCGTGCAGTTAGCACGATGTTATCGGTGGAGTCTCATCTTCCATTCGAGTGGGAGCTGGAATGCCCATGGTATGATCTTGGGCCTGGTGATCAGGAGCAAGGCGCAGACTTGCTCCTTATATACATAAACGACCTCTCCCATGCTGTGGAAATCCCCTCTCTTTCTTTGTGCAGATAACTTCACATTGTGGTAGTGTGGTACAAACTAACAAAGTACCTCACCCCTCTGCTAGGCGCACAGCAGTTGCAGCAGTCTCTCTCTGCTGATGTGGAATTTATTTGATGATGTTATGAAAAATAGATCATGTTCAATCCTGAAAGGCTCATTTTCCCCCATTCTCTCTGAAAGGATCATCAAACGAACCCACCTGTATTTGGGTGGTCCAGAATAATATGAGAAAAAAATTGTAACAACTTTTTAATGGTCACACCATCCATAATTGTTCCTTTGGTCATACAAACACTGTATGTGAAGTTTTAGGGATCTATTTTAATATTTAGAGGTAGCTCAACTAACTTGAAATTTCAGTATGTATAGTCCATACACTATACAGGTGAAATTGGTATATAACGCAATCCACAAATTACACATACAGTACATACAAATTCTAAACACATCTACCAGCTGGTTATTCAGTCTTTTCCAGTTAGGGGCTTATTGTTGCTGTCAGGGAATGTTTTCCTGTGTTCCTGCACAACCTGCAGCAGGAACTGAAGTTGATCTTCATCATGTGTCAGCAGTCCACTGAACTCCTGAATTAGTGCAACTCCACGTTCCGCATGGTCATTTACCACTTTCATGGCCTTCACAGTCTCACACGCTGCTTTAAAATCGTCTCGGTCTTCCCAAGTCTCTGGGTCTGCTTCCAGAAAACTGTCAGGAAGGTCAATCTTTTCAAAAAGCATGTGGGATTTTTGTGTAACAAAGTCTTCCAAACCACTTTCCTGAATATTTCCCAGATTGTTTTTTTTTTTTTTTGTATACTGAATCGAGGCTCGTGAAAGAGCTAACATTTATTTCACAAACAAACCAGACAAACAAAATATACAAAAAGAGGGAGCGGAAGGCAAGATGGGGAGAGACGGGGAAGCACACAACCACAACATTTGAGAGCAGGGAGAAGTTTCGCTCTTTCACGAGCCTCGATCTTGTATACAAAAAAAAAAAAAAAAAAAAAAAAAAAAGTGTGGGAGGGAGAGGGCTTGGGGGCAGGAGGCGTGGGAAGGGGAGGGGGGGGGCGG
This sequence comes from Myxine glutinosa, assembly GCF_964187855.1. Classification (NCBI taxonomy): domain Eukaryota; kingdom Metazoa; phylum Chordata; class Myxini; order Myxiniformes; family Myxinidae; genus Myxine; species Myxine glutinosa. Next base: position 20,140,065 of record NC_136263.1, read on the forward strand.
AGGTATATAACACAAGGGGACCGAAATTAGCGGGGGTAGAAAAGATCAAGGTTTTGGATGGGGGAGGATAAGTTTTGGGAATAAGGAGGAGAGTAAGAAAACCTGACAGTTTTCTGGAAGCAGACCCAGAGACTTGGGAAGACCGAGACGATTTTAAAGCAGCGTGTGAGACTGTGAAGGCCATGAAAGTGGTAAATGACCATGCGGAACGCGGAGTTGCACTAATTCAGGAGTTCAGTGGACTGCTGACACATGATGAAGATCAACTTCAGTTCCTGCTGCAGGTTGTGCAGGAACACAGGAAAACATTCCCTGACAGCAACAATAAGCCCCTAACTGGAAAAGACTGAATAACCAGCTGGTAGATGTGTTTAGAATTTGTATGTACTGTATGTGTAATTTGTGGATTGCGTTATATACCAATTTCACCTGTATAGTGTATAGACTATACATACTGAAATTTCAAGTTAGTTGAGCCACCTCTAAATATTAAAATAGATCCCTAAAACTTCACATACAGTGTTTGTATGACCAAAGGAACAATTATGGATGGTGTGACCATTAAAAAGTTGTTACAATTTTTTTCTCATATTATTCTGGACCACCCAAATACAGGTGGGTTCGTTTGATGATCCTTTCAGAGAGAATGGGTGAAAATGAGCCTTTCAGGATTGAACATGATCTATTTTTCATAACATCATCAAATAAATTCCACATCAGCAGAGAGAGACTGCTGCAACTGCTGTGCGCCTAGCAGAGGGGTGAGGTACTGTATGTACCACACTACCACAATGTGAAGTTATCTGCACAAAGAAAGAGAGGGGATTTCCACAGCATGGGAGAGGTCGTTTATGTATATAAGGAGCAAGTCTGCGCCTTGCTCCTGATCACCAGGCCCAAGATCATACCATGGGCATTCCAGCTCCCACTCGAATGGAAGATGAGACTCCACCGATAACATCGTGCTAACTGCACGAGTGGACCTTTCGAAAAGCAGGTATGATGGCGGCCTTGCATCCTGCAGGTAGGGAGTTTGGTTAATACGGCAGGATGCCAGACTATGTCAAATGCCTGAGATATGTCCAGGAAGATGGTCTCCTGATCTCTCTTAGCAATAGTTAGGGTTAGAGAGATTTAAGGAGAGATTTAAGGCCGACAACTATTGCTGAGAGAAAAGCAGCAGAATGCCCATAATTGAGTGAACAGGACGGAATCCAAACTGAAAGTCAGCGATCAGGCCATTTGAAAAGCAGAAAGACTTGACATCTGCAACAATGACGACAATTTGTAATAACTCATTTTAAAATTAAGACTTGAATAACTAGAATGGCACTTGGTAGAGCACATACCTCTGCCACACTGAATAGTTTACGTTTTCTATTCCACTGATAGGCTGGATCTACATTCACGTGAAAAAGTAAGTACACCCCATGTAAAGTTTTGTCTTTTTCAACATATTTCAACATACATCTATTTGATCTTCATTTGAACAATATTGATAGATAAAGGTGATATAATATAACAAATATCATGAAACATTTACATTTTGTGGTCCATTGTATAATTTAAATAAACTTATTGGAAAACGTAAGTACACCCCAACATTTATCACTACTTCAAATACCGAAAATTAGAATCAGGTGCACCAGCTCAGGTGCAAATGATTAGAACATCATTAGAGAGGATCTTGGAGGAACCTGTCTTATTTAAACCTCAGACATTTAGTTTGGTTTGCTCTTTGTTGTTGAAGTGTGCGGCATCACCATGCCTAGATCAAAAGAGCTCTCTGAGGCCTTCAGAAAGAAGGTTATAGATGCCTACGAGTCTGGGAAGGGATTTAAAAAGATCTCCAAACAATTTGAAATCAATCGAACGACTGTCCGGAAGATCATCTACAAGTGGAGAAGATTCCAAACAACTTCCAACTTGTTCAGGCCAGGCTGCCCCAGCAAGTTCAGCCCAAGAGCAGACTGCAAGATGCTGAAAGAAGTCTCTAAGAACCCCATAATGTCATCACGGGACCTACAGGTAGCTCTTGCCACTGTTGATGTCAAAGTGCACGAGTCTACCATTAGAAAGAGGCTGCACAAAGATCTACATGGGAGGTGTGCCAGGAGGAAACTTTGCTGTCCAGAAAGAACATCATGGCAAGACTAACGTTTGCCAATGAACACCGAGGCAAAGACCAGCACTTCTGGAACAATGTGCTCTGGACAGTTGAGTCAAAGGTAGAGCTATTTGGCCACAGTACCAGAAGACATGTTTGGCGAAAACCAAAGACAGCATTTGACCACAAGAACCTGATACCAACTGTAAAGCATGGTGGTGGAAATATTATGGTTTGGGGCAGCTTTGCTGCATCAGGGCCTGGGCAGCTCACCATCATATAATCCACTATGAATTCTTCATTGTACCAGAGGGTGCTTGAGGATAATGTGAGGCCATCTGTCGGAAATTTGAAGCTCAACCGAAGGTGGACCTTGCAACATGACAATGACCCTAAACATACCAGTAAATCCACCAAGGAATGGCTGAAAAGAAAGAAATGGAGGGTTCTGGAATGGCCAAGTCAAAGCCCGGATCTAAATCCCATCGAGATGTTGTGGGGGGATTTGAAACGAGCTGTGCATACCAGAAACCCCTCAAACATCGCACAGCTGAAAGAATTCTGCATGGAGGAGTGGGCAAAAATTTCTCCCAGTCGATGTCAGAGACTGGTAGACAGTTATAAGAAACGTCTACTTGAGGTTGTTTCTGCCAAAGGGGGCAATACCACCTATTAGAGCCAAGGGTGTGCTTACTTTTTCCACATGCGAAATTTGCATTTATGTTTATTTAAATTATACAATGGACTACAAAATGTAAATGTTTCATGATATTTGTTATGTTATATCACCTTTATCTGTCAATATTGTTGAAATGAAGATCAAATAGCTGTATGTTGAAATATGTTAAAAAAGTCAAAACTTTACATGGGGTGGACTTACTTTTTCACGTGACTGTATATATGTATGTATATATATATATATATATATATATATATATATATATATATATATATATATATATATAGTTACGGATCTCAGGCGTCGGCGCTCCCCTTAACAAGGGGGGGGGGTGTTAATCCCCCTGTCTTCTTGTCTGGCCGACCCGAATCCTGGGGGTTATAACGTCCTTCCCGGCGCGGCGTTAGATAGGGTTTGTTAGGCCTAGGGGTTCACTACTACCTAAGTACCAACGCCGGCCGGAAACGAGGGAATAACTCCCGCTTGAACCACGGATATGTTGGAAAATGCCGAGCGGATAGCAATCCGCGATCCGAGCTATTAACAAAGAGACTAAACCCGATTCTGAGCGGTTAGATCGTGCCACGTTTACCAAATGATGGAAAGGACGGATGCGATCGGATGGAGAGGAAACCAGAAGGTAGGAAGAACAAAGATGGGTTTATTACAAATATACAGAAGGAAGAGGAAACAAAAGGATGTACAAGAGAGGAAGAGGAAGAAGCAGCACACAGGGCAGTCTTATTGCAGTCTTAATTTAGGACCCCAGACAAACATACACACTCACACGGGGATTGTAGCTGGTGGATGGTCAGGTAGAGGGTCCAGGCTCCAGTCGACTCCAGTCCAGGCTCTGGTCCAGCGGCGAAACCCGGCAGGCAGCTCCGCGCGTAGTTGAATGCGACCGGACCTTATATATAGTGGGGGGGGGAGGCTGGTGTCCTGCGTATGTAATATTTGTATGGTCGTGCTAAACGCACCCTCTCCAATGTTCTCTAATACAAGCGCGCTCTTCTTCAACAAGTCTCGTACAAGTTCTTTGAAAATGCGCTCTCTCCCATCCGAGTCCTCTCACAAAGGTGCGCTCCGTATCAGACCCGTTACGACCAGCGCTCTCATCAAAAGTCCAAGTTCATGTGCGCAGTCCTTTTTACCGCCAACCTTCCACTCGAGTGCTTCGCGAGAGTCCTGTGAAAGGGCTTTGCGTTCGTGCTTATATAACGCGAGCAAAGATCGCTCTGCGCGCCTCAAAACCACGCCCATCGGCGATCTCACCTCAGCCCTGGTTGGCTGGTGAGGGCTTACCGGCCATGCGTTTGACGGCTGGTTGACATGCCACACCTTCTTCTTGGCGTTCCGCCTCCTTTTCTCGGGCCTAACCGCATGGCTTATGGCGGCGTTTGAGCGAGCTTCAGCGCAAGGCAGCGAACGCTGCTGGCAGAGGCGCGTAATGGCGTCGCTTGGAGAGTGAGGTCGCAAAATGGACGGAATGGGCCTACTCTTATTTGATCGACGCAACGCAGATTCAACTATTGGAAACACGGCCTTATCCAAAACACATACTAATGAAATAACTGAGTTCCTATGGTGGCCTACGTGTTGCTTGTGGACTAACTAGGGGTGCTACCTTTAACCTTTTAATGATGGGATATTTACAAGAAAGTGTGGGTTCTAAAACCACAACAATATATATATATATATATATATATATATATATATATATATATATATATATATATATATATATATATATATATATATATATATACTGTATATATATATATATATATATATATATATATATATATATATATATATATATATATATATATATATATATATATATATATATATATATATATATATATATATATATATATACTGAATTTGCACAGAGTACAAACAATTAATGTAAACATCATAAAAAGCTCTATGAATGGACCTCACCCAACCTTTGTCTGAGCAAAACAAAAACTCCCAACCTTCCAAAAACAAAGTTGGTCTCAACCCTATGAGGAGGAAAACATCTGCTGCAAAATCACGTGAGCAAGGAAAACATTTCTAGTTGTCTGACAGATTAGCCACTGTCAATATAGCGAGTGGAAAACTAAAGAGCCATTTGTGCGCAGAACATTTGTTGTAGACATGGTCATCAAGGGATTACATCGTATTGGTGGAAATAAACTTCTGTTGAACGAGGACTTCAAAGATATTTGTTACAGATCATCGTCCGACAAATGGGAGGCGACCGCAATACAACCAGGTATGCCAAACGTTTTCTCCTTTGATATTCGTTTTCCATCCATCCGCGTGACCGACAAGATAAATAACCATAAAGGCGGCAAAAGGGACTACGGTTATCAGCCCGAGATGTTCGCCATCGCCAGATCGGCCCGAAACCCAAATTGGGGAGAGGACAGGTCGCCAACATGCGAGTCGAAAGGGAGTCGGCACGCTACAGCGGGACATCAAAGAACGCGCTGCGAGTGTCAATGAGGGATGATCGAGCGCAATCAACTCGGTATCCAGATCGCGTGAGTGCCAAGAACCGACAATGGCAACAAACCTGACAAGAAAAGGAAACAAAAAGAAAAACAACTAGCATGCCTGTTGCGGGGAACCACAACGCCACGGCCGAAACGAGGGGCACATCAAAGGCGCCCACAGGGTGTGGGGCTTATCGAGTGAATCGGATATAGAGGGGTACAAATTGGGTGCAAACGCCGCACTCAGACGAGCACGCGAGGTGCGCACACGCGACCACCAACAAGAGCACAGGCGCCGGACACGGGGCTTTGGCGAGCGATGTCACAGCAAGTACCTCAGAGGAGGAAATTTACTGTAGTTGCAGTATAAGCTCACATGCAGTCACTACCATGTTATAGACAAGTACATAGGAGAGGGAAAATATACAATCTTCTTCTTCTTTAATGGCCACATTTAGTCCCACCTTGTGGGTTGCCCGGGGGAGGTTTTTGGCCCAAGTCATACAGACTTCTTTCCTGGAAGTCCTAGCAGTGTCCATGTGGGTTTTTTTTTTACCTCTCCCAATTGATGAATCACCCCGACTGTGAAACACCGGGATTATCATTAATAGCTAGGTCAGGATTCCAACAAAGGCTAGACAGCTTAGAGTGGAGTGTGCATATCTCGAGGCCATCCTGCCAGCCCAGTCAACAACAAACTAATAATGTTAAAATTATTTAATCATACATACATATATATATAGTGCCTATAGAAAGCCCATACCCCCTTTCTAAATTTTCACCTTTTGTTGCCTTATATCCTGGAATTAAAATGCATTAAATCAGACTTTTTCCACTTTTATTTACACATCGTAACCCACAACCTCCAAGTGAAAAACAAATTCTGCAAATTTCAGGAAATTAATTAAAAATACAAAACTAGAATATTGTCCCGTCACCCAGCGGTTAAGACCACTGGGTGACGAATACAACAAACAACAACATGCATTTTAAGGCCATTTTCCCTGCTAGAGTGGGGGTTAGCCTTGCGGCCCCCAACCCCATGACAATCTTCTCCATTTTGCCCTATTTTCTGCATCTCTCCTTGTTAACCCCCTTGCCCGCATTTCTTCTTCGACCATCTTTCGCCAAGTCTTTCTCTGTCTTCCCCGTCCTAGACTTCCTTCTACATTCATTTCCATCACTCTTCTCAACCAGTCACTTTCATCCTTCCCCAACACATGACCAAACCATCTCAAACTGTTTCTCTTCACAGCATCAATCACAGGCTCTATTCCCAATGTGACGAATGACTGATCGTTTTTAATTCTGAGGTGCGTAGCCAAAATTGGCGGTTGGTCGGTCGCACAGCGGGTGAGGGAACCAAAGCGCTTTCCTGGATGGAAGCCACACAGGTTTATTCTCGGACCCACGAACAAATAAACACACATGACAAATGAAATGCAACACAATAATTTAATGAAAATAAATGCAATACGAAAGTGGTGAAGTAAAACTAAATCCTAATTTGAGATGTCTCCATTCAGACACAAATACACAACAAGGGGAAAGAAAATGAAAATAAAATAAAATGTTTTAAGCCGGCCGGCACTCAGCTTTGCGTCCAGAAATGCCTTTAGGAGCCTGGTGGTCGTCGAACCCCAAAGTCACCGTGTGGGAAGCGCACAAGATGGCGGAGTTGCTCTCCGCGTTGCCATGAACATGAGATAATTCATGCGGCCGGTCCTCTTTCGCTCTCCAGTCCCCCCTAAACGCAACGCGGCTCCAGCTCCCCCGAAAAACACCACAGTCCAACAACACCCTCTCCTCCAACGTTGTAAAAGTTCACAAAACCGCGAAAAGTTCTCCTCTGAGCGCACCCGACACAAAAGCGAATGCTTCAGATGAAAGCCAGACCGAGAGAGCGAGATTCTTCTTCCTCTTGCCCGAACCTTCTCGCTCTGATGTCACACTCTCCCCAATGCCTGAGCTCCGTAAAATCACCCTCTCGACCAATGACGAAGCTCAGGGCGTGGCCTGTCGGTTACTATCTCTGGGAAGCGGGGTTTAATTGTCAATCGAGAAAGTTCGGCTTCTGTCGACAATTATGCCGGTTATGGTTGGTTAATGGACGGTTGTTGTTATTGTTGTAACGAGCGCGAGTATTTATGGCCGGCCTTGTTACAATTGTAAAAACATAGCGAAAAACCACCGAGGGCAATCACACACTGGAGGATAACTAATCTTAACCCCTATCTAGTTACCATAGCTTCACCCCTCGTGTGAAAACGTAAACAACTTAAGCTCCGGTTTCCCTCCTTAATACATCGAGTTGTCTCCTACGCGTCCACAGTCCATACTATCCCTATACGATCCCACCTCCATGATGGTATTTCATCATCTACACCCTACAAACGTAACAATATCTTAGTTGGATAAGTGTCCACCCCCCTGAGTTAATACTTGTTGGAAGCACCTTTGACAGCAATTACAGCTGTGAGTCTGTTGGGATAGGTCTCTACCAACTTTGCACACCTTGATTGGGCAATATTTGCCCATTCTTCTGTACAAAACTGTTCAAGCTCAGTCAAGTTGTGGAGGGATTGTTGATGGACAGCAATCTTCAAGTCATGCCACAGATTTTTGATTGGATTTAGGTTGGGGATCTGACTGGGCAACTCAAGGACATTTCTCGTTTTGCTCCTTAGCCACTCCAATGTAGCTTTGGCTGTGTGCTTTGGGTCGTCGTCATGCTGAATGATGAATTTCCGTCCCAATTTCAGCTTTCTTAAGGAGGGCAGCAGATTCTCCTCTAGGATTTTTCTGTTTTTTTGCTCCATCCATTTTCCCTTCTATCCTGACAGTAGGGATTGTGTTATTTGGGTGATGTGCTGTGTAGTATTTGCGCCAAACATAACGTTTTGCACATAGGCCAAAAAGTTCCATCTTTGTTTCATCAGACAACAAAACGTTTTGCCACATGGCTTCAGAATCTCCGGAGTGTTTTTTTGCATACCTCAAACAGGACTCAAGGTGGGCTTTTTTGAGTAATGGCTTCCTTCTTGCCACCCTACCGTACAGGCCAGACTTGTGTTGACTGTGCTCCAAAATATATTCAAAGCCTTCAAAATATTTTTTATATGTGTCGATATTTATTTTTTTTATTTTTTTTATTTTTTTTTATATATACAGACTTGGCATTTAATATGGAATATTTTTTTTGTGGGGGTGAACTTACTTTTCGAGATGACTTAGAACCAAAAGTTCATTGGAATTATGTTGAAAGTATTCTAGATTTTGTTAATGTGCCCTTTAAAAGAAACAAAAACCACATTTGACATTTCGAAGCAAATAAATTGATCCTTGAAAGTGATGTAAACTGATATCGAACTCAATTCACGGACAGTACTGTGTTAAACTTCTGTACGTTTTCCAGAAATATCTCTTTATTTTGCACATTAGCCAAAAAAAATTTCAACAAAAGCTAAATTATGACTGGGATTACGGACAGTAAAATTACAGTTCAGTACTTCGTGTAACCCCCACGAGCATTCAGGAGAGCACGTACACGTCGAGGCATGCTGTTCACGAGATTTGCCAAGGTTTGGACAGGAATCGCTTGCCATGCAGTGACAATAGTCTGCTGCAATTCACCCACAGAGGTAGGCTGCTCGTCCAAGTTGTCAATTTGACGCGTTAATTCTGCCCACAAGTTCTCTATCGGATTCATATCCGGGGACATGGCAGGCCACTCCATATGCTCGACACCACGGTCAGCAAGAAAGTGTTGGATCATGCGAGCACGATGAGGCCGTGCATTGTCATCTTGGAAGACAAAGTTTCCTCGAAAGGCTGCACGAGCAAATGGAAGCAATGTTTCTTCCAGAATGACCCTGTACTTGAACTGGTTCAGGTTTCCATTCAGAACAACCAGGTCAGTTTTGCCCCCTGCATGAAAAGCAGCCCAAACGGTCACCCCACCACCTCCAGCTTGGACTCTTGGCACTATACAATCTTCGTTGTGGGCTTCATGCACTTGTCTGCGCACTCAGATGCGGCCATCTTGACGATAGACCAGAAATCTAGACTCGTCACTGAAGGTCACGTGATTCCAGTGTCCTGGCTGCCATTGACGGTGCTCTCTGGCCCACTGCAATCAGCGCTGGCTGTGTTGTCTGGTCGGGCGTGGCTTTCTCAGGGGACGCTTGGCACGATAGCCTGCTTGAACCAGTCGTTGGTTGACTAGCCTTCTGGATACAGGCACATTTGTCAGTTGCTGCCACTCAGCCCTAAGCCGATTAGCTGACTTGGTACGGCCATTGCAGACTAACCGGTGCAGCTGGCGATCATCTCTTCTTGTGGTTCTGCGTGGACGTCCTGGCCTCGGTATTGGAGTAGGGACACCCCTCTGAGCATTTCGTTTCAGGATCTTTGACACCTGACCTTGAGTGATGCCATACTGCCGAGCAATAGCACGCTGTTTCATGCCAGAATTTCGTAAAGCCACCACTCCATGACAAACAGCATTGTCAAGTTGACGGACCATCTCCAGAGGAAGCAGCAATAACTTTTGTAGACGTGCAGCAGTTGTTTTCCACGAATACAGAATGCAACAACCCTTATATACCCGATTGTGAAGCCAATCGTCAAATGTACCTGTCCTTACATTTTGTCAAGCCACCTGTGATATAATCCTGTTATTGACTTCTTGCTGCGAAAGACAATCAGTGACATGGTTCTTTCAACAAAGACATCACCGAAGGGTAAAAGAAACTCACCAGATTGATATACTGAGTTCAGAAAGTAAACCCAAGTCAAGAAAAAAAAATTCCATATTAAATGCCAAGTCTATGTGTATATATCACAGCATACTGAAATCATGGTAGCATCCCATTCCATCACAGCATACTAAGACAAGGGTTGCATCGCATTCCTTCACAGCATACCGAGATGAGGGTTGCATCCCATTCCATAGCAAATGCCTGGTGTTGGCCTAATGGTTAGGGCAGTGGGCTTGGGATCCTAAGGTCCTGAGTTTGAATCCCGTTCAGCTGTTGAATTAATACCAGGTGGGGTTGACTCAGCCTGTCATCCTTCTGCGGGGTTGAATCAAAGCGGGGTTGTATCAAAGTGGGGTTGTATCAAAGCGGGGTTGTATCAAAGCGGGGTTGTTTCAAAGCGGGGCTGTATCAAAGCGTGTCCAATGAAAGCGTGTCCAATGAAAGTGTTTCCAATGAAAGCGTGTCCAATGAAAGTGGGGTTGTATCAAAGTGGGGTTGTATCAAAGTGGGGTTGTATCAAAGTGGGGTTGTATCAAAGTGGGGTTGTATCAAAGTGGGGTTGTATCAAAGCGGGGTTGTATCAAAGCGGGGTTGTATCAAAGCGGGGTTGTATCAAAGCGGGGTTGTATCAAAGCGGGGTTGTATCAAAGCGGGGTTGTATCAAAGCGGGGTTGTATCCAAGCGGGGTTGTATCCAAGCGGGGTTGTATCCAAGCGGGGTTGTATCCAAGCGGGGTTGTATCCAAGCGGGGTTGTATCCAAGCGGGGTTGTATCCAAGCGGGGTTGTATCCAAGCGGGGTTGTATCCAAGCGGGGTTGTATCCAAGCGGGGTTGTATCCAAGCGGGGTTGTATCCAAGCGGGGTTGTATCCAAGCCGGGTTGTATCCAAGCGGGGTTGTATCCAAACGGGGTTGTATCCAAGCGGGGTTGTATCCAAGCGGGGTTGTATCCAAGCGGGGTTGTATCCAAGCGGGGTTGTATCCAAGCGGGGTTGTATCCAAGCGGGGTTGTATCCAAGCGGGGTTGTATCCAAGCGGGGTTGTATCCAAGCGGGGTTGTATCCAAGCGGGGTTGTATCCAAGCGGGGTTGTATCCAAGCGGGGTTGTATCCAAGCGGGGTTGTATCCAAGCGGGGTTGTATCCAAGCGGGGTTGTATCCAAGCGGGGTTGTATCCAAGCGGGGTTGTATCCAAGCGGGGTTGTATCCAAGCGGGGTTGTATCAAAAGCGGGGTTGTATCAAAAGCGGGGTTGTATCCAAGCGGGGTTGTATCAAAAGCGGGATTGTATGAAAGCAGGGTTGTATCAAAAGCGGGGTTGTATGAAAGCGGGAAGTTATAAAGTGGCAGTTCTAGTTTCCATTATTATTACCTCTACCACCAAAGGTGGATGGAGGTTATGTTTTCACCCGTTTGTTTGTCTGTCCGTTTGTCTGTCTGTTTGTTTATGAACAAAATAGCTCAAAAAGTTGCGGACGGATTCAGACGAAAGGTGGCAGAGATGCAGCGTTTGTGACAAGGACTAAGTGATTAGATTTTGGTGAAGATCCGGATTCGGATCCGGCTACTAGAATTTTTAAGTTATTCTTCACCATTGGGAGATAGGGCCAAAAACGATGCATAGCAGGATATCTCAAAAGGTTGTGGATGGATTTGGACGAAACTTGTTGGACCGGTTGGGTGTCTGACAAGGACGATTCGATTCGATTTTGGTGAAGATCCGGATCCGGATTCAGCTGGTAGAATTTTTGAAGTGATTCTTCACCATTGAGTGATATGGCCAAGCAAGCGGATGTATGCTCTCCACTGAGTGCTGTTCTAGTTATATTTTGAATGATCCTTTGAGAGCAGTAAAGTTAGAACTAGTTAATTAAACAGAGTGTAATAAAAGATCGTTCGGTCCATTTACCGAGACTAAGGTCTCAGCGCTGAGGTTTCCGTGTTAACAGGAGCGTGTTAACACACACACACACACACACACACACACACACACACACACACACACACACACACACACACACACACACACACACACACACACACACACACACACACACACACACACACACACACACACACACACACACACACACACACACACACACACACACACACACACACACACACACACACACACACACACACACACCTGTCCGTTCGTCTGTTCGCTGATTGGATGTGAGGCTAGGTGCACTGTGAGTGGCTCCTGGCAAGATTATCGTATAGATTATTAAAAGCTGATATTCAAAATCGAATTCAATATATTTACAATCAGAACTCATGGGCTAAATCATTTCGGAAAAAACAATTTTTTTAAACTCGATATATAATTAAATAATATGCTCCACTGGACGCGAGTTAAAACAGCTCTAAACAGACGTGTTACACAGGGTGCTTCAAAAAAATGTTGACACTTCTGAGATATATAGTCCCATATAAGTGTTAACATTTTTTGAAGCACCCTGTATATTCACAATCACCATGAGTCCCCGATAGCTTTTCTCATCAGTGTGAAAAAGACCAACAGTGACTATTAAAAGCATCATCAAATGTTGCAGCCCATCGGCGTCACAGGCATTCAGAGGCACACAGTGTGTGTAGGCCTCAGGCTTGAAGCCTTCCGGTCTATAGGATAAGTCCTTTATGGCCCAGCGGAATTGGATTCAATACAAACTATATAAACATGCTGTACTATATACGCACATAAGCAAAAGCAATGTTTTGGCTTCACTACATAACCCAAGTTGTTGTTTTTTCGAGGCATTGAGCAATCAAGCCAGCATTCTGTGCCTATGCAACTGTCGCATTTTTAAAATTACTTCAGGAGTGAATAAGCCTGTGCATTTACATCACACACATCATTATTATTCTTTTTTTCTGCAGCAATCGAGACTGTGCTAAAACACCATAGGTTTGTGCATTTCGCATTTACGCCTAAAACACACTAAAGAAATCCCACCTAACGTTTTGACCCGTTCATGTTTAGCATCCCATTTTGACCCGTTAGTGTTTCCCATTCCCTTGTTGCAAATAATTAATCGTACGTAATCTATAACTTTGTGGGTATAATTCCATGTGCTTTGTTGAGTTTTGTGCACCTGTCATGATTGTATCGTACATGCTTATTAAAAGCTGATATATTTCATTATTTTATTTTTATTTTACACCTTATTTTGATTTTATTTTATTACCGGCCAGGGACACCAACAGCGATGTTTTTGGATCCAGATTCTACTTTTTTGTGTCAACTTTTGTTGTTCCCGTGAACGTCATTGTCTGTTCTGTGTTCTTGCCCTTCCGCGAGCCTTGATGTATTTAAAAAAAAAAAAAAAAAAATCTGTATTCTTTTATTAGGCATCTCGTTATTAATATTAATTGTTTATTAATAGAGTTGCGCCACAAGTGCGCAAAATCACCGTGCATGTAGCAACTGTTATTGATACGGGTCCCAGTGGAGTGTTTATATGCATGTCCGCACACTACATCTTCTTCTTTCACTGGCAATGTATTTTGCTCCCAAAGACGTCTGTTTGTGGTTTTGAACTCCAAACCCGGCCCTATACCTTCACCCTATTATCTACCGTTGGAAAGGTAATCATCAATTTTGTTGGTTGAAAAAAAACTGTTGGCATGCTTACATATTCCATTCAAAAGCACGTGAAGATGAATGGGGAAGAGAGTGGAGACATGGGAGGAGGGGGGGGGGGGGGGTGAGGAGAGGAGATTGGGGGAGGGAAATAGTGGGTGAGGGGGTAGAGAGGGAATAGGGATCCTATTCCTCTTAACCCTTTCCTTACCCCTTATATACTTAAAAATATCTTGCTGGTAAGTTTAATATTTTTCGCTACGTCCTTTTCGTATTCCCATTTGTGTGTTGAGTTATTTTCTTAACAAATCTGTTTCCTCTCATACAGTTGTATAGGTTAGATATAATAGATTATACGTAGTAATATACTATACATTAAATAGTTTTTTTTTTTGGAAATGGATATCAGAAAGGTTTTCGCGACGACATCAACGAAAACAACCCGATCCTCTTCCCCGGTGAGATCAAGTTCCGAGAAAGGGCTGGTGGGTTCGGGAGAGAAGATTACAACAGATCAGGGTGCATTTTCGAGTGCTGGCCGTGGGATTACTCCTTCAAATTTCCCAGATCGACCTTTTCAACCGCATGATGTCAATCGCACACCAGTCCAAACACTGCCAAACCGAAAATTGAATTTTCAACAACAATGGTTCAATGACTTTCTGTGGCTTCATTTTGATCACAGCGTTGGTGTGGTACTCTGTCACACTTGTACCGATGCTTCTCATCAAAAACTTAATGAACTTAACCGCTGGGCAGACGACACATTTGTCTCAATGGAATTCCATAACTGGAAGAAGGGCATCCAAAAATTCAGAAACCACGGACAATCAACCACACATGGGTTTGCCTCTGAAAATCTGAAATATCCATGAAATCATTTTGGTGTCAATGTGCAGCTGCACATCAAGCTTCGCAAAAACATCTCTGCACGATCAGCACTTCTGAAGATTATCGCCTCACTGTAATATTTAGCTCGACAAGGCCTTGCAATCACAGGAAGGATGCCTCAGAAATATCTTTAAAATACTCTTGCAGTTACAGACTGAGGATGATGTAAACCTCAAGGTATGAGTGGCAAGGAAGATGACATTTACAAGCGTAGAAATTCAGTAACAAGATTCTACAGGTGATGAGTCATGCCATCCTGAGAAATGTTTGCTGTAATGTCAATGATATGTCCATTCAGTTTGGACTCATAACTGATGGAACTCAAGACATTCAGGGCAATGAGGAGGAGTCTGTGCATGCGCATTACATTACGGATTACTTTACTGTTGAAGAGGACTTTTTAGGCCTACACAAAGTATCATCAAAAACAGGATCACTTTGTAAGACGTTGCAAGATGTCCCGATATGGCTTCAACTACCTCTTGGCTACCTCAGAGCACAGACTTACGATGGAGCGCTTGTCACCCAAATCATCGCTTCCAAAGCCCTGCAAACTGCCCCTTTCATAAGAAATGCCCTCGATCATGTCCACAAGCTTGGCAACCTCTAACAGCTCTGAAAGATTCAAACACCTGTGCTTGAATAGTCATGCCAAAGATGCTGACAAGCCAATTTTCCCAATGCGCTGGTTAACTCGTTCCCCTGCAATTAAGTATTTCTTGAAGAAGTATGAAGCAGTACTGGACGCTCTTCAGGAAGCAACTGGTGACTTTGGGACAAATACTGCATCGTGAGTTAATGGCATTCACAGTTGCCTGTCATCAGGAAAGTGTGTTATTGGGTTGCTTGCATCATTGCCCATCATTCAATGCCTTGAACAATTCAACAAGGCCCTTCAGGGTTTGGATGTAACCATTTCTGGGATGTTTGCTGCTGCAGAGGTAACTGCATATAACCTTCAATCTCTTCATTGTGAGCGGAGGTTTATGGAGGTCTTCGAATCTGCATAGCAGAAACTCAAGCAGTGCCAGCTAGAACCTGTGACTCTTCTACGTAAGCGCAAGCTTCCAAAGAGACTTGATGATGGAGCTACCATGGAGTACACTGACAATTTTGCAGAGGCGTTGTACAGAGTTTATTTCTTCAAGGTAATCGACAGTGCATGCGAAAACTTGACAGAATACCTTACATCAACCAACCTCATGGCGTATAGGGACTTGTAGACTTGCCCGGTCATCACTATTGGCTCCGCAGTTTGCACTCGCAATGTCCCCACACTTTTGTGTGGCGATCAACGCCCCTGTTTCTAACGATAATCAAACTATTTTTCTCTTGATTCAAGATCAATGAACTGTAAATTTTATCCCTGGCAGTGACTTTAGTCATGTGGCATACTACATTATCATCATGTATCCCTAGCAGTGACTTTAGTCATGTGACATGCCACATTATCATCGTGTGGTGTAGGCTTGTGTCCCTCCCATGTAAAGTGACCATAAATAAATTAATTCTGTATTTCTCTTCACTTCCCCTTGCAAACCTGAATGGGGCATGAAGTGCGGATCGAGCAAGGCGCCGCCAAACACAGTCAACAGTGGAGAGATTTCGGAAGCGGCGGCAGCAACAAGCAACAGCAGCAAGGTCATGCTTCTCCAGGAGAGACAAGATGAGCAGCAGGACGTCTTCTGGCAGTGAGAGAAGGCGCATCACCTTGCTCCTCACTCCCAAACCAAACTCTCCCTCCCACTAGGTGCCTAGCTACCGACTACCAGGTCCTCCTCACTCCAGACCACCAGGTCCTCCTCCTCACTCCAGACCACCAGGTCCTCCTCACTCCAGACCACCAGGTCCTCCTCACTCCAGACCACCAGGTCCTCCTCACTCCAGACCACCAGGTCCTCCTCACTCCAGACCACCAGGTCCTCCTCACTCCAGACCACCAGGTCCTCCTCACTCCAGACCACCAGGTCCTCCTCACTCCAGACCAACAGGTCCTCCTCACTCCAGACCAACAGGTCCTCCTCACTCAAGACCAACAGGTCCTCCTCACTCCAGACCACCAGGTCCTCCTCACTCCAGACCACCAGGTCCTCCTCACTCCAGGCCACCAGGTCCTCCTCACTCCAGACCACCAGGTCCTCCTCACTCCAGACCACCAGGTCCTCCTCACTCCAGACCACCAGGCCCCTCACTCCCGACCACCAGGCCCTACTCACTCCCAAACACCAGGCCCTACTCACTGCAGACCACCAGGCCCCTCACTCCCGACCACCAGGCCCTACTCACTCCAGACCACCAGGCCCTACTCACTCCCGACCACCAGGGCCCCTCACTCCCGACCACCAGGCCCCCCTCACTCCCGACCACCAAGCTCCCCTCACTCCCGACCACCAGGTCCTCCTCACTCCCGACCACCAGGTCCTCCTCTCTCCCGACCACCAGGCCCCCTCACTCCCGACCAGCCGGCACCCCACTCCCGACCAGCAGGCACCCCTCACTCCCGACCACCAGGCACCCCTCACTCCCGACCACCAGGCACCCTCACTCCCGACCACCAGGCACCCTCACTCCCGACCACCAGGCACCCTCACTCCCGACCACCAGGCACCCTCACTCCTGACAACCAGCTGCCTCACTCATTGAGCCAGACTCCTAACCCTTCCTAGATGCAAACAACCCAACCACTTCACGCTCACTGAAACCCAACCACTCCACTCACTGTAACCCAACCACTCCACTCCACTCCACTCCACTCACTATAGTATAACCCAACCACTCCACTCCACTCCACTCACTGTAACCCGCCCACTCCACTCACTGTAACCCAACCACCCAACCCTTTCCCCCGAACTAACCCCTCACCCCCTAACGACTCAGCCATTGGCATTGACCTTGATTCACTCACACTGTGACTGTCCTTTTAATTTAACCCGTCGCTCCTCACACAGTACTCATGCTCTTGAGTTTGACTCCAAGAAACAAACGTGTTATCGCACTCTTCCTCTTCTTTCCTCACACTCGCTGATGATTATCCCCAGGCACCTACGTCGCCTTACTTCACCGCCACCTTACTCTCCCGTATCCACCCAGAGCCAGAGCTTACAAACATGTCTTTACCTCTTACTACCTTCCTTTCTTGCTTCCCAGGCCACGCTATCGCTCCTTCACCGCGATCAAGTACAAGTTGCCCACCGATTCATTCATAGGCGGTCGTTCGTTCCCTTATTCGTTCGGCCATTACTCCACAATTCACTTCCTTCAAATAATTTACATTTTTAGTTTTGCAATATGAATATAGTGTGTAGCTAATGTTTTGTTTATGAAAAATAAGTATAAATAAGTGCCGACATTATTACTCCTCTTCACAAGTGGCCTTCCGAATTACCACTTGACAGAACGATGTCGAATCGGGTTAAAACACCGCGGAGATTTATTTAACAAGTCAATTATTTAAACTTTCTCAGGAAAACGGTACGTTGATGTCGTCGTCTCGTATGCAGCCTGTGGCTGCTGGTTGCATCATTTCTCTGGAAGCTCGTCTGTGCTCCTGATGTAGTGCCCCAATTGCCAGTGAGCTGGTACTCAATTATGCCAACCTC
Organism: Myxine glutinosa; assembly: GCF_964187855.1. Lineage (NCBI taxonomy): Eukaryota > Metazoa > Chordata > Myxini > Myxiniformes > Myxinidae > Myxine > Myxine glutinosa. The sequence continues at coordinate 20,158,170 of NC_136263.1, forward strand.
GGAAGGATGACAGGCTGAGTCAACCCTCCTGGCGTTAATTTCACTGTCGACTGGGATTTTAACTCAGGATCCTAGGATCCCAAGCCGGCACCCTAACCGTTAAACCAACACCAGTTCAAAAATAAGATCGTGATGGAAGACAGAACCCTGATGCAGAACACAGTTGCTTGCAACAAAAGTATTCACCCCCTACCAATAATCCCACATTTGGATGAATTACAAATTATGTAGAAATTATTTTAAACACTGTTGAAGGATGTTACATGTCAGGAATACCTACAAAAAACATGTATAAATCAAATTCATTGGTTACAAAAGTATTCAGGTCCTTCGGTCAGTACTTGGTGGAAGCTGCTTTTGCAGCAATGACTGTGATGAGTATTTGTGGGTAGGCCTCTACCATATTTGCACAGTGAGATGGTGAAATCTTTTTCCCATACTTTGCGTGAAAATTGCTGTCATTCTGCCAAGTTTTTTGTGGATCGTTTTGATGGACCGCAATCTTCAAGTCTCGCCATAAATGTTCAATTAGGTTCAAGTCAGGACTTTGAGTGGACCACTCAAGCACATTTATTTTCTTCTTATTCAGCCACTCCAGTGTGGTTTTCGCTTTGTGCTTCGGATCATTGTCCTGTTGAAATGTGAATCTCCTACCCAGAGTCAGATTCATGGCCGACTCGAGGTTTTCATCAAGGATTCTCCCGTACTTTGCACCATCCATTGTCCCTTCTATCCTGACGAGGTTGCCAGTCACTACTGATGAAAAGCAGCCCCATAACATGATGCTGCCACGACTATGCTTGACAGTAAGGATTGTGTTGACTGGGTGACATGCAGTGTTTGGCTTTCGCCAGATGTGATGCTTTGAATTTAGACCAAAACGTTCAAGATGACTTCCGCTTCCATTTGAGTTGACAAGATGACTTGACGTCCGCTTCCGGTTTTGCCGGTGAGGTCGTTTGTTTTTCCACACTCTCCACGCTACCAAAGTTAAGAATTTTTACCATTTGTATTTTTGTCAAAACTGTATTTTTATTTTATGGTGTAAGTGCCTACTGTGTGTTTCCAGTTAGATCTCGGTGTAAATCGTTCATACCTGTGTATAATCGTCTGTTGGTTCCTGCCGCGTTTTTCAGGCCTGGTTTTCCAGGCCTAGAGGCTTTGTTGTCTCCTCTCGGTGGTCGTTTGTGGTCCATTTACTTTCGTTCTCTCACTGTTTTTTTCAGTCTTTTTTTTCACTCCATACTTCCCCCAACATCTTACCCTCTGTTTAGTCTTAATCCAAAATATATATATATATTGTTTGTCTCAACAAAACTTTTTTCCACATGCCTGCAGTATCATTAAGATGACTTTTGGAAAACTCCACATGAGCTTTTAGATGTGTATATTTCAGTAATGGCTTATTTCTTGCCACCTGTCCATAGAGGCCAGCTTTGTGACGGGAACACGATATTGTTGATTGATGAACACTGATCCCCACCTCGGACATACAATTTTGCAGAGCTTTCCAAGTCATTGTTGGATTTACAGTGACACCCTGAACAAGTTTCGCCCGTTTGGATTGGGATGGGCGATGGGAAAAGTTTGGATGGGCGACCTGATCTGGGTAGAGTCTGGGTTGTATGATGCGTTTTCCACTTCTTAATGATGGATTTCACCGTACTCAAAGGGATAATGAGTGACTTTGAAATCTTCTTATAACCCTCTCCTGAACGGTGCTTCTCCATCAATTTATGTCTGACTTCTTGGGAAAGCTCCTTCATCTTCATGTTTACCTTGTTCATTGACCAAGTGAGTTGCATCTTAAAACTCCTTCAATAAACGGGAGATATTAATTTTTAAGTTAAACCACTGATTACATAAGGTGAAAACTCTTACACTTATTTAGTGAAATTTAAAACAAATAATTTGCACCTGAAGTAATTTAGGGTTAATTAGGCAAAGGGTTTGAATACTTAAGCAAAGGAGAATCATCTGATTACCTCCGCCACCAAAGGTGAATGGAGGTTATGTTTTCACCCCTGTCTGTTTGTCTGTCCGTCCGTTTGTTTGTGAACAAAATATCTCAAAAAGGTGTGGACGGATTCGGACGAAATTTGGCAGGGAGGTAGTGTATGTGACAACGACGAAACGATTCGATTTTGGTGAAGATCCGGATTCGGATCCGGCTGCGATAATTTTTTTAATGATTCTTCACCATTGGGAGATGGGACCAAAAACGATGCATAGCAGGATATCTCAAAAAGTTATGGATGGATTTGGACGAAACTTGGTGGACCGGTTGGGAGTCTGACAAGGACGATTCGATTCGATTTTGGTGAAGATCTGAATATGGATTCGGATATGAGAATTATTTAATTTTCAAGTGATTCTTCACCATTGGGAGATGGGGCCAAAAACTATACATAGCAGGATATCTCAAAAAGTTATGGATGTATTTGGACGAAAGTTGGTGGACAGGTTATGTTTGTGATAAGGAAGCATCGATTTAATTTTGGTGAAGATCCAGATCCGGATCCAGCTCGTATAATTATTTAAGTGATTTAAGTGATTCTTCACCATTGGGAGATGGGGCCAAAAACTATACATAGCAGGATATCTCAAAAAGTTATGGATGTATTTGGACGAAAGTTGGTGGACAGGTTATGTTTGTGATAAGGAAGCATCGATTTAATTTTGGTGAAGATCCAGATCCGGATCCAGCTCGTATAATTATTTAAGTGATTTAAGTGATTCTTCACCATTGAGTGATGTGGCCAACCAGGCAGATGTATGCTCTCCACTCACTGAGTGCCGTTCTAGTTTTCTCTGTTAATCTAACTTATTCACATTTTATCTGCATTTTAAAACTTTGTCACTTTGGAGTAGTTTGTGAAGACTTTATATATTAAGTTTGATTTGAAAGTATCATGAAATAAACTCAGGTGGCATCAAAATGTGAAAACATTGGAGGGAGGGAAGGTGGGGATGGAGGGGGTGAATACTTTTGCACACCACTGCATAATTATATAGAACCAATAATTAATTCAAGGCCAAAAGCTGCCTTTTTGACCTTCAGCCAAAAAACGTTTTCTCAGCAGGTGCCTGGAATTAGTGAAATATGGTCAAAGTGAATATCTTTTACCAGTACACAAGGATAAGCCTCCCCCGGCCTCGTCCGCCTTACGCTTGGCGCGATCGCGCATGACTTACCTTTGGCCCACGATTCAAAGATGGCCATTTTTTTTTTGGACCGCCATATGACCTTGACCATCAACATTTAGTGATAAAGTGTAAGTTTATAAAATGTGTCCGCATCTGCAATCTACGATATAAAACACAGTGTGTGTGTGTGTGTGTGTGTGTGTGTGTGTGTGTGTGTGTGTGTGTGTGTGTGTGTGTGTGTGTGTGTGTGTGTGTGTGTGTGTGTGTGTGTGTGTGTGTGTGTCCCTTCATAAGGCTAGGTTTTAAAGGCTTGGAGTAGTGCTTTTAGAGGGGTTTGAGTGGGGGGGGGGGGGGGGGGAGGGCGCGGGTTTAAGGGGCAATCTTTGAACACGACTGTGTGTCCACCGGTTAAAAGACCTAAAAGACTCCAACGACCCAGAAGATCCCGAAGACACAATGGACCCCAAACTCTCAAAATACTGTACCTGTAGACTGTTAAAGACACAAAAGACCATGAAGACTCAAAAGACCCTGAAGACCCAAAATACCCCAAAGACCCAAAAGACCCCGAGGATCAAAAAGACCCAAACAACCCCAAGGACACAAATGACAGAGGACCCAAAAGACCCCAATGACTCAGAAGACCCCCAAAGACTTTGAAAATCCAAAATACCCTGAAGACCTAAAAGACCCTGAATGGACACCAAACACCCAAAATACCCCGAAGACCCAAAAGACCTAAAACACCCTGAAGACTGTTAAAGACCCAAAAGACCGTGAAGACCCAAAAGACACGAACTACCCTGAAGACCCAAAAGACTGAAAAGACCCTGAAGACCAAATGGGCCCCATAGACCCAAAATATCCCAAAGACCCAAAATACCCTGAAGACCCAATGGACCCCAAACACCGAAAATACCCAAAAGACCCAAAATACCCTGAAGACCGAAAAGACCCCGAGGATCCGAAAGACCCAAACAATCCCAAGGACCCAAATGACCCAGAGGATCCAAAATACCCCAAGGACCCAGAAGACCCCAAGGGTTCCGAAGAACCAAAATACCCCAAAGACACAAAAGATCCTGAAGACCCAATGGGTCCCAAACACCCAAAATACCCTGAAGACCCCAAAGACACTGAAGACTTAAAGACCCAAAAGACCCAAAATACTCCAAAGACCCAAAAAAACCCAAAAGGCCCTAAGATCCTTAAAGACACAAAAGACCACAAAGACTCGAAAGACCCCGAAGACCCTTAAAGACCACGAAAAGCCATAAACACTCAGAAGGCCCAAAATGCCTAAAAGACCCTTAAATACCCCCAAAGACCCCAAAAATACCCTGAAGACTGTTAAACACCCAAAATACCCCAAAAACCCAAAATACCCCAAAGACCAAAAATACCCCTAAGGCCCTTAAATATCCAGAAGACCCAAAATACCCCAAATACCCTTAAGGACCGAAATGACCCAGAAGACTTAAAAGACCAACAAGTCCCTGAAAACACAAATTACCCCAATGACACCAAGACCCTTAAAGATCAAAAAGACTACAAAAACCCAAAAGAACCTGAAGACCCAAAATTCCCCAAAGACCCATAAAACCTCGAATACCCCAAATACCCCCAAGACCCTTAAAGACTCAAAATACCACAAAGACCCTGAAGACCCAAAATACTCTGAAGACTGTTAAAGACCCAAACGACCACAAAGACCCAAAATACTCCAAAAACCCAAAATACCCCAAAGACTTTTAAATACCCCAAAGACCGAAAAGATCTAAAAGACTCTGAAGACCGAAAAGAGCCCGAAGACCCAAAATATCCTGGTACTGAAAGGATCGAAAAGACCCAGAAGACCGAAAAGACCCCAAAATACCCCAAGACCCAAAATATCCAAAAAAAACCTTAAAGACCAAGAAGATCCAAGAAAAAAACTCAGAAGACCGAAAAGATCGAAAAGACCCAGAAGACGCAAAAGACCCTGAAGACCCAAAATAACCCATAGACCATTAAAGAACCGAAAGACCCAAGCAATCCAAAAGACCGAAAATACCCCGGAGCCCCTTAAACAACCTGAGGACCCAGTGGACCCCAAATTACCCCTAAGACACAAAATACCCCGAAGACCCTTAAATACCCCAAAGATCCAGGTCGAGGACCCAAAATACTCAAATGACCCAAAAGACACCGATGAACCAAAAGACCCAAAAGACACAAAAGAGACAAAAGACACTGAAGGCATTGAAGACCCCAAGGACCAAAATGACCCAGAGGACACAAAAGACCCCAAGGACACAAAAGACCCCAAGGACTCCGAATACCAAAAAGAATAGTAATTCTGCCTCTTACATTGGAATTGTAGACCATGGCTTGCAAACTGAGCATCAAGGTTGGTGTACAGAAGCGGTATCTTCTATCTATAATTCCAGTAATCTCTGTCTGTCTGTCTGTACGTTTGTCTGTGACCGCTGTTTCTCGACAACCACGGGTCCGATATACTTTTAACTTGCCAGGTATATTGCTGGGGACCCGAGGATGTGCCTTTTCAAGGTTTCATATTAATCGGACAATTACTTACCGAGCTATGTCCAAAAAACGATTCAACCAATCAGAGAGCAGCGAACGATCGCGTGTGCCGAACGTGGCGGGCACACTCTGCCTCGGATGGCACATTTGAGAGCGTATTCATTTATTTCACGTTTGCAAACTATGTTGGCGTTAAACTATGTTTTACAACTAATAAAAACGAATTTGCGTTTCATTCGCTTTCCTGCGCGTTTGTGCACGCGATGGCGATTTCTTTACCAAACTCCGGAAGCCGTTCGCTTTGGACCAAACCATTGCATGTAAATAGAGGGGGGGGGATTGTCACCACTCGCAAGCCGTTCGCTTTGAACCAAACCATTTCATGTAAATAGAGGGGGGGGGATATAATTTTAGATATAGATATAGTACGGGCATGCCCTAGTTTTTTTAATTACAATAAATACAAGGCACTGGGAGGTGAAATTTTCTGCACGTGATGTGCAATGCGCGCAGAGTAAAACGAGTGTTCATTTTTGGCTGTAGGATGTCTAACAAATTAATATGATGAAGATGATTCTTCATTTTTGACGGGCTTTATACTAGTCTACCTTATAAAACACAATGTGTGTGTGGGTGTTTGTGTATCTGTCCCCCTTCATAAGGGTAGATTTTAAAGGCTTTGAGTAGTGCTTTGGGATGGATTTGAGTGGGGGGGTTTAATGGGCAATCTTTGAATACGTCTGTGTGTCCACCGGTTAAAAGACCTAAAAGACTCTGAAGGCCCAAAAGACCCCAAGGGCCCAGAAGACCCCGAAGACCCAATGGACCCCAAACACCCAAAATACCCGAAGACCCAAAATACCCCAAAGACCCAAAAGACACAAAAGACCCCGAGGATCCAAAAGACCCATAGAACCCCAAGGACCCAAATGACAAAGAGGACCCAAAATACCCCAAGGACTCTGAAGACCCAAAAATACCCTGAAGACCGAAAATATCCTGAAGACCGAAAATATCCTGAAGACCCAAAAGACCCCAAAGACCCTGAAGACCCAAAAGAATCCGAGGATAAAAAAGACCCCCAAGGACTCTGAAGATCCAAAATACCCCGAAGACCCAAAACACAGAAAATACCCTGAAGACCCAAAATACCCCAAAGACCCAAAATACCCCAAAGACCCAAACGAATCAAAAGACCCTGAAGACCCAATGGACCCCAAAGACCCGAAGACCCAAAATTTTGGTAAGACCTCGAGACCCCAAGCACCCAGAAGACCCGAAGAACCAATGGACCCCAAACACCCAAAATGTCCAAAGACCCAAAATACACTGTCGAATGTTAAAGACACAAAAGACCATGAAGACCCAGAATACCCGAAGGACCCAGAAGACCCCAAGGACTGTGAAGACCCAAAATACCCCTAAGACCCAAAATACTCCGAAGATCCAGAAGACCCCAAGGACTCTCAAGACTCAAAAGACCCCAAAGACCCAAAATAACGAAAATACCTTGAAGACCCAATGGACCTCAAACACCCAAAATACCGCAAAGACCCAAAAGACCAAAAAGACCCAAATGACCTTGAAGACCGTTAAAGACCTTGAAGATCCAAAAAAACCCGAAGAGCCAAAATACCTCGAAGACTCTTAAATAGCCAACATACCACAAAAACACAAAAGACACTACAACAAACAACAACATGCATTTTAAGGCCATTTTCCCTGCTAGAGCGGGGGTTAGCCTTGCGATCCCCATGACAATCTTCTCCATTTTGCCCTATTTTCTGCATCTCTCCTTGTTAACCCCCTTGCCCGCATTTCTTCTTCCACCATCTTTAGCCAAGTCTTTCTCGGTCTTCCCCATCCTCGACTTCCTTTTACATTCATTTCCATCACTCTTCTCAACCAGTCACTTTCATCCTTCCTCAACACATGACCAAACCATCTCAACCTGTTCCTCTTCACAGCATCCATCACAGGCTCTATTCCCATCATCTTTCGCAATTCATCATTTGTCTTCCTCTCTCACAACGATACTCCGCACATCCACGGAGCCATTCGCATTTCCACCCTTTCCAGCCTTCGTTGCTGCTCTACGTTCATTACCCATGTCTCGCTCCCATAAATCATAACACTTCTCACACAAGCAGCATACACCTTTCCCTTCAGCTTCAACGACAGTCCCCTCCTCGTCAGCACGCCACTCAGTTCCCGAAACTTCTTCCATGCACATCTCACTCGAGCAACCATTGCCGAGTCTGATCCACCTTCTCCATTCAGCATGTCTCCGAGGTAGCAAAATGTTTTCACACCTTCCAGCTTCACGCCGTCTCCAAGATCCAACTCAACATTTCCTCCATCTGCAGCTCCCTCTGTGCACACCTTACATTTGAATGTAGCTGCCACACTGGTTAATGACCCTCTCAGACCACTGCATTTTTGATGAACCCACTCAGCGCACATTGTACATTGAATGGAGTTCACTCCGACACCCTTCCTGCACACAGCACATAGCCATTTCCCAGTTCTTTCCACCTCACCACATGCTTTACCACTTGCCATCACCTTAGTCTTTCCGATATTCACCTTCAGACCTTTTGTCTCCATACATTCCTGCCACTTGTTCAGCTTTTCCTTCAGTCCATCCATACTTTCCGCAATCAACACCAGATCATCTGCATACAACAACTCCCACGGTAAACCCTCCTTTACGTTCTGAGCCAGCACCTCCATCACAGCTACAAATAGTAGTGGACTTAGTACCGACCCCTGATGCACTCCCACCTTCACCTCAAACTCACCACTGTTCCCGTCCTTCGTCCTTACACCTGTGCGCACTCTTTTGTACATTGCCATCACTACTCTGATCAACCATTCCTCCACTCCTAACTTCCTCAATGCCCATGTCAATACTTCGTGTGGAACCCTATCGAATGCTATCTCCAGATCAACAAACCCAAGAAACAACTTCTTCCTCCTCTCCATGTACTTCTCCTGCAACTGCCTCACAATAAAGAGCGCGTCTGTCGTTCCTCTTCCTGGCATAAATCCAAACTGCATTTCGTCGATCTTCACCTTCTTCGTTATCCTCCTCTCCAACACCCTTTCCAATACCTTCATTCCATGCTCCAATAACTTTATTGCTCGGTACGAGCCACACTCCAGAGGGTCACCTTTCCCCTTGTTTTGAGGGACGAGGGTACTCAGTTCCCAATCACTGGAATGTGGCCTTCTTTCACCACCAGATTACAGATCTCTGTCATTCTCTTCACACCCCAACTTCCTGCTGCCTTCAACATATCTCCCACAACTCCCGTCGGCCCTCCCGCTTTTCTGCTCTTCAATGCTTTTATCGCTTCCTCAACTTCCTTCTCAGTTATCTTCTCTGCTGGTCCTAAAACTGGGTTACTCTCTATGTTGCCATCCCATTCATTCTCTGTATTCAACAGCATTTCCTTTTTTCTTTTCCATCTTCCTTTAATTCCATCTGGGTCCACAACGATTTGTCCCACTTCATCCTTCAAGCAACTCACCCCCATCACATCACACCTCTCTTTCGCTATCTGCTTTGCATCCTGAATCCCGCTCTCTGACCCTCTTCCGAATCCAAGCGTTCTCCGAACATTTTCCTACATGCCTCCTGCGCCTTTGCTACCTCTTTCTTTGCAGCCTTCTTGGCTGCCTTATAACTTTCATGCTCTGCTTTTTCTGCTCCCGTATCCTTCGCCTTCTGACACCCCTTGAACTTCTTCCTCTTCTCGTCAATCCTCTTTCCAACTTCATCATCCCACCACCATGTTTCCGAGTGCCTCTGTGGTCCTTTTGTCCATCCACATACCTCACCAACGGCTCCCAACAGACTAACTTTCATTGACATCCAACCACTTTCAAGCTCAATCACATCATCCTCGACCCTACTCAGCCTCTCTTTTAATGCCTCCCTTACTGTCACCTCTTTCAACCTCCACACCTTCATTCTCGGTTGGTACTTCACCCGCCGAGCTCTCCTCGCACCTTTCACCCTTATGTCGCAGACAACCAAGTGGTGCTGTGAAACAGCCTCCTCCCCCGGGATCACCTTTGTGTCCCTGAGGTGCCCCCTATCTCGCCTAAGCACCATCATGTAGTCAACGGTTGTCGTCGACCCACCTGACGTGTATGTAACAAGCTTATTATCATCTTTCTGGAACTGAGTATTACAAATCAACAAATCAGCTCCATCAGCAAACTCCAAAATCCTTTCACCTTCTCCATTTCTCACACCATATCCGTAACCCCCATGAACTCCCCTCAAAACCATCCATACTCCTTCCCACATGTCCATTTAGGTCTCCTCCTACCACAACAACTTCCTCATCTTTCACGTTTTCCATCAGCTTCTCTATCACACACCAGAACTTGTCCTTCTCTTCATCGCTCCGACCAACCTGCAGAGCATATCCCGAGATGACGTTCATCACACTGAAGAACTGAACTGAAAAGACACTGAAGAGCGCAAATTCCCAAAGACCCATAAAGACCACAAAGACCCCAAAACCCCAAAGACCAAAAACACTGAAAAGACCCCAAGACTCTTAAAGACCCAAAACCACGAAGACCCAAAAGACCCTGAAGTTCCAAAGACCCCAAAGACGCTTAAATACCCAGAAGACCAAAAAGAAGCTGAAGAATAAAAATACCCCGAAGAACCAAAAGACCCAGAAGACTCTCATATACCTCAAGGACCCAAAATATCCCAAAGACCCTTAAAGACCCAGAAAACCAAAAAGACCCCAAAGACCCCGAATACCCAAAATACCCCATATACTGAAAATCCATCAAAGACCCAAAATACCTAAAAGACCACAAAAACCCCAGAGACACAAAATATCTCAAAGACCCTTAAAGACCCAAAACACCCCGAATACCAAAAAAAATTGAAAAGACACAGAAGACTAAAAAGTCCCTGAAAACCCAAAATACTCTGAAGACCCTTAATGACCCCACAGAACCAAACAATCCAAAACACCAAAAAGACCCAAAGACCCATAAAGACACTGAGGACCCAATGGAACCCAAAGACCCAAAATACCCCAAAGACCTAGATGACCGAAAAGACCCAAGGACCCCAAAGATGCAGAGGACCCAAAAGACTCAAATGACCCAAAAAACCCCGAGGACCCAAATGACCCAGAAGATCCCAAGGATGCAAAAGAGCTTGAGCAGCTAAAACATCCAAATGTACCAGAGGACCCAAAAGACCCTGAGGTTACTCTGAAGACCCAAAAGAAGAGTAATTATGTCTTGTAGATGGTGGCTTTTGCAAACCGAGCCTCAAGGTCGGTGTACGGAAGCGTTTTTTTTAAATCACAATAAATACAAGGCACAGGGAGGTGAAATTCGCTGAACGTGACGTGCAAAGTGCGCAGAGTAAAACGAGTGTTCATTTACGTCTGTAGGATGTCTAATAAATAAAGATGATATAAGCACACCTGATACTAGGCCCAGGCTTCAGACTTTAGCACGCTCACGCGGCTGCACCGTCAAATAAACTGTTCCAACCCATCATTTTTGATGGGATATAGACTAGTCTATCCATAAAACTCAACTTCAGGAAAATTGGAAGAAAATTATTCAAGTTATGATCAAAAAGATTGTGACCTAATTAACAAAAATTTTGTTAATGAGGTCACAATCCAAAAAAGTAGGTCAAGGACACTACTGAAATATCAGGTGCACAACTCCAGTGCAAGTACACAATTATAATGTGAGAACATCTTGAAAGGCCAAACGGTCTTTGAGATTCCACATTGGCAAAATTGAGCGATGACAAAAGCACATGTTTGTTTTTTTTTCAGACCGCCATTTGACCTTGACCTTTAACCTTGAGGCATTTGCTATAACTTAAGCGTAAATGTGCCTTGCTCTAGGCTCTCCAGAAAAGGAAATTTCGTTCTGATTGGAGAAACCTTATAGTGGGGGGGCCAATGTAGCAGATTGAAATGCCCGGTGAAATTGCTTGTTAATTTTTGGACACTGGTTGGGCTGTCTTTAGGGATGATATAAGTTCTAGAAAAAATATGTCTCCAATTGTTTCAAGTTCTTTATGGCGGCCATTTTGGATTTTCAAAATGGCGGATGTCGAAAACGTAAAATTCCATTATCTTGGCTTCTAAATGACCTAGAGTTTCGATTCTGGTGTCCAGTTGTACATTTTTGGGGATAGAGAATTGAATGAAACCTTCTTTAATAACCTACAAGGGATAAAAATAGGTTTTTATGGCACAGCCGAACCAGTGTCCAAAATCTAACTTAATGCACATCTATCTTAATTGTTATTTGTTATTTGTATGTTCCAGATTCGTGACCCTGAGCTATGATGGAGCCAAAAAGCAAGAAAACCAAGAAAGAAACTGATTTTACACTTTGCATTCAGTGCCAGGATCCCCAAGGTGCACTAGTGACTGAGCCAGCACTGGGCTCATATGCAAAGTTTCTCCAGTTCATCCAGGAGAGGGCACGATATGGTGATGCCGACTTCAAACAGATCAGCGAACGATTAAGCTGTTTCACTGCCACTGACTTGAGGAACAATAAAGCAAAGTGGCACCGGGCATGTTATGGATCTACATGCAACACTGCTCACCTGGAGCGTGCTAGAGTTCGCCACCAGAAAGCCTGCGAACATGGCGACACCCAGCATCTTCATAAGAGGTGTGGACGTCCTTCTTCTGCACCTGCCGCTGCAAGTACCTCAGGTTCTACGCAAGACGAGACTCTTCGCTTCACACGTTCATCATCAACTCCATTCAACAGAGACCTTTGTTTCTTCTGTCAAGAGGTCACTAAGGAAAGTGTACATGTTGTATGCACGTTCAACGCAGGTAAACAGCTGAAGAAAGCTGTTGAAGAAGGCAGCAACCACAAGTGGAAAGTTCAGCTGAGTGCTGCCATCAGTGCACATGATGCTCATGCGATCGACGTCAAGTATCATCTCCCATGCTGGGTGCAGAATGTCCAACGTGCTCCCAAGAGTGGGACATCAAGTGATGACAAAGAACACATACTGCAAGAAACTAATGTTATCAAAATAGCCGCAGACATTGAGTTTGTCAGCCTTGTTCGCTCTCTACTCCAAGCTGGTGAAATTCTCAACATGTCTGACCTGAAGTCGGTTTACTCCAGGATTCTTGACAATAATGGTGTGCACAATGTCCCATCACCTACTACCCAAGGCATGAAGGAGAAAATCAACTCTCACATTGATGACGTTCACTTCATGAAACCAAAACGTCGAAACGAGTCAGACTGTGTATTCTCCACTGCCGTGCGTGATGCAGCTGTCGAAGATGCAATGACGAAGACAAATGAAAAAAACATCGAACAACTGTTTGAGAGTGCCTCTGTTCTCCGCAGTGCCATTGCTTGTCAGAACAAGCACCCATGGCAATTTGAAGGAGAAATGAACACTGATGATGCTGAAAAGCATGTACCCAAAGTACTCTATGCTTTCCTCCGCTGGCTACTGGAAGGACCAGCCACGAGCATTGAGCCAGAGACTATGCGCTCAGCCACTATTCATCGAGATGTTATAACCATCAGTCAGAACATCATGTACGGCTACAAGTCAAAACGCCAAGTCACGTACAAGCCCAAAGAGCCAGATGCACCATTCCGCCATCGCTTAGAATGGCCACAGCAGCTTGCCGTTGCCATTGTAGTCCATCAGTCCACCAGAAACAAGAAGCTTCTGGATTTCCTGCATGGGTTCGGTCTGTCTGTTGATTATAGTCGGATCTTGCGGTTGGAGACACAGCTGGCCAACTCAGTCATAGAGTCTACGACAGAACAGGGTGTATACTTTCCAAGAACCATGCGCATAGGGACGTTTGTCTTCTTTGCAGTGGACAACAGTGACTTCAATGAAGACACACCTGATGGGAAGCGGACACTCCATGCTACAGCCTGGGCACTCTACCAACGACGGGAACATGCACCCTCCACAGATGAACATAGAACACTGACACTACATGACCGAAAGGCCAGACACCGCTCACTCAAGGTTCTGACTGCTCCAGACTTTGTTCCTTGTCAAGCACCAAACAAACAATCTGCCACAGGTACCACGTATAGCTTCAAGACACGGTCAAACCCAGATGTCACCAAGCCGTACTCTGCGACGGACACAGTGTGGCTACTTTCACGCACAATCATGCGAACAGCTGAAGCTGAGGACGTACAAGACGACATCATCCCACCAGATGACCAGCTGCAAGCTGCAGAACCCCAGCATGCTGACCCTGTTGGGTCACTCGTCCACGATCCAAAACAACCACCTGGCAGTAGGATCAAGCATCACGATATCCCAACTTGGACAGCCTACAACTCACTGCTCTCCTCTTCGAAGCCTCTGACAGAGGTCAACGCCCTGCCATTGGTAGCAGCACCAGCCCATGAATGGCAAACACTGATAACAGTCTTGAAACAGACACAGCAAATCAACTGCATGGTCATGGGTCCCGATAGGAAGACAGTGATCACCTTAGACATGGCCCTGTATGAGCGAGCCAAACAGCTGGAGATGACCAGAGATGACTGCAAAGGCAAGTGGGTACTGCGACTAGGGGAGATGCACACTGTGATGGCTGCACTGAGGGCTGCTGGGAATGCCATAGAGGACAGTGGTCTTGACGAGGCTTGGTCTGAGGCTGATATCTATGGCCCAACAACGACCAGACAAATAAGTATCCGCAAATATGTACATTTGGACACCAAAATTAACACTCTAGGTCATTTAGAAGCCAAGATAATGACAATTTCGGTTTTCAACAAACGCCATTTTGATAATCCAAAATGGCCGCTATAAAGAACTTGAAAAAAATGGAGACATATTTTTTCTACAACTTCTATCATCCCTAAAGACAACCCAACCAGTGTCCACAAATTAACATTTGAATTCAATGGGAAAACATTGGCCCCCCCACTATTAGTCGAGATTTGGTGAAAAATGTTTAAATGTCTATTAATTGGGTCATGACCTTAGAATTAGGTCAAGGTCAAAAAAAATATGTCACCCCGCATACTTTGTATTGCCATTATTGATGCAAAATTTCATTCCCAAAGTCCGCGCTAGCTCCGAGACACAGCTCGGACACTGCAGGAAATAAATATTTGTATTAATTTTCAAACAAACAGGGATGTTTGTAAGTGCGAATAATCCCAGACACACAGACCTGAAGGTGCGGACTCAAAGTGCAGGCGGATTGGGTTTTTAATAGCGATGACGTCCTCTTCTTCCTCCCGCGTTCCTCAAGTTGTGCGCAGCACGAAGGCGCGTCAGCGGGGCCAGGTGGCTTTGCAACAGAGAGCTATATTTGTGCGAGTTCAAAAGGAAAAATAACATTCCATAATAATAATCCAAAAGGGCAGATTTCAAACGTGCTGCGCATAGCACGAACACTCGTTTTTATTTTTTTATAACCTGCGTGGTATTCTTGTTTAAAAAAAATATTTTTTGCTGCCCGACAGGTATGCGCGCGCGTGCTCCCCTCTGAGCTGTCTAGCCTTGCCTGGGTTCCAATCCCGACACACCTATAAAACCTCAATCCTCACGTTGGTACGTTTGGCAGGCGGGGCGAGGTATCCATGTGTGCACCCACCGGCGTCTCTCGGATGGACGTTAGACGAACTTAGTGTCCGGTCTGCTCACGTTAGCCAGCGTTGGTGGTGCGAGGCGTTAAATACCCCGCGGTGTCCGCGAACAGTCCGCCAGTTATCGCCAGCATCCTGAACAAGTTGCAATTAAATTAAATGCCTGCTCTGGACGACTGTTGCGAAGGGAATGGTAAACCACCCAGCACAACCAAACCACCCATATAGCATAACCACACCACCTACCACAACTAAACCACCCAGCACAACCAAACCACCCATATAGCATAAACACACCACCTACCACAACTAAACCACCCAGCACAACCAAACCACCCATATAGCATAAACACACCACCTACCACAACTAACCACCCAGCACAACCAAACCACCCATATAGCATAACCACACAACCTACCACAACTAAACCACCAAGCACAACCAAACCACCCATATAGCATAACCACACCACCTACCACAACTAAACCACCCAGCACAACCAAACCACCCATATAGCATAAACACACCACCTACCACAACTAACCACCCAGCACAACCAAACCACCCATATAGCATAACCACACCACCTACCACAACTAAACCACCAAGCACAACCAAACCACCCATATAGCATAACCACACCACCCATATAGCATAACCACACCACCCATATAGCATAACCAAACCACCCATATAGCATAAACACACCACCTACCACAACTAAACCACCCAGCACAACCAAACCACCCATATAGCATAACCACACCACCTACCACAACTAAACCACCAAGCACAACCAAACCACACATGGCATAACCACACCACCCATATAACATAACCACACCACCCATATAGCATAACCACACCACCCATATAGCATAACCACAACACCCATATAGCATAACCACACCACCTACCACAACTAAACCACGCAGCATAACTAAACCAACGATAGCATAACCACGCCACACATGGCATAACCACACCACCCATATAACATAACCACACCACCCATATAGCATAACCACACCACCCATATAGCATAACCACACCACCTACCACAACTAAACCACGCAGCATAACTAAACCAACGATAGCATAACCACACCACACATGGCATAACCACACCACCCATATAGCATAACCACACCACCCATATAGCATATCCACACCACCCATATAGCATAACCACACCGCCTACCACAACGAACCCACCCAACACAACAAAACCACCCATATCATAACCACACCCCACATAGCACACCCTAACCACCAAACAACCCCAATCCTAAGTCCTAACCCTTGCCGAGGAGCTGCTGCAGCACCACCACCACCCTATAAAGAGGTATATCATAATACCTTGATGATGACGACGATGATGATTCATATTGTTTATCGTGATTCACGTAAAAACATGGAAATTTTCCTTTCACTGGAAATTCAAAGATAAATGAAAAATTTATTTAATACAATTTAAAGAAAAGGGGTTGGGGTGGGATTGGGTTTGGGGGTGAGATTGGGTTTGGGGTGGGATTGGGTTTGGGGGTGGGATTGGGCTTGGGGGTGGGATTGGGTTTTGGGGTGGGATTGGGTTTGGGGGTGAGATTGGGTTTGGTGTGGGGTTTGGGTTTGAGGGTGGGATTGGATTTGGGGGTGGGATTGTGTATGGGCGTGAGATTGGGTTTGGGGTGGGATTGTGTATGGGAGTGAGATTGGGTTTGGGGTGGGATTGGATTTGGGGGTGGGATTGAGTTTGTGGGTGGGATTGGGTTTGGGGGTGAGATTGGGTTTGGGGTGGGATTGGGTTTGGGGGTAGGAGTGGGTTTGGGGGTGGGATTGGGTTTGGGGTGGGATTGGGTTTGGGGGTGGGATTGGGTTTGGGGGTGGGAATGGGTTTGGGTTTGGGAGTGGGATTGGGTTTGGAGGTGGGAATGGGTTTGGGTTTGGGGGTGGGATTAGGTTTGGGGGTGGGATAAACATGTGACTTCAATTTGGTAGAAAACATAGTCGAAAGCGACATGGACAGGTAGGTGGAACACAAAGGTGAATATCACGATTAAAGCAAAAACAACGGTGAACTGGGGTGTGATAGGTGTTGTATAATTTTGTGGATCTTCAACACGGCGCTCTTCTTGCTCTTCAAGAACAAGGTGCACACTGATGGAACACCTGTCTGTTCGTATCACACGCTCGGAAATCTTCAAGGGTCTTTACAGGTATTCACATTTTGTTTCGAAAAATTTCCAAATCTACAAATTAAATTGAATGGATGATGATGATTGTGATGAAGATGATGACGATGATGATGATGACGATAATGATGATGCCGATGATGAGGATGACGATGATGATGATGACAATGATGATGATGACAATGATGATGATGAGGTTGAGGATGAGGATGATGAAAATGATGATGGTGGCAATGATGAAAATGATGATGGTGGCAATGATGATGACAATGATGATGCTGATAATGATGATGACAATGATGATGCCGATAATGATGATGCCGATGATGAGGATGACGATGATGAGGATGATGAAAATGATGATGACGACGACAATGATGATGATGATAATGATGTCGATAATGATGATAACGATACTGATGTTGCCAATGATGATGATGACAATGAAGATGATGAAAATGATGATGATGCCAATGATGATGACAATGAAGATGATGAAAATGATGATGATGACGATGATGAGGATGGTGAAAATGATGATGACAAAAAATGATGTCGATAATGATGATGATAATGGTGCCGATAATGACGACGACAATGATAATAATGATGATAATGATGCTGATAATGATGATGATGCAGGTGGTGATGATGATGATGATGATGACAATGAGAATGATGACAATGATGATGCTGACAATAATGACGCTAATGATGCTGATAATGATGATGGCAATGGCGATATTGATGCCGATAATGATGATGATGATGACGATCATTATGATGCCGATAGTGATGAAGATGAGGATGATGACAATCATGATGATGGCAATTAAGACGATGAGGATGATGATGATGATTATGACTATGATGAAGATGACAATGATTATGATAATGATGCCGATAACGATGACGACTGATAATAATAATGATAATGATGCTGATAATGATGATGATGCAGATGATGATGATGATGATGATGATGATGACAATGAGAATGATGCCAATGATGATGCTGCCAATAATGATGACGCTAATGATGCCGATAATGATGCTGACAATGACGATAATGATGCCGATAATGATGGTGATGATGATGACGATCATGATGATGCCGATAATGATGAAGATGATGACAATCATGATGACGACAATGAAGACGATGAGGATGATGACTATGATGAAGATGACAATGATGATGACGATCATGATGATGACAATGAAGACGATGAAGATGATGATGATGATGACTATGATGATGATGACAATGATGATGGCAATCATGATGATGACAATGAAGACGATGAGGATGATGACGGTGATGACTATGATGAAGATGAGGATGATGATGACGATCATGATGATGACTATGATGAAGATGACGATGACGATGACAATCATGATGATGACAATGAAGACGATGATGACGACGATAATGACTTTGATGACAATGAAGACGATGATGATGACAATGGCGATGATGATGATGATGATGACGATAATGACTATGATGACAATGAAGATGATGATGATGACTATGATGACAATGACGATGATGACGATGATGATGACGATCATGATGTTGCCGATAATGATGATGACGATGAAGATGAAGATTATGGCGATGACGATATTGATAATGGCGATGACGATATTGATAATGACGATGACGATATTAATAATGACGATCAAGATTATGATGATGACATAATTGCTATTTTGGAAAGGAATTCTTGCTATTTTGGAATTCTGTTGTTGGTAAAAATAACTTCCATAATAATCTGCGATTTGGATGGTGTTGTATATTTAAAGGTACAACTACATAATAACATAACCACCAGCAACTACGGTCGCTGAATTAATACCTGCAGTTCAACTATCGCGATTATAATTTTATAATTATACCTGTGCCAGTGCAAGCAAGATGCGTATCACTTCGATGGGGACGTCGGACGTCATAAAGGAATGTTGTTATTACCTCCGCCACGAAAGGTGGATGGAGGTTATGTTTTCACCCCTGTCTGTCTGTCTGTGAACAAAGTATCTCAAAGTTGTGGACAGATACGGACGACATTTGGCAGAGATGTAGCGTATGTCACAAGGACGAAATGATTAGATTTTGGTGAAGATCCGGATTCGGATCCGGCTACTAGACTTTTTCAGTGATTCTTCACCATTGGGAGATAGGGCCAAAAACGATACATAGCAGGATATCTCAAAAAGTTGTGGACGGATTTGGACAAAATTTGGTGGACCGGTTGGGTGTCTGACAGGGACAAATATATTCGATTTTGGTGAAGATCTGAATATGGATTCGGATATGACAATTATTTAATAATTTAAGTTATTCTTCACCATTGGGAGATAGGTCCAAAATGATACATATCAGGATATCTCAAAAAACTATGGATGGGTTTGGACGAAACTTGTTGGACAGGTTGTGTGTGTGACAAGGAAGAATCGATTCGATTCTTCACCATTGAGTGATATGGCCAACCAGGCGGAGGTATGCTCTCCACTGAGTGCCGTTCTAGTTTTAAACCTGTAACTGAAGAATGTTCATGACGTCATGACGTCATCTCGTGAACTTCGGACGGAATATAAACAGGTTCTTTGCTTTCTGTGATCGCACAAAGTCCCCGACCGAAGTCGAGAGATGGCTGTGCAGGTGCGGCCGGCGTGGCGGCAAAACGCGATGCATGACGTAAGCGCGCGGCGTTTCAAACCCCTCCCCTTTTCAGGCAGTACCTGCGCGAGCACGTTGCGGTCATTTCTCCTCTTCCTCTTCGAAATTCCCGGTAAATCCTTGCGCCTGGCGACATTTTTAGAAACCACCGTAGCGGCGCACGGAATTTTTATGACTGCTTGTTCTCCTGAGCCAACAATAGCCTTCACCGCTCACTTCATTCTGTTTTCCTGTTCTTGTTTTAAATACCTCCCTGCGTTATACATTTACGGTCACCGAGAGTGCAGTTCGGCGAAATGACGTCACAATACCAATTCATGTCCGTCAATTAAAGAACCTCTCACGACTCGGTGTGTTTTGCAGTATCAAGAAACGACAACGAGTCGACGACAATATGACAATATGAATATGTCAATATGTCAAGTGCGTGAGGAGATTTTTTTTTCTTCTTCAGCTCTCTGGACTGAGAATGTTTCCACCCAGCTGTGTAGGCCTCGCCTGAAAAAGCCTGTGAGTCTTGGCGTCCGAAACGCTACAAATTTCAGAACAGGCTGGCGGGAGTACGAATATCTGGCTCGGCTTAAACTGGTGCATTCTATTCACGGACGGATTCCAAAATGTCAACGTTCCTCCATCTTGCACTTCCTCCTTCCTAACTCTTATACACCTTCCAATTCGCCATATTGCCATTGGACATCCTGGACGCGTCTTCCTGTTCCATAAGCCCTTCCCCCAGACCTCCCAGATCCACCCCCCCCCCCCCCCCCCCCAGTGAAAGACTCATGTCTGTACTTTAGGCTGTTTAATAGGAGTTTGTATTTACAATAAATAGCACAACACACAGGCGGGTATTACCCGGCTGCTCAGTACAAAACAAAATATAAAATTACAGCAGCAAAGAAAGAATTAGGAATGACTAGGGTTGGGGGCCTGGAAATTGTGAACGTGTTTTGGCATGAGGGATTGCGGGGGTCGCACGCCGGGGAAACACCAAAGCCATAAAGACAACATTTGTGATGTACAGAGATGCCAGACATTAGATTCACAGTTTAGCTGCCATGGGTGTAATGCGCGTTAGCGAGACGTAGGGCGGACGCTTTGCCCCAAGAGCCAAATCGTAACAGAGACGCCATAAAGATGGTTCAGTTTCCCAACCTTTTTAGCCTTGTGATAACTGGAGGTAGGCCAGCTGAAGTGCAAGCCGGGCTGGACCAATACAAAGAAGCAAGATGGCCGATGATACAAGTACAAGTACTGAAGGAGAAAAAAAGGCCATGGTCCATTGTCCACAGCAAATCGACGTATCTCTCCGTGAAATTGGTCCATGTATTCACACCGTTCCACATCTTACTCCTCTTTCACCCCATTTTCCCAAAGTTGAAGTCCTTTGGTCGTTACTTGATGAAACCACCAAGCTAGGCCTCTATGCTTGCTCAAATGTGCGAAAAGAACTTTCCTCGCCAGATCATATAAATAAGCCAATTTACACACATATAGATATTTATATATAATTATATATAATATATGTATATATAATACATGTACGATGTCTGTCAGACAGACAAAATCAGTGGTTTCAATAAGGTTGTGCCGTAGCGGTTAAATTAGCTCTGGGTCCAAGACCCGGGAATGGGAAGGGACTGGCCGAACACAGCTTGGGGGTCAACCTATAGGCCAGTAAGAAGCGAGCTGCGAGAGAACGGAATTGAGGCACACAGTCCACAGGAGAACCACAGTTGTCCTTGAGCCAACGAGTCTCAACATGACCCATCCATCACGCAGACCTCCTGTTCGTGCACCGCTTCAGCATGCGCATGCGCCTCGTCCGCCGCCGGCTGCGCACGATGCAGAATGGTGGAAAGTTGTAATCGGCGTCGCGGCCCTGGACGGGCCGTTTGATCAGGTGCACATCACGCTGGCGGGGCCGCGTGCGCGCTCCGTTCTTAGCCCGGCCTTGCCGATTAAAGGCCATGTACCAGTTCGGATGCCGAGAGTTCACGAGCGCCGTATAGTTGTTCTCCAAATATACCTCCTTGAAGACACAGTAACGTCCACGACCGTTCTTCTGCACGAGGAGACAAGAGGGGAGAGGCAGAGACAAAAATTGAGTGACAAAGACCAATGGTATCACATGTCTAAAACTCAGCCACACAAGGTGCAAAATAACAAATCCTGAAATGTAATGGAAAGACAGAGTAGAAACAGGGAGACACTTCAAAAAGATCAACGCCAACCCCTATGCCTAGGGAATGGCATTGGAGGCACAATTTCAAAGTTTCACTCTCAGACACACATTTCTGAATAAACAGCTTAATCAGCAAAACAAGAAGGGGATTTGAAATGCAGGCCTTTAAGAGGACTGTATTTGACTCCGCATTGTCCGAGGGGAACCTTGAACAGATGCTCGATTTGACATAAACCAACGAGTCAAACTCGCGGACTTGTCTCTGAGCTGTTTGTTCTGAGTTTGATTCCTGCCCTGACTATAAACATCAGCAGCAGCAACAACCCAACATGTCATCCTGATGTCAGATTGGATTGTCCAATCAATTCCAAGGGAATAAAAGATAGATTTATTTCTACAAGAGTGAAGCTCATGGTAGCGCAATATTGAATTGGCAGTGGGGTAGCAGAGAAACAATTTGGCACAACCAGCAAAGGAATGAACAAAAGCAGCGAGAGAAGAGGAGGAAACACTGAAATCAGCAAATAAAAGGATTGGGTTAGGAGGGGTTAATGGGGGTAATAAAGATCATGGGTCAGGATAGGGGATGACACGAGGTGGTGGTGCATTGCCTGCTTGAACCCCATGAAGGAAGAGTGGGAAATAACTGCCTCTGGAAAGTGGCCCATAGATGGGATAAGTGAGGAATAAAATAATTTAGGTGTGCAGTCAGCATGGATTTTGGAAGTTTAACCAGGAGTGGATAAAATGGAGGAACACATGCGTCCTGGAGTAGAGTAGACAGAGTGTCAGAGGACTGAGACAGTGGAGGGAACAATGTTGGAGAATAGCCGGTAGAAAACAGGGAGACCGCTGACCTGCTTGAGATGTGAGAGCAACAGACCCCACGCCCTCGGCCTCCTCACGGGAATTCCAATGATTTTGAGAGCTTTAGATTCCACAAAATACAGGAGAGACAGATGTGATGCTGGGGTGCCAGCCCATGGTGGAGAGCATTATGCCACTGACCTACAAACAAATGCTTTGTAGACTGAGTAGCTCAGATTTTCCAAAGAAAGATATGGATCGACGGACAAAGCAAAGTCTGCAGCTGGCTTTGGAGGCCAAATTTGATATGTGGTTGGCCTATGAAAGGTCATGGCTGATGGTGAAGCCTAGACGTTCAAGAGACTGAATCTCTTCCAGCGGATGACCAAGGAAATACACAGGTGGGTTTGTTTGACGATCGTTCCAGAGTGAGCCGCTGAGATATTCCAGGATTGAAGGACATGCTGCAATTATCAGACCAGCGTCTCATTATTTCCAGATCAGCAGAGAGCGACCCGGTTGCAATCGGCCGGGGAGAAGAATGGGGTACTGTACGACACAATGTTCCATTAATGGCAAGGTGTTGATTGTGTCAATGAAGGAAGTGACAAATCCAGGAATGAAGGTGGCGTTCTATGCCACAGCGGAGAGCTTGGCAAGCAAATCAGGATACCTGTCTAATGTCCAAGGTATGTCCAGGGAGACAGTCCTAACCTATTGTTTGAGATTGAGGACCTCCAAACATTGCCAAGAGAAAAGAAGGGCAGAAGTATGTCCAGAGTTGATTGATCAGGAAGGAATCCAAACTGATGGTCAGAGATCAATTTGTTTGAAAATAAGAAAGACTTGATATCAGAAGCAATTTTGGATTCCATGACTTTATTTGCAATTGGAAGCAAACTTACTGGTCTATTGTTGGTAGGTTCTGCTTTTGCACCCTTCTTGTGCATTGGTGTGATGTTTGCTGACTTCCAGATACATTGGGAGGTGGCTAATTGAGGACAGACTGAATAGGCGTGACAGAAATGGAGTTAAAATGGCAGAGCAGGATTTGAGAACAAGGGCACTGATGCAATCTGGGCCCGTCACCTAAGCAGGGTCAAGGCCGGACAGAACTTTCTCTACCTTCTCGGGTGAGAAGGACACAGAGTCAAGTAGGCAGTGGGTACATCAGGATAAGATTGGGACAACCGGATGGATTGGGTACACAATATCCTGCGTCATTGAGGTTGGTCCCTTACAATAGCTGGAGAGACATGGGCCTTACCAAGAAAGTATTCAGAATACCCAAAAAAGGGGACAGAAGAGGAATCAGAGATATGGAATGGACATTGAGTCATTACTAGATACAATATGGAGGACGCACCAGTTGCAGAAATCTCGTTTGGGAAGTTTACAGATTGGGTCAAACCCACGCAGTCGCAGAAGGCCTTTGCTACAACGCCATGGCTTGTTGTTGTTGAGCCGACTGAGAGTTGGGATGGATTGTTTTCATTCTTTCCCAATTTTTTTTTTTTAAGCTGCAGAGCAGTTTTGCCGCTGTTGAGAGCAGGTTTGATATCAGCCAGTCAAGGAAAAGGACAGGACAGAAACTTGAAGAATATATTTTGCTTTGGATTGGCCTTTTTGATACGAGCTTCTGAGCACTTCCTGTCTATCTATCTATCTATTAATTTATTTGTTTATACACTGTTATAAGGTTCACGGAGGACATTGTACGTATAGCACGCAAGCTCTCGATCCGTGCTCTGATTATAAACATCAGATCCGTGCTCTGATTTCATATGGAAATACCAAACAGGCCAAGCTCTCGATGACGTGACCCCTGATTAAAATTCAACACAACTGCTTTAATATTTCCACTGTCTTCTAATGTCCTTGCCTTAATCATGTAGGCCATCCTTTCGGAGAAGACATTAATGCACCTGTCCCGAGATGCTAGCGCTCGCTTGTTAACAGATGGATTGGTAACAGAGTTGGCTCCTGTCATGGCGTCACTTAATGCCCGTCACTTTGACAACGAGGTCTTTCTGTCTTCTACCGACTCCTCTCCGGCCTTGCTCCCCCAGCTCTCTCTGTGCTCTGTCCCCCAAATATTCCTACAGGTCGCACAAGATCTGCCAGCAACCCTCTGATGGTTAAACTGCCGAAATCTCGGCTCTCTGCTCACCTTCACTCTTTCATTCCTCTTTTCTCCCGCCTGTGGAACAAACTCCCACACTCCCTTCAATCCCTCTCCTCCCTCCAGGTCTTTAAAACAGCTGTTCACCACCATCTCTTATCTTCCCCCATCCATAACCTTGATCTTTTCTACCCCCACTAATTCACCCCAGATCCACCTTGTTTGAAATTCCAACTTATTTCCTGGAAATCCTGGCAGTGTCCATATGTTTATACCTCTCCCACCCCCCCCCCCCCTTCACATGCCTCCCCCCCTTCACATGCCTCCCCCCCAAAGCCCTCTCCCTCCCACAGATCTCTCGATGTCTCCATGTCTCTCGGTCCCTGCTCTCAAATGTTGTGTTTGTGTCCTTCCCCCTCTCTCCCCATCTTGTCTACCGCTCCCGATGTTATTTGTTTTATGTGTCTGTTTGTCTTTCTGTGTGATTAATGTTCGCTCTTTCACGAGCCTCGATCTTGTATACAAAAAAAAAAAAAAAAAAAAAAAAAAAAAACGAGTGTCCTCCTGGATAAGTCATGTCCATGACGTCATGTCCATGAAATGAGTGTCCTCCTCACTTTCTTTCATGTCCATGAAGTGTCAACAATGTGCACGCGACTGATTTCATGACTACACCTTCTTCTAATGTTCTTATCCAGCATATGATTGTGTAGAAGCTCTTCTAATTTTTTTTATTTTTTTGTATACAGGATCGAGGCTCGTGAAAGAGCTAACATTTATCACACACACAAAAAAAAATCAAACAGACACACAAAGTATATAATAATGCTAGCGGTAGACAAGATGGGGAGAGAAGGGGAAGCACAAACACAACATTTGAGAGCAGGGACATCGGGAGATCTGTGGGAGGGAGAGGGCTTGGGGGGGGGCGTGGGAAAGGGGGTGGGGTGGTGGGAGAAGACAGCACTTCAGGGGAAAGTTTAAACATTTTAAAATTAAACAGTGAAAACTATCTGGGGAAATGGGAGTGAAACATGTGGTCGAAGAATGAACAAAAAGAACAAAGAAGGAAATGTTTTTGTTTTCTTGTTTGTTTTTTTTTAGTTAAGATTTTAAACAAGGAAGTATGGGGTGAAAAGACTGGGAAAAAGTGAGACAAAGAAAGTAGAAGGACCACAATCGACCGCTGAGAGAAAACAAAGCCTTAATGTAGGAAGCTTAAAGAACTAGGCCGCAAAAAACGCAGGAATTCTTTGAGCCTTAGACACTGTAGATAGAAACAATCAACACCACCAGTGGTTACAGAAGGACGAGAGTGTCTGAACTTGCACAAAATTATCATACCCTCACAAAAAAATCTCAAATGATTTCTCAAGGGATCTGGTGGCGGGTGACATGGACGCTGTGGGACCGACACTTAAAGACTTCAGATATTGTCGGGAAACAAAGAAGCGACAATGGAAAGATAAACAAACAAAAGCCTTGGATCTTCAACCAGGGCATCATGAAGAGTTTGAACAGACAAAAGCCAGATATCCAAAGAGACCAGATGCATTATGGAACCTTCAAATCAAAGTGTCATTGAGCTATCGTGATGCGGGAACAGAAAATCTTAATCGTCGATCAAACATGGACAACTCTTATGGCCTTCAGAACCAATCAGGTGTAGTTAACAATTCACATAAAACTTTAATAATTACATATCAGCTTTAGTAAGTCAGTTGACGTCATAAAGAACCTTTAGCAGTATCAAGCTTACAATATTCAGCGTCTCAGTCCACGAAGGAATGGGATTGGCTATTGTAATCTGTCTGCAGATCTACTTTAAATTATATCGTTCGTTCTCAGATCTATTGCAATCTCTATATCCCAGAGAGTCACACCATGAGGAACCGATAAGGTTCATAATATACATGAGATTGTCAAAGTTTACTGACAGGTAACCACACAATAAGTGCTATTTCATAGATACTTGTTGGCAATGAATTTCCAATCTTACTATAATTCACCAAATGCCCGTCTGTCCGTTCGAAGGTACCGCAAAAACAGCTGAACCGATCGCAACGATATTTTGGGTGGGTATTCCTGGGACCCCTGGGAGTAAAATATGCCATATTGTTTTTCCAAGTTTTCCAAGTTTTCCAATTTTCCAGTTTTTCCAAACACGATGGAATAATATTTACCAATATGAACAGTGATTTGGCTTTTGTGGAAGTTCTACGTACCAGGAGAGAGTAGATCAACTCCTGACGAACTCTTCCGATATAAGCGTGCGGCTCCGAAGTAACATGGCAGCGTGTGCAAAGCGACTGAGAAACAGGTGTAGCGGCCGCTTCCGTGTTACAGATTCGGCACGCACTCTTCACACATAAACGTGCGCCTGAGAAAGACGTGCAGCGGCCGCTTCCGTTTCGCAGAATTCAATCTTTTTTCAAAATGGGCGCCATGTACTGTTTAGATTTTGATGATTTGCGTGTGATATGATTCAACGGATGTTTATATGAATCGTTTAAAATAAAATAAAAAGCCTTCAATTTATGATGTTTTGCCTTTTCATTTGGGCTTCCCAATTGAAGCCCCGCCCATAGGGCGGGTACCGTTGCTAGTACTAGATAATAAGGAAATAACCATGAGTACCTAATTATTTGATGGCTTCTTCGATAGCTCCAATTATTTCCACCTTCTTGTGGAGTTGGTTGGGGAAAGCTTTTGGCCGGCGTCTTTCACAAACCGGCTGTCCAGTCTTGACGTGAGACCGAAAGTGGCAGGAATTTTTGGAATTAGTTGCACCGGCACACAACGGCCTACTCTTTGCTAAAGACACCCTGGGATCTTATAACGTCCACTAGCGAATGCTGCCAGACAGGACACCCTGCTTAACGTTTCGTTGGATGGCCTGTGCACTCGTTGGTGCATCTCCCTGCCTGCGATCCTGCGAAACACCAGGGTGGCGGTTTACAGTCGGGTCTGGAACTGAACTCAGACGAACTGAGACGTCTTAAACGCAATTAGGTTCGCTGCGCAATCAATGGCATAGGCCTGAGAGGTATGCACACTCACCTCTAAGCTGTCTAGCCGGGGTTGGAATCCCGAGCCAGTTATAGACTGTCGTCCTGGTGTTACTGGGCGTCTCCTCTACCCACACAGATTAGTTGGTGGATGTTAAATATCCCACGGTGCCGTTCGCGAAGAGTAGGAGAACTATTGCTGACAAATTCGAAATTCCTGTCCAAGCTATACTTGGTCAAACGTCAGGCCTGGCCTGCCGCTTCGTGAAAGATTTGGTCCAAAAACTTCCCCCAGCCAACCTCACAAGAATGTGAGAATAATTGTGGCCATTAAAGAAAGAAGAAGAAGAATTTCCTGTTTGATCGCCCCTTTGTCTCTCATTCACCGCCATCTTTAATTTCAGCAGGTGCATTAAAGCGGGAAAGACGTGATCGATTTTATGCTATCTACGATTAATAAATAAATTGATAGTAAAAAAAGTAGATCGTGAAAACTGTTCACATTGAGAGAATACAGCGAGCGTGCCGCCCCTTGTGTAAGACACCTGGCCACTTGGCATAAATAGGCATCCATATTGCCAAGTCTTCTGTAATGGAGCCGCCATCAAAACAACAGCAACTGGAAAAAAACATGACCTACCATCAATAAGAACTTATTTTTTAGCCCGGCGACGACAAGGAGCTCTAGTTTAGAGCAGCTCTCGCATCCATCCCCGAGTTGTGCTGCAAGCACCACACCATCTATCGTTGTGCCATCAACATCGGAGGAAGGCCTGCGTCATTTACCTGCGTCATGTACCGTAATACCTCGATTTACGAACACCATGCGTTCCTGGAAAGTAGTTTTTACATCGAAAGTTTGTAAATCGGGAGTCATTGTCCCATATGAATAATGATATAATGGATGGATGCGTTCCCAAAATTTTATTCCCATTACAGAGTGACGTGTTTTTTGGATTCACTCTGCACTGGATAGCTCGCCTAGTCTTCGCGAAGGACACCGTGGGATCTTTAACATGCAGCAACAAATGCCGGCAGACGGGACGTCCAGTTTAACGTCCATCCGAGGGACGGCACATACATTGATGAATCGCCCTACATGTAAAACATCATACAAACACATCAACAACAGGCATTTTAAGGCCATTTTCCCTGCTCCATTTTGTTCTCCATTTTGCCCTATTTTCTGCATCTCTCCTTGTTAACCCCCTTGCCCGCATTTCTTCTTCCACCACCTTTAGCCAAGTCTTTCTCGGTCTTCCCCGTCCTCTACTTCCTTCTACATTCATTTCGATCACTCTTCTCAACCAGTCACTTTCATCCTTCCTCAACACATGACCAAACCATCTCAACCTGTTCCTCTTCACAGCATCAATCACAGGCTCTATTCCCATCATCTTTCACAATTCATCATTTTTCTTCCCCTCTCTCAACGATACTCCGCACATCCACCAAACCATTCGCATTTCCACCCTTTCCAGCCTTCGTTGCTGCTCTACGTTCATTACCCATGTCTCGCTCCCATAAATCATAACACTTCTCACAGATGCAGCATACACCTTTCCCTTCAGCTTCAACGACACTCCCCTCATCATCAGCACGCCACTCAGTTCCTGAAACTTCTTCCATGCACATCTCACTCGAGCAACCGTTGCCGAGTCTGATCCACCTTCTCCATTCAACATGTCTCCTAGGTAACAAAATGTTTTCACACCTTCCAGTTTCTTCACCCCGTCTCCAAGATCCAACTCAACATTTCCTCCCTCTGCAGCTCCCTCCGTGTACACCTTACATTTGAATGTAGCTGCCACACTGGTTAATGACCCTCTCAAACCACTACATTTTTGATGAACCCACTCAACATGTGAAAGATCATGATGCCAGTTTTTAGCTGTGTCGAGATTCCAACCCAGTCCAGACAGCTTAGAGGTGAGAGTGCGTACCTCCAGGCCATCCGGTCAGCCCATAGGCAGCACTGAATGAAGCTCTTCCAATTTACATCTTCCTGTGACTTACAATATTTTCGTATTTATTGTAGTAAACATCAATTGAATTTTCAATGTTTTAAACAAGCGCAAAACAAAAATCACGGTGGATCGATCACCCTTTAAGGTGTTTTACTTCTTATTTGTTTTGAATTCTAACTCCCGCACAGATTTGCCAATTTTGTGCTGAGATTAGCGATTACAGTACGAATATTCATCGTTATAAACAAGGTCACCTGTGCTTCGTTCGCGTGGCCAAGTTGGAATTAGGTGCGGGTTAAACACAAGACATCATGTTCCAACAAAGATTCCACATGGAACACATAGCACACTGACGGAGTGTTTTTGTGTTTTTTTCTTGTGGGGTATGAATAGGCCTCTGGAGACGAGCAAACATGCTCCGCAATATGCTGCCAAGGCGACTCGCCACATCAACACGAGGACAAGGAGATTCCAGAGAGAACAGGCAGGCAATACAGACATGGGACCAGAAGTGTGCAAGCCGGTTGGTTGCTTTTTGTACAACAACAGGAGAATGTCAAATTCTGTCTTGTAGTAAAAATGCAGAAAATACCTTCAGACAAATTGGATTTCAGAACTGGAGGAAAGCGAACGTGACACTGAAGGAACACAGTCAGTGATCCATATACAGAAGCAGTTTCTGAAGTTTAAAGCTTTGGTAAGGACTGGGACAGATGTGCAGCCTCAGGAAGGATTTAGGGAAGACCAGCAGAGAAACAGAAAGGGGGTGCCAGATATTACCAATGAAACCTTCACAAAGGCCCCGAAACGCTGCTCATATGCCAGGGCGAACGCATGCAGTATCTGCTCAGGCAGGGCCATCCCATTAGAGGCCATGATGATGCTGAAAGACATTTGCTCCAACTAATTATAGTGAGAGGGAACGATATTCTGGAAATGGATGACTGCATCAGCCAGAAAAACTACATGTCACCCGAGATTGTTAACGAGCTGATAATAAAGATGGGTCTTGCTGTTCCACGTTCAGTCTTTCAGTTTCTTGTTGAAACGAGTGATATTTTCTGCAAAGAACAGTTCAATAGTTGCGTAAGGTGGGATGACGCCAGCTACCAAGTATACGAGGATTCAAAGGTATTTGTTGAGGTGCCAGATATTACCAGTGAAACCCTCACAAAGACCCTGACAGATGCCCTGATATGAGGCAATCTCAGACTGACTCAATGTCAAGGTCAAGGTCAAGAATACGATGGAGGCATCAAATAACACATATGTAGGGAAGGATTCATGGTGTTCCTCCTCAAATTCAGCATGACAACAGCTCAGGAATTTCTGTTCATTGCTCAGCCCTCTGTACCAATTTGTCCCTTCAGGAAGTTTGTGGCAAAATAAGCCGAATCGAGATGTGCTGGATCTCGTCCTAGAAAGAATCAAACTGATGAAGGGTTTCCCCAAAGCGATCGACCATCTTTGTACAAATGCAGATTCATGCTGGCAAAGGGGACCCTCATCGACTGAGACCACCTTGCCAACTCGATGGACTGAGGACTGCGTCTTTGGGCGACATTATAATCTAACTATCAACTGTTGCTGAATAACTTAGATAAAGTCAGTGATGGTTTGAATGAGAAATATACCAGATGTGCAAGTGGCCAACCGGCATTAATGGACAGGTTCAGTAATTATTCAATTTGAAGCTGGCATAACATGTCTTCTCTCGGGCATAACAGGTGTCAAGAAATGTACAAGGTGAGGATACATCCGCCGAGAGTGCAATGAAGGCTGATTCCATGTTACGCAACTTCTACCAACAGCAATGAAACGAGGTGAGGTCCCACAAATGGGAGGGCTCAACAGAGAGGCCAGCACCACCAAGGAAGACAGCTCCACCAATGATAACTGACGAAGGCACACATCCACACAGCCCCTCAGTAGAAGAGTACTTCCGACAGAAAATCTATGAAGTCCTTGATATTTTGGATCAACAGCTTGACAGAAGATTTGAACAAAAATGCATGCGGCTCCTCCAGAATCTCAACAATCTTCTTTGTATAGCTGCGAATGGGGAGTATTCCAGAATTCCCAAATCAATTGAAGACCAGTACAAAAATGATGTCGATCTAGAACGTCAAAGCTACCAGCTACAAATGTTACAACTATCAAGGAGACCACTTTCGATATAGATCCAGTCAGTAAGAAGCTCTTTACAGAAGTTGACAAAATTCTCAAAAATTCTCACGACACTGTGCCAGTCACCTCAGCAACATCCGAGCAAAGGCATTCAGTCCTGGGAAAGGTGAAAAACTACCTGAGGTCAACCATGAGCCAACAAAGGCTGAACTGCCTTGAACGTTAGCACAGAGACAGACATTGACATTCACGAATAACCTTTGTCAAAAGAATGATTCAAGGATGACATATTTTGGTCAACTCGACTGAAGCCAAACAAAGCCTGGTGGTGACTTAACGGTTAGGGTGCCGGCTTGGGATCCTAGGATCCTGGGTTCGAATCCCGGTCGATCGCTGAATTAACGCCAGGGGGGTTGACTCAGCCTGTCATCCTTCCGAGGTCGGCAAATTGAGTAGCAGCTCACTGGTAATTCCCTGTGTGTCGCAAGAGGTGACTAACAGGGTTGGTGGCAGGAAGGGCATCCGGCCATAAAACATTGCTTCAAAAAGGGGACCACGGTGCCCGAAAAAGGCCAACCCTCGCTCTGTGGGGAAAAATGGCCTCCAAAGGTGGTTCTTCTCCCCCCCCCCCCCCCCCCCTCAAAAAAGCCCAGAAAATGCATCAGTGTGCTTTCAAAATTGGGGGGGCTCATTACTCTGCCCCTTGTAAACAAAAGTCCAGGTGAGGTATCCGAACCATCATTAACTATTTTATAAAAGTTGTGTCTCATACATACAGCAAAATCCCATTTTCAACCAAGCATCCATTTTGATTTTTATACATTAATGAAAAATCTGTGACAAGAGTTTTTGCCCCACTTGAGGCGGTGGTCTTCCATGTCTTTCATGGCAGGAGGCCAAGTCACAGGATCTGATTCTTCTTCTTCACGGCATGAAGGTTGGTGCCCTTGCAGTATTTTAGGAGCTCTAATCTGGTCTTTCTTATCCTGTCTTTTCAGCTCACCACCTGCCCCCCAAACCCGCATGAAGTGCACCTGTGCAGCTCTTGCCAACCTGTCTCCCCTTCACCCAACTTTCTGCCTGTTGACCTCCTCCGTTCTGCTCCTCCAGAACCTTGACATCAGTGTTTAAAAGAAATAAAAAAATAATCCGAGTTCTATCTCCCTATTCATTTTTCCTCCAGAAGACCAAGCTTGTGAAAATACTATGGTGGGACAGGAGGGTCGCGGACATCTGAGCCAATCCATAGGTTGTCCTTCATAGGACATCAGGTACCATCAAAGCAGCCTTTAATGGCACAGAATGTGCCAGGTGCTTGGCCATTGCCTTCCCAGGGGCAGTCTCGACAGGAAGTGAAACTCAAGCCAGGATACCGATACACAATGGCCTACCCCTTTTGAAATGCACCGTGGGGTCCTAAACATCCATAAGGACACTCTAACATCCATAAAGTCTTATCATAGAATTGTAGAAAACTTATCATGTAATCCGATTCGTGTTTAAGCAATCTGTTTCGTGCTCACCTTTCCCACCAGCTTCCCACGCTTGTTCATACAGATGTAATAACCCGTCTGGGCTCCTCGGAGCCGAATGTTCCCGCCAAAAGTGTCTGTCTCGGCCACAAGTTGCGCTGTACGGAGCGGAGGATGGAGAAGTAAGCAAAGCAAATGAATTAAGAGAAATAGTTCCATGAGTACCTTAAATCAAGGCTCACCGCATGGTGTGCCATGGGGCTGCCAAGAAGGTGTTCAAGCAATACTAATGAGGCATGTGCGTAATCCGACATGTAACGCGTACAATAAACTTGGAATCTAGGCAGAAGCCAGGGTATTGTTAGAAAGAATGTCACGGAATTTTATTCTAACATCTACATTGTATACAAGACGGATGGATGGCTTAACGGCCCTGTCTCTAGGAAGGCATGCTCCAGGATGCAGCACCACCCGGTGGTACTGCATCGAGCATAAACAAGTTGAAGGAAGAAGGGAAAAATGAAAATACATATTTATAAATCAGCACAAGAGGCCGTGTCGTTTTATATGAAAAAATGGTGGAATGTTGACCCCCAAACCCTTCCCACACCCTATCCTCATGTGCTCCTTCCTTCCTTTCCATCACTTTACACATATTACACCCAACCTTATTTTCCTTCTCTCTTCCATAGTCTGTTCCGTTCCCCCCCCCTCCTATCATGTGCTCCATTCCCTTCATTTTCCCATTTAAAATTTTCCATAATTTTGCTCTAACCCCACGGAGCATACGTAATAAATATACGGCCCCCTAACCAACGCACGTAACACCTGGCAGAAGTGAAAAGTGTCAGATTACCTAAGTATGGCTCACATGAGAGTGATTACACCATATTGGCTGAGTTTTTATATTGGGGCTTGTTCGGACAGCTCAGTCACTCCACTTCCCCTGCATTATTCATTCCATCATTAGAGAAAGACTTGCATTTCGAGGTTTAACAGACATTTCCGAGAGACTGAAACTGAATATACAGTATTTGGAAAGATTTTAAAACAGATGGTGATAAGGAAGACAATGTCGAGAACTTCTTGACAGGTTGATTTCGAGATTTTCAAGAGATTGATTTCGAGATTTTAGAGAGATTGATTTCGAGATTTTCAAGAGATCGATTTCGAGATTTTCAAGAGATTGATTTCGAGATTTTAGAGAGATTGATTTCGAGATTTCTGAGAATGATTTCGAGATTTCTGAGAATGATTTCGAGATTTTGGAGAATGATTTCGAGATTTTTGAGATTGATTTCGAGATTTTCAAGAGATCGATTTCGAGATTTTCAAGAGATTGATTTTGAGATTTTTGAGATCGATTTCGAGATTTTCAAGAGATTGATTTTGAGATTTTTGAGAATGATTTTGAGAATGATTTCGAGATTTTTGAGAATGATTTCGAGATTTTCAAGAGATCGATTTCGAGATTTTCAAGAGATTGATTTTGAGATTTTAGAGAGATTGATTTCGAGATTTCTGAGAATGATTTCGAGATTTCTGAGAATGATTTCGAGATTTCTGAGAATGATTTCGAGATTTTTGAGATTGATTTCGAGATTTTCAAGAGATCGATTTCGAGATTTTCAAGAGATCGATTTCGAGATTTTTGAGATCGATTTCGAGATTTTCAAGAGATTGATTTCGAGATTTTTGAGAATGATTTCGAGATTTTCAAGAGATCGATTTCGAGATTTTCAAGAGATTGATTTTGAGATTTTAGAGAGATTGATTTCGAGATTTCTGAGAATGATTTCGAGATTTCTGAGAATGATTTCGAGATTTCTGAGAATGATTTCGAGATTTTGGAGAATGATTTCGAGATTTTTGAGATTGATTTCGAGATTTTCAAGAGATCGATTTCGAGATTTTCAAGAGATCGATTTCGAGATTTTTGAGATCGATTTCGAGATTTTCAAGAGATTGATTTTGAGATTTTTGAGAATGATTTTGAGAATGATTTCGAGATTTTCAAGAGATCGATTTCGAGATTTTTGAGATCGATTTCGAGATTTTCAAGAGATTGATTTTGAGATTTTTGAGAATGATTTTGAGATTTTTGAGAATGATTTCGAGATTTTTGAGAATGATTTTGAGATTTTAGAGAGAATGATTTTGAGATTTTAGAGAGATTGATTTCAAGATTTCTGAGAATGATTTCGAGATTTCTGAGAATGATTTCGAGATTTCTGAGAATGATTTCGAGATTTTGGAGAATGATTTCGAGTTTTTTGAGATTGATTTCGAGATTTTCAAGAGATCGATTTCGAGATTTTTGAGATCGATTTCGAGATTTTCAAGAGATCGATTTTGAGATTTTAGAGAGATTGATTTCGAGATTTCTGAGAATGATTGAGATTTTTGAGAATGATTTCGAGATTTTTGAGAATGATTTCGAGATTTCTGACAATTATTTTGTGATTTTCAAGATTGATTTCAAGGTTTGAGATTGATTTCGAGATTTTAGATATTGATTTCAAGTTTTTCGAGATTGATTTCGAGATTTTCGAGATTTCTGAGAAAATGATTGAGATTTTTGAGAATGATTTCGAGATTTCTGAGAATGATTGTGATTTTCGAGATTGATTTCAAGATTTTCGAGATCGAGTTCGAGATTTCTGAGAGAATGATTGAGATTTTTGAGAATGATTTCGAGATTTTTGAGAATGATTTCGAGATTTCTGAGAGAATGATTGAAATTTTTGAGAATGATTTCGAGATTTCTGAGAATGATTGTGATTTTCGAGGATTTTAGAGAGATCGATTTCAAGATTTTCGAGATCGATTTCAAGATTTTCGAGATCGATTTCGAGATTTTCGAGAGATCGATTTTGAGATTGAAACTGAATATACAGTACAGTATTTGTAAGGATTTTGAAACAGATGGTGATAAGGAAGACAATGTCGAGAGATTTTCGAGATTGATTTAGAGATTTTCAAGAAATTGATTTCGAGATTTCTGAGAATGATTTCGAGATTTTGGAGAATGATTTCGAGATTTTTGAGATTGATTTCGAGATTTTCAAGAGATCGATTTCGAGATTTTCAAGAGATCGATTTCGAGATTTTTGAGATCGATTTCGAGATTTTCAAGAGATTGATTTTGAGATTTTTGAGAATGATTTTGAGAACGATTTCGAGATTTTCAAGAGATCGATTTCGAGATTTTTGAGATCGATTTCGAGATTTTCAAGAGATTGATTTTGAGATTTTTGAGAATGATTTTGAGATTTTTGAGAATGATTTCGAGATTTTTGAGAATGATTTTGAGATTTTAGAGAGAATGATTTTGAGATTTTAGAGAGATTGATTTCAAGATTTCTGAGAATGATTTCGAGATTTCTGAGAATGATTTCGAGATTTCTGAGAATGATTTCGAGATTTTGGAGAATGATTTCGAGTTTTTTGAGATTGATTTCGAGATTTTCAAGAGATCGATTTCGAGATTTTTGAGATCGATTTCGAGATTTTCAAGAGATCGATTTTGAGATTTTAGAGAGATTGATTTCGAGATTTCTGAGAATGATTGAGATTTTTGAGAATGATTTCGAGATTTTTGAGAATGATTTCGAGATTTCTGACAATTATTTTGTGATTTTCAAGATTGATTTCAAGGTTTGAGATTGATTTCGAGATTTTAGATATTGATTTCAAGTTTTTCGAGATTGATTTCGAGATTTTCGAGATTTCTGAGAAAACGATTGAGATTTTTGAGAATGATTTCGAGATTTCTGAGAATGATTGTGATTTTCGAGATTGATTTCAAGATTTTCGAGATCGAGTTCGAGATTTCTGAGAGAATGATTGAGATTTTTGAGAATGATTTCGAGATTTTTGAGAATGATTTCGAGATTTCTGAGAGAATGATTGAAATTTTTGAGAATGATTTCGAGATTTCTGAGAATGATTGTGATTTTCGAGGATTTTAGAGAGATCGATTTCAAGATTTTCGAGATCGATTTCAAGATTTTCGAGATCGATTTCGAGATTTTCGAGAGATCGATTTTGAGATTGAAACTGAATATACAGTACAGTATTTGTAAGGATTTTGAAACAGATGGTGATAAGGAAGACAATGTCGAGAGATTTTCGAGATTGATTTAGAGATTTTCAAGAAATTGATTTCAAGATTTTCAAGAGATTGATTTCGAGATTTTAGAGAGATTGATTTCGAGATTTCTGAGAATGATTTTGAGATTTTTGAGAATGATTTCGAGATTTCTGAGAATGATTTCGAGATTTTTGAGAATGATTTCGAGATTTTTGAGAATGATTTCGAGATTTCTGACAATTATTTTGTGATTTTCAAGATTGATTTCAAGATTTTCGAGATTGATTTCGAGATTTTCGAGATTTCTGAGAGAATGATTGAGATTTTTGAGAATGATTTCGAGATTTCTGACAATTATTTTGTGATTTTCAAGATTGATTTCAAGATTTTCGAGATTGATTTCGAGATTTTCGAGATTTCTGAGAGAATGATTGAGATTTTTGAGAATGATTTCGAGATTTCTGAGAATGATTTCGAGATTTTTGAGATTGATTTCGAGATTTTTGAGAATGATTTCGAGATTTCTGACAATTATTTTGTGATTTTCGATATTGATTTCAAGTTTTTCGAGATTGATTTCGAGATTTTCGAGATTTCTGAGAATGATTTCGAGATTTTTGAGAATGATTTCGAGATTTCTGAGAGAATGATTGAGATTTTTGAGAATGATTGAGATTTTTGAGAATGATTTCGAGATTTCTGAGAATGATTTCGAGATTTTTGAGATTGATTTCGAGATTTTTGAGAATGATTTCGAGATTTCTGACAATTATTTTGTGATTTTCGATATTGATTTCAAGTTTTTCGAGATTGATTTCGAGATTTTCGAGATTCGAGATTGATTGAGATTCGAGATTTCTGAGAGAGTTTTCGATTGAGAATGATTTCTTGAGAATGATTTCGAGATTTCTGAGAATGATTGTGATTTTCGAGATTGATTTCAAGATTTTCGAGATTGATTTCAAGATTTTCGAGATCGATTTCGAGATTTCTGAGAGAATGATTGAGATTTTTGAGAATGATTTCGAGATTTTTGAGAATGATTTCGAGATTTCTGAGAGAATGATTGAGATTTTTGAGAATGATTTCGAGATTTCTGAGAATGATTGTGATTTTCGAGGATTTTAGAGAGATCGATTTCAAGATTTTCGAGATTGATTTCGAGATTTTCGAGATCGATTTCGAGATTTTCGAGAGATCGATTTTGAGAGATTGAAACTGAATATACAGTACAGTATTTGTAAGGATTTTGAAACAGATGGTGATAAGGAAGACAATGTCGAGAGATTTTCGAGATTGATTTAGAGATTTTCAAGAAATTGATTTCAAGATTTTCAAGAGATTGATTTCGAGATTTTCTGATTTTCAAAAATATTGGCACCCTTGCACTTTTTTCAAATAACTCACAATTTTCTCGAAAAATAAGTTTTAAATTGACAAAAGTATTTGGCCTCCACAATTCTTTATTCCACTGTTAATATTACAGAACCTTTGTTTTTTTATTCAGAACTTAATATATCCTTTTAAATCAGAGAATAAAAAGAAATGGCATTGACAAAATTATTGACACCCTGGACTTCATATTTGGTAGCACGCCCTTTGGACAAAATAACTGCAGTCAATCGCTTCCTATAGCCATGAATGGGCTTCCTCCACCTCTCTAATGGCAGTTTGGCCCACTCTTCTTGTGCAACCTGCTCCAGTTCTCCCAGATTTGAAAGGTGCCTTCTCCCAACTGCTGTTTTCAGATCTCCCCACAGATGTTCAATGGGATTTAGATCTGGACTCATTGCTGGCCACTTCAGAACAGTCCAGCGTTTTGTCTTGAACCATTCCTGGGTGCTTTTTGAAATGTGTTTGGGGTCATTGTCCTGCTGCAAGACCTATGACCTTCGACGGAGACCCAGCTTACTGACACTGGGTTGAACATTGCGCTCCAAAATGCCTTGGTAATCTCCTGATTTCATGATGCCATGCACACATTCAAGGCATCCAGTGCCAGAGGCAGCACAGCAACCCCAAAACATCACTGAACCTCCTCCATGTTTGACTGTAGGGAAGGTGTTCTTTTATTTGAAGGCTTCATTTTGTTTTCTGTAAATATCGAGATGACGTGCTTCACCAAAAAGGCTCTAATTTGGTCTCATCTGTCCACAGAAAATTCTCCCAGAAGGATTTTGGCTTGTTCAGGTGTTTTGGAATACTCCAATTGGGCTTTCTTATGTCTCACTCTCAGCAGTGGGGTCCTCCTGGGTCTCCTACCATAGAACCCCCTTTCATTGAGTTGGTGATGGATGGTGTGAGTTGAAACTGTCATACCTTGTGTCTGAACGTCAGCTTGAATCTGTTTGGCAGTTGATCGAGGTGCTTTCTCCACCATTCGAACAATCCTTCGCTGCACTCTTCGATCAAGTTTTCTCTTGCGGCCACATCCAGGGAGATCGGCTACAGTGCCATGGGCCTTAAACTTCCTGATAATATTCATTGCGTATGGTGAACACAGGAACATCAAGGTCTCTGGAGATGGACTTGTAGCCTTGAGATTGTCCATGCTTGGGTACAATCTTGTGTCTGACCTCCTCAGACAATTCTCTGGTTTCCTTTCTTTTCTCCATGCTCAGTGTGGTACACACAGTGACACAAAACAGCAGAATGACTCCTTTTCTCAATTCAAACTGGTTGAATGAGTGATTTTTATATTGCAGGCACCTGCAACTCACCACAGGTGAGTTCAATTCAACGTAAAGGAGAATCACCTGCTTGAAATCCAATTATTTCTTGCAACTTATAAAAGGTGCCAATAATATTGTCCGGGCCATTTTAGGATTTATGTGTGGAATAAGCTAAGATTTAGTAATTTTTTCAGCTTTTTTGGTTTTGTTCCACTGAAAACCAAAGAAATACATTTGTGGGTATCAAAAGATTTTTTAATTTCAACAATTTTCTGGAAGAAATGGTGTATTATTTGAAAAAAGTGCAAGAGTGCCAATATTTTTGGCCACGAGTGTAGGTCATAGACTCATAGACTGGGGAATATTGACTCAACATCTCCATTAACCTGATTCATACGATGGAAGTTCTCATGCAATTGAAGGTTATTTTCTCATGAAGACGCCGCGTGTGTGAGACATTAGTGGGATACTCGAGGGAAAATCCCATCGGCAAACGGAAGTGTTACTTTGATGATTTTGGCTGGAAGAGGTTTAAACTCAAACAAGGTCTGTGCAATAATTATCATCCCTCAAACAAGTTAAATCCCAATTGTAATAATCACCTCATCACTACATACAGAAAGTATGATGTCCTACCATCGGACTGTTTCTTATTCTGTCTACCTGTTTCTTATTCTGTCTACCTGCTCCTTCCTCTGTCTACCTGCTCCTTCCTCTGTACACCTGCTCCTTCCTCTGTACACCTGCTCCTTCCTCTGTACACCTGCTCCTTCCTCTGTACACCTGCTCCTTCCTCTGTACACCTGCTCCTTCCTCTGTACACCTGCTCCTTCCTCTGTACACCTGCTCCTTCC
The DNA here is from genome assembly GCF_964187855.1 of Myxine glutinosa. Taxonomy (NCBI): domain Eukaryota; kingdom Metazoa; phylum Chordata; class Myxini; order Myxiniformes; family Myxinidae; genus Myxine; species Myxine glutinosa. The sequence continues at coordinate 20,199,659 of NC_136263.1, forward strand.
TCTGTACACCTGCTCCTTCCCCTGTACACCTGCTCCTTCCCCTGTACACCTGCTCCTTCCCCTGTACACCTGCTCCTTCCCCTGTACACCTGCTCCTTCCCCTGTACACCTGCTCCTTCCCCTGTACACCTGCTCCTTCCCCTGTACACCTGCTCCTTCCCCTGTACACCTGCTCCTTCCCCTGTACACCTGCTCCTTCCCCTGTACACCTGCTCCTTCCCCTGTACACCTGCTCCTTCCTCTCTACACCTGCTCCTTCCTCTCTACACCTGCTCCTTCCTCTCTATACCTGCTCCTTCCTCTCTACACCTGCTCCTTCCTCTCTACACCTGCTCCTTCCTCTCTACACCTGCTCCTTCCTCTCTACACCTGCTCCTTCCTCTCTACACCTGCTCCTTCCTCTCTACACCTGCTCCTTCCTCTCTACACCTGCTCCTTCCTCTCTACACCTGCTCCTTCCTCTCTACACCTGCTCCTTCCTCTCTACACCTGCTCCTTCCTCTGTACACCTGCTCCTTCCTCTGTACACCTGCTCCTTCCTCTGTACACCTGCTCCTTCCTCTGTACACCTGCTCCTTCCTCTGTACACCTGCTCCTTCCTCTGTACACCTGCTCCTTCCTCTGTACACCTGCTCCTTCCTCTGTACACCTGCTCCTTCCTCTGTACACCTGCTCCTTCCTCTGTACACCTGCTCCTTCCTCTGTACACCTGCTCCTTCCTCTGTACACCTGCTCCTTCCTCTGTACACCTGCTCCTTCCTCTGTACACCTGCTCCTTCCTCTGTACACCTGCTCCTTCCTCTGTACACCTGCTCCTTCCTCTGTACACCTGCTCCTTCCTCTGTACACCTGCTCCTTCCCCTGTACACCTGCTCCTTCCCCTGTACACCTGCTCCTTCCCCTGTACACCTGCTCCTTCCCCTGTACACCTGCTCCTTCCCCTGTACACCTGCTCCTTCCTCTGTACACCTGCTCCTTCCTCTCTACACCTGCTCCTTCCTCTCTACACCTGCTCCTTCCTCTCTACACCTGCTCCTTCCTCTGTATACCTGCTCCTTCCTCTCTACACCTGCTCCTTCCTCTGTACACCTGCTCCTTCCTCTGTACACCTGCTCCTTCCTCTGTACACCTGCTCCTTCCTCTGTACACCTGCTCCTTCCTCTGTACACCTGCTCCTTCCTCTGTACACCTGCTCCTTCCTCTGTACACCTGCTCCTTCCTCTGTACACCTGCTCCTTCCTCTGTTCACCTGCTCCTTCCTCTGTACACCTGCTCCTTCCTCTGTACACCTGCTCCTTCCTCTGTACACCTGCCCCTTACTCTGTACACCTGATCCTTACTCTGTGCACCTGCTGCTTCCTCTGTCCACCTGCTCCTTACTGAATGAAGGGATTTTGAACATTTTTGTACTTGCAGACACTAACAAATAGGTCACCAAAATCAGGGACACCCATTCAAGGGGGATTACAAGGTTTGACGCAGAAAGGTCTAACATTCATATATTTGGGAAATAAAGGTGAATAATTATTACCCTGCACTCAAATCACAAATCAGGGTTAAGAAATTGGTTCACCCTGTCTGTCTCGCTACAGACGTCAGTCTATGATGAAGGACGTACTCAATTTCAATTGAATTCTATAGTTTGAACACTGCAGAACACGAATCGGAACATGAATTGGAACACGAACCTGCAGTTTAGCAGTACTTTGGCTCTGGATTTGGTAAATTGTATGGAATCCCGTCCTGAGCACACATGTGCCAAGAGGAGTAAAGTAATTATTTTAGTTTGTCTAGCAGTGAAACAAAATTATAAATCATTCCAAACACGAAAGTTACTGTTTTAAAGGACGTCATAAAGGATACAAACAAGAGGCAAGAACTATCGTGACGTGTTAGATAGGGTGGTGTAAAAGACACCGCATCAGTGGCGGTAAATTTCCGATTCAAATTTTTTTTTTTTTTTTTACATCCTTTAAAATGTTTATTTTATTTCAATTAAATTATATACTTGAAGAATTTAGGACACAAAATCGTCTTGTTTCCACTTCCAAAAACCTTGTTTCGCAGTGCAACTTGAAAAAATATTCGGCCATTTTATGCCATCTCGACCAATCAGATTTGCTGCTCAGCGTTGGGCAATATCTAGAAATCGGACAAAACGCAGCTTATAGGAAATAGAGATCGTGCTCGGAAACCACAAAACGCGAGTTGAAAAGACCCGTCCCACGTCCTTTTCCTCAACACTGTGCGGGGTAAGGGGTTCGATGAACTCTCGGGTTTACCAAATTGATTACAATGAGAGAAAAATAATTATTTAAGCATTTAATTTCCTAATATATCGTCTTTTCGTCAATAGTCCTGTAATATTTAATGGATTAAACTAACAAACAAAATTTAAATTATTATTCATTCTTTCAGCTCATTCAATTAACTCCTTCGGTCCCACATCGATCTTTTCTCCTCGCTCATTTTTGTCCTTCCCTCTCACTCTGTCAATTCTGATGCCAAAACGTTTTAATAAATTTTTTTAAATGTTTCAAATCTCTTTCCTCTCATAAGGGTTCTTCTTCCTCCCTTCATCTCTGTTTCATTCCTGGATAGTTCACAAGCCCTGAGGTTGTCCCCCATCCATATTAATGATATTTCCTACCCTCGTTAAACCTCCACAAACACACCCCTTCCTTTCCAAGTCATTGTGTTTCCTCCTCCTCCCTCCAACCAACTTTCAATTATTTCTTCCATTGCTCTTTCCCACCCGGTTTTCCCTTCCTGTTATCTTAGCTCTGCAACTTGTGCTTGAGCTCGTGTCAAGCTTGTTCACCGACCCCGTCTTCCTTTCCTTTATTCATACCATTGCTCTCGTTCTCACGGTGTGTTTTCCCACCTTCCACTTTGCTCTGTTCTGTATAACATCTCTTCCATGAGCCTCGACTTGTGATACAACAAACTATACATGGTTAAACTTGCTTAGGGAACCTCTAATAATGTGGCCAGGAACTCATAACCGAAAAACGTGGATCTGTCTGCCTGTTCCTTCCTCTATCTTCCTGTAACTTCCATCAGAACATTCCCTCCATCTAATTCCCTTGTATATAAAACAATATACCTGTTTTTCCTCCTTATACCTGTTTCTTATTTATGCATATTTCTTCTCTTCCACCTGTTTCAAGAGGAGGAAAAGCTCTTCCACCTGTTTCAAGAGGAGGAAAAGCTCTTCCACCTGTTTCAAGAGGAGGAAAAGCTCTTGCATCTGTTTCAAGAGGAGGAAAAGCTCTTGCATCTGTTTCAAGAGGAGGAAAAGCTCTTGCATCTGTTTCAAGAGGAGGAAAAGCTCTTCCACCTGTTTCAAGAGGAGGAAAAGCTCTTCCACCTGTTTCAAGAGGAGGAAAAGCTCTTCCACCCGTTTCAAGAGGAGGAAAAGCTCTTCCACCTGTTTCAAGAGGAGGAAAAGCTCTTGCACCTGTTTCAAGAAGAGGAAAAGCTCTTGCACCTGTTTCAAGAGGAGGAAAAGCTCTTGCACCTGTTTCAAGAGGAGGAAAAGCTCTTGCACCTGTTTCAAGAGGAGGAAAAGCTCTTCCACCTGTTTCAAGAGGAGGAAAAGCTCTTGCATCTGTTTCAAGAGGAGGAAAAGCTCTTCCACCTGTTTCAAGAGGAGGAAAAGCTCTTCCACCTGTTTCAAGAGGAGGAAAAGCTCTTGCACCTGTTTCAAGAGGAGGAAAAGCTCTTCCACCTGTTTCAAGAGGAGGAAAAGCTCTTCCACCTGTTTCAAGAGGAGGAAAAGCTCTTCCACCTGTTTCAAGAGGAGGAAAAGCTCTTCCACCCGTTTCAAGAGGAGGAAAAGCTCTTCCACCTGTTTCAAGAGGAGGAAAAGCTCTTCCACCTGTTTCAAGAGGAGGAAAAGCTCTTGCATCTGTTTCAAGAGGAGGAAAAGCTCTTGCATCTGTTTCAAGAGGAGGAAAAGCTCTTCCACCTGTTTCAAGAGGAGGAAAAGCTCTTCCACCTGTTTCAAGAGGAGGAAAAGCTCTTCCACCTGTTTCAAGAGGAGGAAAAGCTCTTCCACCTGTTTCAAGAGGAGGAAAAGCTCTTGCATCTGTTTCAAGAGGAGGAAAAGCTCTTCCACCCGTTTCAAGAGGAGGAAAAGCTCTTCCACCTGTTTCAAGAGGAGGAAAAGCTCTTGCATCTGTTTCAAGAGGAGGAAAAGCTCTTCCACCTGTTTCAAGAGGAGGAAAAGCTCTTCCACCTGTTTCAAGAGGAGGAAAAGCTCTTCCACCTGTTTCAAGAGGAGGAAAAGCTCTTGCACCTGTTTCAAGAGGAGGAAAAGCTCTTGCACCTGTTTCAAGAGGAGGAAAAGCTCTTGCACCTGTTTCAAGAGGAGGAAAAGCTCTTGCACCTGTTTCAAGAGGAGGAAAAGCTCTTCCACCTGTTTCAAGAGGAGGAAAAGCTCTTCCACCTGTTTCAAGAGGAGGAAAAGCTCTTCCACCTGTTTCAAGAGGAGGAAAAGCTCTTCCACCTGTTTCAAGAGGAGGAAAAGCTCTTGCACCTGTTTCAAGAGGAGGAAAAGCTCTTCCACCTGTTTCAAGAGGAGGAAAAGCTCTTGCACCTGTTTCAAGAGGAGGAAAAGCTCTTCCACCTGTTTCAAGAGGAGGAAAAGCTCTTGCACCTGTTTCAAGAGGAGGAAAAGCTCTTCCACCTGTTTCAAGAGGAGGAAAGGCTCTTCCACCTGTTTCAAGAGGAGGAAAGGCTCTTCCACCTGTTTCAAGAGGAGGAAAAGCTCTTGCACCTGTTTCAAGAGGAGGAAAAGCTCTTGCACCTGTTTCAAGAGGAGGAAAAGCTCTTCCACCTGTTTCAAGAGGAGGAAAAGCTCTTGCACCTGTTTCAAGAGGAGGAAAAGCTCTTCCACCTGTTTCAAGAGGAGGAAAAGCTCCTCCACCTGTTTCATAATGAGGAAAGGCTCTTCCACCTGTTTCAAGAGGAGGAAAGGCTCTTCCACCTGTTTCAAGAGGAGGAAAAGCTCTTGCACCTGTTTCAAGAGGAGGAAAAGCTCTTGCACCTGTTTCAAGAGGAGGAAAAGCTCTTGCACCTGTTTCAAGAGGAGGAAAAGCTCTTCCACCTGTTTCAAGAGAAGGTAAAGCTCTCCACCTGTTAAAGAGGAAAAGCTCTTTTAACTGTTTCTACTCTCTCACCTCTTCCTTCACATTCGTCTACCTGCGCCTTCCTTCTTCCATCAGTTCTTTCACCCATCCACCCATTTGTACCTCCTTCACCTGTTTCTCCCTGGCTCTTCCTTCATTTCACAGTTACCTTTCTGGATCTAAATGAAAATCTCCCTTCCCCGATGGATGAATACATCACATGACCTTCTTCCCTCTGTTCCCTCCAAATCCTAGTGCGTTCCTCCAGCACCCTCCTCTTGCTACCTCCTCTAACTTTAGATACAGCAACCAAAGCAAAGACTCCTACAGGACTGGCTTGGCGAACTTCCAGGACAAACAACCAGGACATTCACAGATTCACATTGAAAACAATTCTATTTAACCTGCAGCAATTTATTGGGAAGAATATTCCATTTGTTTGGAAGGACAATTTGAAAAAACAACAAAACAAATGTTAGAGGGAAGCGAACGACGCTGTCAGGCCAAGTTCAAACATCCCAAGCATGGGAATTCCCTTCCCTCAGACACTGACAAATGTTGCTACTCCTCCCACTCCCACTCCCCCTCTCGCAATCCTTCTCGCCACGTGACGTTGGTTAACACGATCTACAGACGCAAACAAGAGAAAATATTTGCCAGTAGCATTCCGGGCGGTGTATAAGCACCCCCAACGGAATTGCAGAGTTAATATGTAACGGTTCGGAGGCGTAATGGATAAAATGTGTGTGTGTTTTTTTTCGTTCGCTCTCACCGTACGGGTCTCCGTCCTCGCCTTGCGCCACCACCCTCCGACCGAGGACCTGCACGTGCTTGCCGCTCGTGCGGCTGTACAGCTGGTACGTGCGCACCTTGCGCCGGCTGTTCTGGTCCGTGAACTGGCTCGCCCGCGCCACGTGCTTGCCGAAGTCCGGAGAGGGCGTCGGGACCGCGTGCTGCCGGGAGGTGGTCGGAGAGACGGCGATGAGCGGTGGCAGCGAGGGCGACGCGCGCTGCTCGTGGTGCTGCTGCTGCTGCTGCTGCTGCTGCTGCTGCTGCCTCGCTCGTGCCCGAGCTCGCTCTCGCCGGCTAGCCTGCACAGGACGAGCTCATCGCGACGCATCTCGCCTCGATCCCGCCAACGGACACACACGACAACACTGCGTGCGTTTCCACCTGATGGCCGTGATTACAGAAAGGGGCTCGCGTCGCGGCTCGGCTATCAGGTGGGGGCTCGCGTCGCGGCTCGGCCATCAGGTGGAAACGGCATTCGCGCGGATACGAGGCCGACTGCATTCATGACAATGTTCGCCACATTTACGGCATTTTAGGGTCGACCGAGGGTGCACCCTATAGCAAGCAGCCTATAGCGCTCGCGGTGGGGAAAAAGCGCGCGAAACGCGGGACGGCCACGTGGTACGCGCGGCGCGCTATCCTCGGGCCCGGCCGTCTGCGTCTCGTCTGGCTCGACCGCAACGTTGTCTCAAAGACAGCAGCGACGCGCACGATGCGACGGAGACGGACACGGGGAGGGAGATGAAAGGTCGCGCCGGGGATGCAATTTGAGGGCGCGTGTTGCGTAATCTCACCTGTACTTGCACCACGAGCATGAAGAGCTGCAGTGACCTGCGGAACGACACAGGACGCGCGGGTCACACACACGCGCACCGTAGACTACGTCACAACGCGCGCGCGACACGGAGCCTCGGAGGATCCGCGGGGGTCACGCGGAGGGTCACGGCGGGAACATCGTGACGCGCGCAGGTACTTACAGGTGGAGTAACCTCGTCATGGTGGAACCGCGGAATCGCGTGTAGAGTGATCCCGGCTCCTCGTCGGGAGCCACGACCACCTCTTCGTTGTACCTGTCCAGCGAGGACGCCGAAACGTTATAAGTCCAGTCCGGGAGGGTCCGGTTCCGCAGTAGACCCCCTTGATCCCCTCCTCGAAGTTTTGGTGTATTGTATAGTATGCGGTGATACTCTTCTTCTTCCTCCACCCGATCTCGACTTCTCGCTGTATGATCGCAGGTGCAGTCGCGTGCTTGGACACCTGGACGAGTGGACGCGGTGGCAGCGCGAACTCGGACCCAGCACCTTGTCCTCTCGTCTCCTTGGTTCACTCTGGACGTGGCAGAAGAGCGAGCGCTCCGTGATGTGGGAGAAACGCGCGCTGGGCGCCGGCCGGGGGGGGGGGGGCAAGGGGTGGGAGGGGGGGAATGCAGGGGGAGCGATGGGCAGTCGCGCCCCGCGGAGCTGCCCAGAAAAGGCGCGCACGGGACGCACCCCTCGGGGTCTCTGCCTCCCCACCCCTCCGATCCCTCCTCCTCTTCCTCCTCTTCCTCTTCTGACTATTCGCCCTTTCTTCGCCCCTCCTCTTATCTTCCCACGCCGATGTTTCTCGCTCCTTCTGGCCGAGGAACCCGCGCGCTGCAGGTGGACCCCCGGGCCGATCCCGCGCCGTCCGGACCCCGGGACCCTGTGGGTTTTCGCGCCAAGAGTCGCGACGGACGCAGCGAGCGAACTCACACTCGAGCAACTGCCGCACCGGGGAAATGTCTGCAGTTCAATCGATATTCGCGCCCAGAAAGGAGGCGTTCTCCCTCCATTTCGCTCCTCGACTCTCCCTCCACGACTCCCTCCATCTCGCTCCTCGACTCTCCCTCCACGACTCCCATCTCGCTCCTCGACTCTCCCCCCATCTCGCTCCTCGACTCTCCCTCCATCTCGCTCCTCGACTCTCCCTCCATCTCGCTCTTCGACTCTCCCTCTATCTCGCTCCTCGACTCCCTCCATCTCGCTCCTCGACTCTCCCTCCATCTCGCGCCTCGACTCTCCCTCCATCTCGCGCCTCGACTCTCCCTCCATCTCGCGCCTCGACTCTCCCTCCATCTCGCTCCTCGACTCTTCATCCATCTCGCTCCTCGACTCCATCCATCTCGCTCCTCGACTCCATCCATCTCGCTCCGACTCCATCCATCTCGCTCCTCGACTCTCCCTCCATCTCCAGGAGAGCGGGACATGCTCCTGGGCCGGGACCACGTGCGCCCAATGGGACCCACAACCCGCTTCGCAGTTCGCGCTTAATTGCGATGGAGGGGAAACCGAGAGGGGAAATATCAACATTATTATTCAGATTTTAAAAATCAAAAGGTCAAAAGGTCATCCTGATTTTCGCTCCCACAATGTTCAATGTCTGCCCAGCGTCCTTTTGTTGCTAAACCCTCCCCCCCCCCCCCCCCCCCCCCCAACCAGAAAAGCAAAACACGCTCGCGCTGGCGCTCGTGCTGGAATGCCGTTGCTGTACTGTCTCGGAATTTGTTTTTTAAGAGCAGGTGAAGGACCGGGAAGGCGGGAGAGCGAACGGACGAGAGTGCTGGAGGCTCGGGATCGCGGGATTGGGCACATCATGTCCTGCAGTGGCGAGCCTGGCACTGCGGGCACCGAGCATCAAGGTGTGCGGTGGGCACGGCGAGCCTGGCACTGCGGGCACCGAGCATCAAGGTGTACGGTGGGCACGGCGAGCCTGGCACTGCGGGCACCGAGCATCAAGGTGTGCGGTGGACACAGCGAGCCTGGCAGTGCGGGCACCGAGCATCAAGGTGTGCGGTGGGCACGGCGAGCCTGGCAGTCTGGCACTGCAGGCACCGAGCATCAAGGTGTGCGGTGGGCACGGTGAGCCTGGCACTGCACATCAAGGTGTGCGGTGGGCACGGCGAGCCTGGCACTGCACATCAAGGTGTGTGGTGGGCACGGCGAGCCTGGCACTGCACATCAAGGTGTGCGGTGGGCACGGCGAGCCTGGCACTGCGGGCACCGAGCATCAAGGTGTGCGGTGGACACGGCGAGCCTGGCAGTCTGGCACTGCGGGCACCGAGCATCAAGGTGTGCGGTGGGCACGGCGAGCCTGGCACTACACATCAAGGTGTGCGGTGGGCACGGCGAGCCTGGCACTGCAGATCAAGGTGTGCGGTGGGCATTACAGGCCCTACCTCCACTTGCTGCAGGTCACCATGTGGCTTGCGGCGACGCACGCACATCCTTAAATTAAAGGTAACTTCGTCCTAATCCTAAAAATACATTAAATAAGGAAAACTTAAGTGTCGTTGAAGTTATGAAGTTTCGGTTCCCAAAGCTTGAAGACACTCGGATAAGGAAAGCCAGACAACATGGCACATAGGTGGACACCGTGGACAAGCGAGACAGGAAATGTCGAGCTGAAAAGTATGAGAACTGGGCCCACGTTCCGAGGAGCTGAAGTCAACGCACACAGCTGGGTCTGCCGCGTGGGGAGCGACCACACCTGCATGCCTGCACACTCTCCGCACCCGCCCCCACCACGACCATCGGCACCCCCACCACGCGTCACGTGACGCGCCACACCGCCATGCGGGGAAGGATCTCCCATCGGTGAGTCGTTCACTCTCCATTGGAAGTGCACGGTGACCGTCGGTGCGGGTTGGGGGTCCGGAGTCGAGATGTTCGGGTCAAACACCAAATGATAATGGTGGCGTCACATGACAAAAGCTCAATTCAACAACCAATCGCTAAAATCGCAGCCACGCCAAAGGGCAGAGACCATCATGACGTCCGATCAAAAACAAAATGGTCTTTCTGAACGTTGAGGACAAGGACTTTATCCTTACAAGTCGCAGCAGCTCGACGGCATTTTTGGGGGAGATCAAAGGGCGAAGAGATGGAGGACGAGGCAGGAGAGGAGGTGCGAGGCCAAACCAGCCGCAGCTTCGACATCAAGGGAGGGAGGGAGGGATTCAAACCGCTGGGCTATTGGGTTACGTGGGGAGCACACGTGGACAGCAGGTGCCCGGTATCGATGTGGTGACGTTGTGCCCGTGCGCATCGCGCGGACTCCAACGGATCTTTGTCGACCCGTGAGGGGACCGGGGGCGACTGTGTTGGGACCGGGGACGACCCGTGAGGGGACCGGGGACGACTGTGGGGACCAGGGACGACCCGTGAGGGGACCGGGGACGACCCGTGAGGGGACCGGGGACGACTGAGGGGACCGGGGCCGACCCGTGAGGGACCGGGGACGACCTGTGAGGGGACCGGGGACGACTGTGGGGACCAGGGACGACCCGTGAGGGGACCGGGAATGACCCGACCCATGAGGGGACCAGGGACGACCGTGAGGGGACCGGGGACGACTGTGGGGACCGGGGACGACCCGTGAGGGGACCGGGGACGACCCGTGAGGGGACCGGGGACGACACGTGAGGGGACCGGGGACGACCCGTGAGGGGACCGGGGACGACCGTGAGGGGACCGGGGACGACCGTCAGGGGACCGTGGACGACTGAGGGGCCCAGGGACCACCGTGAGGGGACTGGGCACGACTGTGAGGAGACCGAGGACGACTATCTCATTGGTGCGTTGGGATTCGTTACCGTACGTCATTAAAAATGTGGAAACCGCTTTCAGTACGTCGACGCTGCTGCGGTTGTGGTAAGTTCACATATTACGTACAGCTAGCGCGTGACGTCACTTCGTAGGCCGATCAAACGTCACATGGCTGCCCATGGCAAGCTATGCTAATTGCCTTCAATGCACGGCGTGGAAGGAGTAATCTTCATATTACATACGCAGATAACACCTGAACTTTCCAGATGCTGGTAGTGGTAGCGTCCACGTTGGTTTGTTGCATTCCCATCAACCTCTAAAAGGTAAAATCCCATGTAGTTACCCAACATCCTCATAATTAATGTAAAAATACAATATTTACTACTGTCTGTGCCAAGTATGACTTACATACAAGAGATCACATGGCCCCAAAGCAAAGATCAATAAATATATACACTCCCAGGCTGAAATCGATTATCTTATGTGCTCCCACCTAATAAAAAGGATCCGGATCGATCAACGTCTGAGTCCTGCACACGATGCATGTTCACCTGAACACCTGCGACGAGTTTAAAGTTTAGAAAAGAAAGAAAATCCTCCCTCCCTCCTTTTCCTCGTGCAGTCTTCATTAAACCCTTTGCCTCTAATTATTACCCTTCTTCACCCATCTGGACAAAAGCACTCATTAAAAACGATAGTTAAACCGACACAGGGTAATGTGTGTTTATAATCCATAACCGAGTGAACAACGCAACAAACAAGCCGCCATCGTCACGTGACACGAGCAGCCTAATGAGTGCACGAGGATGCAACAAGCCGCCAGTCACGTGACACGAGCAGCCTAATGAGTGCACGAGGATGCAACAAGCCGCCAGTCACGTGACACAAGCAGCCTCAGTGCACGAGGATGCAACAAGCCGCCAGTCACGTGACACAAGCAGCCTCAGTGCACGAGGATGCAACAAACCGCCATGGTGACGTGACACGTAGCCTAATGAGTGCACGAGGATGCAACAAGCCGCCATGGTCACGTGACACGTAGCCTAATGAGTGCACGAGGATGCAACAAGCCGCCAGTCACGTGACACGAGCAGCCTAATGAGTGCACGAGGATGCAACAAGCCGCGTCACGTGACACAAGCAGCCGAATGAGTGCAACAAACCGCCATCGTCACATGACAAGCAGCCGAATGAGTGCACATGGATGCAACAACCCACCATGGTCACGTGACACAAGCAGCCTCATGAGTGCACATGGATGCAAGCCGCCATGGTCACGTGACACAAGCAACCTAATGAGTGCACATGGATGCAACAACCCGCCATGGTCACGTGACACAAGCAGCCTAATGAGTGCACATGGATGCAACAACCCGCCATGGTCACGTGACACAAGCAGCCTAATGAGTGCACATGGATGCAACAAACCGCCATCGTCACGCGCCTCAAGCGAGCTAATGAGTGCACCGAGGCACACACGTGGTAAGCACATGCAAAAAAGAGGGCAAAGTGAAACAAACAGTTTTTATTTGGACTCGAGGGGAGAACAACGGCCTGGAGGAAATTGCATCACACATCTAAAGTAAAAAATGCAAGGAACGACGACGAAATGAATCCCATAAAAGATGTCCGAAGCGAGGCCATTATCGCACCGCTTGTTCGAACACTGATGCACAAACTTTGTGCGTTTTCATATATGGGGCCTGAAGTGTTTTCACCTGTCCAGGTACCACTTGGGGTGGGGTGTGGGAGGCAAGTTTTAAACTCGTTTTTAAACTTGGGACTAAAGTGAAATGGTTAGGCCGGTCGCTGGGTGGCGAGGCGACACTGTGGTTAAACGTGGAGGGAAACGGTGCGACGATTTTGGAGATGATGATGTCTTTCTTCAACTGGGTGAGGTGGTGTCAAAATGAATCTCAACAAACTCGAAGCATAAAATTAGTCGAGAGAGAGCGAGCACTAACGGGTGAGTTATCACAGAACTCGACCACCTGCTCTTATGAAAGTTGAATTTTTCAAGGTTATTGGGAACCTGTCCACCACCTTCCCAAGCAGGGAGCCACATGTATAAAAATTGTAGGGTGGGTGGGAGGAGCGGGTACAACTAAAATTAAAAAAAAACTTTCAAAGTCATAGTAAGTGTCCAGGCTTCAGGAATGCCCAAACATCTGCAGGTGGAACGACGCAGGTTATGGGTTTTGGGAGAGGTAACCAAAGGAGAAAAATGGGACGGGCAGGTGTGGACCGGTGCCGATTCGTGTCGGCAATGATCTCAGGCTTTCTGTTGGGAGTTGGCCCAGCTCCATAGATCCTTGATCATCTGAAGGGCACATGCAAATGGTCGTCAATACAAGCCTGGAAATGCAACTGATTGAGAAAGAGAAAAAAAAGGATGATAATTATCATAATAATTAATTAAATAAACATCTGCAGCACAACACAACACCTGACCATTCACCTTAACAAAACACAAGAGTGATTACGATGGTCAGAATAGTCCCGATGGAGGTGCCAAACCTGGCAGTAGATTACGCTTTTATAATCGGAAGCTCGAAAACGCCTTCCTTTGGTAGACGAGTCGGCCCGGTAGCTAATTTTTCTTTGGTCTCAACGGCCTTTTTTTTTCTTCTTCTTTTTTTAACTACAAAGTCGAGGCTCGTGAAAGAGCTAACATTTATCAAACAAACAAATCAAACAAACAAGTAAACAAAGTATATAAAAATGGGAGCGGTCGACAAGATGGGGAGAGAAGGGAAGCACACAAACACAACATTTGAGGGCAGGGACATCGGGAGATGTGTGGGAGGCAGGGGGCCTGGGGGGAGGCAGGATAGGTATAAAACGGAAGGACACCAAGGACTTCCAGGAAAGAAGACAAAAGTCACCACAAAAAAGTGGATTTGGGGTGAAATTAGCGGGGGTAGAAAAGATCAAGGTTTTGGATTGGGGAAGATAAGAGATGGTGGTGAACAGCCGTTTTAAAGACCTGGAGGGAAGAGAGGGATTTAAGAGAGTGAGGGTGTTTGTTCCAGAGGCGGGAGAAAAGAGGAATGAAGGTGAGCAGAGAGTCTTGATTTTGGCAGTTTAACCATAAGAGGGTTGCAGGCAGATCTTGTGCGACCTGCAGGAATATTTGGGGGACAGAGCCCAGAGAGAGCTGGGGGAGCAAGGCCGGAGAGGAGTCGGTAGAAGACGGAAAGACCACCAACCTGCCTGCGGTGAGTAAGTGAAAGGCCCTCGGAGATAGCGTCATCGCGGGAGATTCCAATGATTCTGAACGCTTTGGTTTCAACAGCGTGAAGACGAGCTAGGTGTGAGGCAGGAGCACCAGCCCAGAGGGGAGAGCAGTATTCCATTGAGCTGCGGATGAAAGCCTTGTATGTGGTGAGGAGCTCAGGTGTGCCAAGGAAGGACTTCGCACGACGGAGGATGCCCAGTCGGCGACTGGCTTTGGAAATGTGGTTTTCCCAGGAAAGATCATGGCAGATAGTGAGACCCAAAAGCTCGAGTGACAGAACTTCTTGGAGAGGATTATTCAGAAAGTAGATGGGAGGGTTGTCCAGTCGGTGTTTTCGGAGAGACATCGTAAGAGTGTGAGATTTGTCAGGATTGAAAGACATGTTCCACTTGTTTGCCCAGTCTGTGATTTTGTCCAGGTCTGCAGAGAGTGAGGAGGCTGCAGACTGCCGATCTGAGGGATGAGGAATGGAGCGGCAGAGAGTGGAGTCATCAGCAAAGAGATAGAGAGGATTTTCGAGAGAGTCAGAGAGATCATTGATGAAGACCAGAAAAAGCACAGGGCCCAGAACGCTGCCTTGGGGAACTCCAGCCTGAACAGGAAGAGGAGATGAGAGAAACCCATTCAGGGCCACACGTTGATTACGACGAGAGAGGAAGTCCGCCAGCCATGCGTGGATTTCCATGGATACCAAAGGAGGAGAGTTTGGTGAGCAGAGCGGGGTGCCAGACCGTATCGAAGGCACGTGATATGTCGAGGGAGACAGCTCTAATTTCCTGTTTGGCATTGAGGACCTCCATCCATTGTTGAGACAGCAGAAGCAGCATGTCCAGAGTAGCGTGACCTGGTCTGAAACCAAATTGATGATCAGAGATCAAGCCATTGGAGAAGAGGAAAGATTTCATATCCGAAGCAATGATGGATTCCATGACTTTGCTGATAATTGGGAGAAGGCTGATTGGTCTGTAGTTGCTAGGATCTGTTTTTGCACCTTTTTTGTGTAAAGCGGTGATGTTGGATGATTTCCAAGCAGATGGCAGTTGACCTTGAGCAAAAGAGAGGGTGAAGAGAACAGAGAGAGGGAGTGAAAGAGCGGAAGAACAGGATTTTAGGATGCCGTCAGGTCCAGTTGCAGAATCAGTCGAGGGTTGACAGAAACTTTTCCACCTTGTCAGGAGGAAAGGACACAGAGTCCAGGAGCAGCTGGGTACGACTGGGTACGGTGGGTACAGAGAGGGATGGGTTTGGGACACAAGATTTAGAGGCAAACACAGAGTAGAGGCATTCAGCTTTTTCACGTGCGGAGTCAGCTGTGTAGCCGTTTGAGGTAAGAGAGGGGATGGAGGGGGAACAAACACCAGAAACAGATTTGACCAGACACCACCAGGATTTGGAAGAGGGAGACAGATAAGAGAGTTCGGGCTTGAGAACGGAGAGATATTGTTTCCTGGCTCTCCTGAGGGTGACACACACTTGTTTCAGGCTTTGTGAAAGGAAATGAGATTTCCTTCCGTTGGATTTGCTTTCCAGGAGATGAAGGCAAGTTGTTTCTGGGCAACAGCCTCACCACAAGATTCCATGTACCATGGACGGGAGGAAGGGTATGACAACTGAAGACGAGATGGGATAAATCTGTGCATGAGAGAGAGCAATTTACTTTGGAAGAATTCCCAGGATGAGTTGATGTCAGAGGCGGTAGAGATGGGAGACCAGTCCAGATGATTGATGGCTGCTTGAAGACTGTGCCAGTTGGCCTGAGTGAAATGCCAGACTCGTCGACGCTGAGGAGGCTCCCTGAGAATGGTCAGAGAGATGTCCACTTTAACAAGCACATGATCAGATGAGCCGATTGGAGCAGAAGAAGAGCAGCAGACATTTTCAGGGAAGTTAGTCATAACCAAGTCCAGAAGAGAAGATGCTCCATTGACTGAGATCCGGGTCGGGAAATTGACAGATTGGGTCAGTCCCAGTGAGTCGCAGAAGTCCTTTGCTGAGGAGCCATGGCTGGTGAGAGAGGTACCCACACCCAGCCAACTGGCATGGTGACAATTGAAATCACCACATATGAGGAAGAGAGAGTTAGGATGAGTCGACAGAAGTTGGTCCATATTATCAGACAGCGAGATGTAGATCGAGTCATCACTGTTTGGTGGACGGTACAACACACATATGAACAAGAGGTGGGAGCGAAGGGGAAGCCGTAGCCAGAGGTATTCCTGGGGGTGAGGTGGAGAGAGTGCAGTGCAGGGCGAGTGAGGAAGAGAGTTTTTGATAAAGATAGCAACCCCACCTCCAGGACGAGACTCAGGTCTATCATACCGGAGGAGGGAGTAACCCGGGAGAGATAATAAGGAATCAGAGACATCATGAAGGAGGAAAGTTTCTGTTAAGCAGATCACGTCTGGTTTGACAGAAGCAACCTGTATGGAGAGATCAGTTGAGTTTGAACGAAGGCCCCGGATGTTTGAGGTCCATACCGTTAATGAAGAGGAAGGGGGAGCATCAGATACAGTACAGGGGGGAGGAGGGGTAGGGTAAGATGTGGAAGAGGTGGAAGAGGTAGGGAGAGCTGTTGAAGGTGTGTCAGAGATTTCAGAATAGCTCGGAGAAAGGGAAGGATGGGGCGGACAAAAGGTTTGATGGTGATTGGGTGAGGCACAATGAGGTGTTATTTGAGGAAGGGGAAGAGCGAGGCAGAAGGTTGGGGGAGATGGAGGTGAGAGTTGGAAGAGGGAAGAAGTGGGGAGGACACTTTGAGGAGGGGGAGTGAGAGGGGGGAAATTGAGAAGAAATGAGGGTTGGGAGATTTGAAGGGGAGGGGCGAGGGGGGAGTTTAGGAGGGAAGGGACAAGGGGAGGGATTTGAAAGGGATGGGATATGGGGGATATTTGGAGGGGAGGGGTGAGGGGGGAGTCAAGGAGGGGAGGGGCGAGGGGGAGTCTTGGAGGGGAGGGGCGTGGGGGGAGTTTAGGAGAGAAGGGGAAAGTGGGGAGATTTGAAAGGGATGGGTGATGGGGAGGATTAGGAGGAGAGTGGCAAGGGGGAAGATTTGGAGGGGAGGGGTGATGGGGAAGATTTGGATGGGAGGGGTTATGGGGAAGATTTGGAGGGGAGGGGTGAGATTGGATTTTAGAAAGTGTACGATTAATGGGAAACGAACATTTATTGCAAAATGAGTTTCTTCTGACCTTCGAGTCAAAAATACGTTTCAGGACGCTGGAGGGAGGATGGAATGTAGGAGAGTTTCGGGAATGTAGAAAAAAGGCACTATAAGAGATGGAATTTTTTTTTGGGATGGATAGATTTGGTGAGCAAGTCGAAAGCAGCCTTTTAAAGAAGAAGAAGAAAAAGGTGTTTTAATATCTGACGGAATACAGAACATGAGGGGAAAGTGTAAACATTTTCAGGTTAATAACAGTGAACGTTAACAGTGAACAGTAATAACTGTTATTTCAGTAATAACAGTGAACGTCGTTCGAAGAACGAACAAACGAATAAACGAATGAGAACAAAGAATAAGAACAGAGAAGGAAATGTATTTAAATGCCTTGCAGCATACCCGCTTGCCGTACCTCTTGTGCATTAGCTTGCCTTCCACCAAGTCCACATGTGCTTGGGCCAGGGCAGGTGTCTATGTTTATTAACAACATAGCAGAGTACCCGCCCGACAGCACGCTAAAAGTTCTTCAGACACATCCCGTTATTTGGGCAGTGTATAGGCAACGGACCGCTGCCTCGATCACTCCTGGCTAATTCAAATTGAACCCTCCCTCCCTCCCCCCCAAAGGAAGAAAATGCTAAGATGGGCAGAATTTACTACTATTTTTTTTTCCATTTTTTTTTTTTTTCAGAATTGAACAAAACTTCAGGAAACAACTTTAGAGTTTACTCATTAATCCCTAAAAGTTTCAGCTTCCTTGGTTTGGCACTCCTCTCGGAGGAGTAGATGAGGCAAGCATACATACGTACAACATCATACTTTCTCTCCATTATACATACACTACCTGGCCAAAAGTATGCGGACACCACTTCTAATTAGTGGCTTCTGCTGTTTCAGCCACACCCATTGCTGACAGGTACATATAATCAAGCACACAGCCATGCAATCTCCATAGACAAACATTGGCAGTATAATGGGCCGCACTGAAGAGCTCAGTGACTTTCAACATGGCACCGTCATAGGATGTCACCTTTCCAACAAGTCAGTTCATCAAATTTCTGCCCTGCTAGAGCTGCCCCGGTCCACTGCAAGTGCTGTTATTTTGAAGTGGAAATGTCTAGGAGCAACAACAGCTCAGCCGCAAAGTAATAGGCCACACAAGCTCACAGAACGAGACCGCCGAGTGCTGAAGCGCGTAAAAATCGTCTGCCCTCAATTGCAAACTGCCCCTAGAAGCAACGTCAACACAACTGTTTGTCGGGAGCTTCATCAAATGGGTTTCCATGACCGAGCAGCCGCACACAAGCCTAAGATCACCATGCGCAATGCCCAACGTCGGCTTGAGTGGTACAAATCTCGCCGCCATTGGACTCTGGAGCAGTGGAAACACGTTCTCTGGAGTGATGAATCACGCTTCACCATCTGGCAGTCCCACGGACAAATCTGGGTTTGGCGAATGCGATGAGAACGCTACCTGCCAGAATACATAGTGCCAACTGTAAAGTTTGGTGGAGGAGGAATAATGGTCTGGGGCTGTTTTTCATGGTTTGGGCCCGGCCTAGGGTTGCCACCTTCAATGTGGAACAAGCGTTACGCCTAGGTCCCCCGTCGGTGAAGTGATGTGAGTTGACAAAGTGGAAGATGCAAGAAACATGGAAGAGTCGATAATATTTGCGAGTGGGTTGGAGACACACCCACACACCAGATTAGAAGTTAGTAGTTCGTTTTTTTCAAGATATTCCACTCACAAGGTTCAGGCATATATAGTGGTGGCCATCTTGGATTTTGATGTGGCGACCCAATTTTCAATAGCGTTCTTCCTTATGCCTAGATACACCCACACACCATATTAGAACTTAGTAGTTCGTTTATTTTTCAAGATATTTTGCTCACAAGGTTCAGACATATATGGCGGCGGCCATCTTGGATTTTGACGTGGCAACCCAATTTTCAATAGCGTTCTTCCTTATGCCGAGATACACCCACACACCGGATTAGAAGTTAGTTCATTTAATTTTCAAGATATTTCGCTCACAAGGTTCAAAACACAAACACGCACGCACGCACGCACGCACGCACGCACACACACACACACACACACACACACACACACACACACACACACACACACACACGGACGGACGGACGGACGGACGGACGGGAAAACCAGTCCCCCTTTCGCTCCGCGGTGCGACGGGGGACAAAAATAAGGGACACCCCACCGCCCCAGCCCCTACCTAGAACATTTTGTTGTTCTAGTGGTGATCTTAATCTTAGTTCATGGTGATCGTAGTTGCCACTTTTAAGCCATTTTTCATGCTTTCATGGACATACATATCTCTCTACGTAAAGTGTGAGCAGCTGAGTAGAACTAGTTGTTCTGTGGATATGAAAGAAACTGGTTCAGATCAGATCCACTGCTTCGGCTGCGGATCAGAAAGATTGTATTTTACTGACGTATAAGACTCATACATTGGCAATGGCTATGTAGCCCCTGCTGTCCCACATTGTTGGCAGATCAACGAAAATACATCTTGTCTGACCTGAGCAGCAGTATAGATAATGAGATTCAGTCAATATCTCAGTTAAATCTCATATTTGTGCATTCCTAAATAGCAGATTTGTGTAAGTTTTCCTTTTACTCAATACCACATCAATTAATTGACTGACAAAACAACTTACTATTGTAATTTACAGATTTTTATTTCAATCAGTTGAACTAAACAAAAGTAGATACAGCACAAGTGTTGCCATTTTGTGTACAATTTAGGCCAACTACCCATTTGGTGTACAATTTAAAGAATTAAATTAAGCCGATTGAACAGGCCTAAAATATTTACATATAAATACATAAATATTTACAGTATAGCACCTCAGTGCTCTGGACACCACTGCCGCCCCCCCCCCCCCGATCCCATCTCTCTCTCTCATGACTTTCTCTTCCATGTGTACTTTTTGTCGCTCCTTGCAGCCTGAAGCAGTGGCTTGTCTTTCAAAATGGGACTTGGAGGGGAGGGACAGTGGCTTGTCCCTCCCCTCCAAATATCCCCCATATCCCATCCCTTTCAAATCCCTCCCCTTGTCCCTTCCCTCCTAAACTCCCCCCTGTGGGACAGGTCGAAGTTGAGTGAGACCAGTAGCTCACTCTTCATGAGCTCCACAGAGCATCTGTTCCGGATGTCACTCCATTTGTTGGCCAGTCTGGAGAATATTCTCTCCACAAACCCTGTTGAGGATGGTATGCTCAGTAGGTAGGAAATGACTGACAGCATATTTGGGAGATCGTTTAAAATAAAAAAACCTTCAATTTCTGATATTTTGCCTTTTCATTTGGGCTTCCCAATTGAAGCCCCGCCCATAGGGCGGGGTACAGTTGCTAGTAATATATAACAGACTGATAGTGCTATTTAGTAATACTTTATTTACAACTAGCAGAAGTACCCGGCATTGCCGGGCGGGGGAGGGGGAAGAGTAGGGGAGGGGAACGGGGGGGAGGGGAGGAGAGGGGGGGAGGGGGGGAGGGGAGAAGAGGGGGTGGGGAGAAGAGGGGGTGGGGAGAAGAGGGGGGGGGGAGGGGAGAAGAGGGGGGAGGGGGAAAAGGGAGGGGGAGGAGGAAAATGGAGGGGGAGGGGGAAAAGGGAGGGGGAGGGGGGAAAGGGAGGGGGAGGGGGAAAAGGGAGGGGGAGGGGGAAAAGGGAGGGGGAGGGGAGAAGGGGAGGGGGGAAGGAAGGGGAGGGCCAGTCAACAATGACGTTGCAGTTCTCATGGTCGGAGAGCAGCACAACAATCGCGACATCGTCCTGCATCTTCGCAACAGCACGAAGCGGCTTTTGGAGACTCACCGATCCTGTGACGCCCTCCAGTACTGGCGTTGCCGGGCGGCGGAAGGGAGACCCGTACATTCCCAACCCGTACATTCGCCCTCTCGACTCGAGCTCACTCGGACAAAAGCCTCGCACAAATTACACCGTGAAGGCCCAATGGCCATGTCGATGCCACAAATCAAGTACGTGAGCGAGTCTGGCGCACTGAATTGAAAATATATAGAACGCTCATACTCCGTGAAAAGTGAAGCCGCCGTATCGCCATCTTGGTTAGCACGACTCGACCAACTCGCTTCACGGATCACGTTTGTTTTGAACGTGTCCCAGATTTTAAAAGCCAGACAACTGTTAACTGCTCCAATCGGTTACAGAAGGGTTGTGGAAAGACGTTTCACAGCTGTTTCAAAGATGGTCTGGCGACGGGGATGGAACATCACGTGATCGCTCTGAGCGAATCAGCGCGCTGCTCTGCCACCGCCTCAGATTCCGTGCATAATATTCCTCGCTGAAATGCGCTGAGGTAAAAATATGGTAAAAAAATATTATGAAATAATTTTTTTTAGGTCAGCCATGTTCTTCCCAGGCTCAATGGCCATGTCTATGCCAAATATCAAGCACGTGAGCCTCTCCGTTTAGGAGTCTATCGTAGCATTACACACACACACACAAGCTGTTTTTATATATACACAAAGAATTAAGTTAAGCACCCCCCCCGTTTTTTTACAACCTCGCACATTACAAGTTTGTTGTCGTCAAAACAGTGTAATATACCCATGATATTGCTATATTTTCTGGAGAAGTGATATTATGGTCACATAAAAACATAACAATCATGCCGTTTTCAATATTTTATTCTGAATAATTTAAGGTGAAATTTTTTGGGAATTTTAGGCATATTTTCACCTCAATTTAAGTATGGAGCTATAGGTCCATCACGGACAGTGTGGATGACGTTTATGTTTTCTAACGTACAGTCATTGTTCTGAGAAGACCTCTAGCGATCTTTGCGTCAATAACGTGTGTAGGACCCACGTGATCGGATCACTGACTCAACCAATCACTTTTTTCCACTTTGATCACTCAATTTCATCAATGGATAATTGCTAATGTCATACCAATCATTATTTGATCTCACATACCTTAGAATATATGCCAATGTATACATATACACAAAGAATATATATTAGGGGGTGCTTACCTTAATTCGTTGTGTAGGGGTGCTTAACTTAATTCTTTGTGTATATATAGATTTGTAAATTGTCATATTTAGGCTCATAGAATATAAACTATCATATAGTCTACTGTAGGCATTATAAAATAAATCTAATTTTAACCTTCAGTCCAAAACCTGTCAGAATGGATGGAGTAGGCTAGTAGGGTATTGGCAGCATTATTAATTTCCACTGAATTGATAAAGCCTGGGCCTAGCCAAAAGGCTCGACTAATTAGATTAGATTAAACTTTATTGTCACTGTGTAGAGTACATATACAAGATATAGTACATATACAAGTACAAGTACTCTACACAAAATCGATGCCCATGATTTTGGAATGAGATGTTTGACGAGCACATACGGGTGTGGTGTTGGGGTGTACACATACTTTTGGCCATGTCGTGTAGAGTGCGGGTAATCAAAACGGGCAACGGAAAACCCTGCGAGTTTCGCCAAGACGACGTAATCAACTCTTCGAGCAAATAATCATAACATCGAGCGGTATCTCCACATTTACAAAATCTTAAAGGAATGCATTATGAAGAGTTAACAGATAAATTTGCAGCAAAGGTTTATTCCTACCTTCTGTTCCTCAATCTTAAAGCAGTTTTTGATGTGATTTACGAACTTGTCTTCCTTCTTGGGCATCTTTACCCCCTGCGGGACGAGGAAACATGGAGTCGTCAAGGCAGAGACAAACAATTCCATAAAGCACGTGCGTGGCCAAGAATGGCACCAAAACAGTAGGCCATAAAACCCTGGATCAGCAACTCGCACACAAACAGTTAGAATGAGTTTTCATGAAAACAAACAGCGTTTTAAGATAAACTGTGCGAATAGAGACACCGCGGTAACAAGTGTTGGGGGGGGGGGGGGGGGGGGGTGAATAATAAAAAAAATAAAAGAAAAACTTGCCCCAGACATGGACCTGCCAAATTCAAACAAGAGCGAACACCATAGGGGTTAAACTTTAAAATGATTTGCAGCCTGGCAGAATGAAACTGGCAGCTTTCTCGAGTGGAAAGTAAAAACTAGAGCTTCCAGGGAAGCAGAACTCAACTGAACTGACTGGACAACTTTAAAGTAGGTCAAGTCTCACATGACAAGTTTGATGAAAATTCGTCAATATATGTGGACGCTAGATTGTTAACGTCGTTAGAGCTGAAAACAATATGCCGGCCATTTTGTGACGGATCAGGTTGGAATGCAATAGCAACCTACCTTGTGTGGTCAGGGTTAAACATTCTAAGTTTGATCAAAATCTGTTAATATTTGTGGACGCTAGAGTGTTAACGTCGTTTTCATGACCAAAAACAAAATGGTCGCCTACGTCCGCCATTTTTCAACGGGTCGGGCTGAAATGTAATACCAACCTGGTCCTTGGGGTAAGGATGCTGCAGGTCAAGTTTGATCAGAATCGGTTGATATTTGTGGACGCTGGAGTGTTAACGTCGAAAAGTTAACGGACGACGGAGGGTTCAGTATGTGATGAACTCAACTGGACGGTAGTCCATTTGAGGTAATAAATCTGCAAATTGTTTGACCTCTCACCTTATCCATCTGCAATTTCAGTTTTGTTTTAACATCCTCAAGAGTGAGCGGCGTTTTAGGAGTCTTCAGCGTGGCCTGCTTGCCTTCCTTTTTCCCAGACTCCGTCGCCTGCCGGCACATAGACCATAGACGCATCGTGAATGATCATGGAAACAAACAAATACGGTATCCACGACAAACGGCCATGGTTTCACAAGCAGCTAGACCCCACACGTCTTCAAAACCCTCAAATCCTACGGAGATTACAATCGATACAGAAACGCACCTTGGCACCTGCTTTGGCGACCAATGGTGTCGGTGTCTTTCGAGCCTTGGCCTCACCGGCACCCTGCTTCCCAGATGCTTTCAGGTTCGGCTTAGTCCCAGGGGTTGAAGGTTTGGGAATGGCCTGACCGTTGGACTTCTTGAAAGGCATCCGCGTTGGGCCCTAAAGTTGGTGTGATTCGGAAGAAGGAAAGCAATGGATGAGCTCAGTCAGCAACTGCAGCTTGGGAGCAAAATGGACAGTTTTTACACATCCATACACTTCCCTCAACATTATTATCAGGACAAATACACTTTGTTGTGTGTGTACATGGTCAGGGCTTCATGGAAGACCTGAAACACTGAAGTGATCAGCAAGGAATGGAACAAAGGGAACAGTAGAGAGAGGGGAAAGTGTGTGTGTGAGAGAGAAAGTGGTAGAGAGAGAGAGTGGTAGAGAGAGAGAGTGGTAGAGAGAGAGTGAGAGAGTGGTAGAGAGAGTGGTAGAGAGAGAGAGTGGTAGAGAGAGAGAGTGGTAGAGAGAGAGAGTGGTAGAGAGAGAGAGTGGTAGAGAGAGAGAGTGGTAGAGAGAGAGAGAGTGGTAGAGAGAGAGAGTGGTAGAGAGAAAGAGTGGTAGAGAGAGAGAGTGGTAGAGAGAGAGAGAGTGGTAGAGAGAGAGAGAGTGGTAGAGAGAGAGAGAGTGGTAGAGAGAGAGAGAGTGGTAGAGAGAGAGAGAGAGTGGTAGAGAGAGAGTGGTAGAGAGAGAGAGAGTGGTAGTGAGAGAGAGAGTGGTAGAGAGAGAGAGAGTGGTAGAAAGAGAGAGAGAGAGTGGTAGAGAGAGAGAGAGTGGTAGAGAGAGAGAGAGTGGTAGAGAGAGAGAGAGTGGTAGAGAGAGAGAGTGGTAGAGAGAGAGAGTGGTAGAGAGAGAGAGTGGTAGAGAGAGAGAGTGGTAGAGAGAGAGAGTGGTAGAGAGAGTGGTAGAGAGAGAGTGGTAGAGAGAGAGAGTGGTAGAGAGAGAGAGAGTGGTAGAGAGAGAGAGAGTGGTAGAGAGAGAGAGTGGTAGAGAGAGAGAGTGGTAGCGAGAGAGAGTGGTAGAGAGAGAGAGAGAGAGAGTGGTGTAGAGAGAGAGTGGTGTAGAGAGAGAGTGGTGTAGAGAGAGAGTGGTGTAGAGAGAGAGTGGTGTAGAGAGAGAGTGGTAGAGAGAGAGAGTGTGGTAGAGAGAGAGTGGTAGAGAGAGAGAGTGGTAGAGAGAGAGTGGTAGAGAGAGAGAGAGTGGTAGAGAGAGAGAGTGGTAGAGAGAGAGAGTGGTAGTGAGAGAGTGGCAGAGAGAGAGAGTGGCAGAGAGGGAGAGTGGTAGACTGGTAGAGAGAGAGAGTGGTAGAGAGAGAGAGTGGTAGAGAGAGAGAGTGGTAGAGAGAGAGAGTGGTAGAGAGAGAGAGTGGTAGAGAGAGAGAGTGGTAGAGAGAGAGAGAGTGGTAGAGAGAGAGAGTGGTAGAGAGAGAGTGGTAGAGAGAGAGTGGTAGAGAGAGAGAGAGAGAGAGTGGTAGAGAGAGAGAGTGGTAGAGAGAGAGAGTGGTAGAGAGAGAGAGTGGTAGAGAGAGAGAGTGGTAGCGAGAGAGAGTGGTAGAGAGAGAGAGTGGTAGCGAGAGAGAGTGGTAGAGAGAGAGAGAGAGTGGTGTAGAGAGAGAGTGGTGTAGAGAGAGAGTGGTGTAGAGAGAGAGTGGTGTAGAGAGAGAGTGGTAGAGAGAGAGAGTGTGGTAGAGAGAGAGAGTGTGGTAGAGAGAGAGAGAGAGTGGTAGAGAGAGAGAGTGGTAGAGAGAGAGAGTGGTAGAGAGAGAGAGTGGAAGAGAGAGAGTGGTAGAGAGAGAGTGGTAGAGAGAGAGTGGTAGAGAGAGAGAGTGGTAGAGAGAGAGTGGTAGAGAGAGAGTGGTAGAGAGAGAGTGGTAGAGAGAGAGTGGTAGAGAGAGAGAGAGTGGTAGAGAGAGAGAGTGGTAGAGAGAGAGAGTGGTAGTGAGAGAGTGGCAGAGAGAGAGAGTGGCAGAGAGGGAGAGTGGTAGACTGGTAGAGAGAGAGAGTGGTAGAGAGAGAGAGTGGTAGAGAGAGAGAGAGAGTGGTAGAGAGAGAGAGAGAGTGGTAGAGAGAGAGAGTGGTAGAGAGAGAGAGTGGTAGAGAGAGAGAGTGGTAGAGAGAGAGAGTGGTAGAGAGAGAGAGTGGTAGAGAGAGAGAGTGGTAGAGAGAGAGTGGTAGAGAGAGAGAGTGGTAGAGAGAGAGAGTGGTAGAGAGAGAGAGTGGTAGAGAGAGAGAGTGGTAGAGAGAGAGTGGTAGAGAGAGAGAGAGTGGTAGAGAGAGAGAGAGAGTGGTAGAGAGAGAGAGAGAGTGGTAGAGAGAGAGAGTGGTAGTGAGAGAGAGTGGTAGTGAGAGAGAGTGGCAGAGAGGGAGAGTGGTAGACTGGTAGAGAGAGAGAGTGGTAGAGAGAGAGAGTGGTAGAGAGAGAGAGAGAGTGGTAGAGAGAGAGAGTGGTAGAGAGAGAGAGTGGTAGAGAGAGAGAGTGGTAGAGAGAGAGAGTGGTAGAGAGAGAGTGGTAGAGAGAGAGAGTGGTAGAGAGAGAGAGTGGTAGAGAGAGAGAGTGGTAGAGAGAGAGAGTGGTAGAGAGAGAGAGTGGTAGAGAGAGAGTGGTAGAGAGAGAGAGAGTGGTAGAGAGAGAGAGAGAGTGGTAGAGAGAGAGAGAGAGTGGTAGAGAGAGAGAGTGGTAGAGAGAGAGTGTGGTAGAGAGAGAGAGTGGTAGAGAGAGAGAGTGGTAGAGAGAGAGAGTGGTAGAGAGGGAGAGTGGTAGTGAGGGAGAGTGGTAGAGAGAGAGAGAGAGTGGTAGACTGGTAGAGAGAGAGAGAGTGGTAGAGAGAGAGTGTGGTAGTGAGAGAGGGGGCAGGGGGGAGGGATACCAACAGCAGGGTTGAAGGATAAATAAGAGGAAGACTTGGACAAATAATGGGTGTGGGGAGGGATGAGGGGTAGAGAAGGACAATGAGGTGGACAATAGGGATAAAGAAGGAAACTCTGGAAATTTGGAAGGTGAGCTCGAGGGAGGGGATTAACGGGAGTAAAGCGATCATAGTTTTGGATTGGGGACGACCTGAGATGGTGGTGAACAGCTGTCTTTGAGACAATGAGGGGAAGAATGAGATTGAAGAGTGTGAAGTCGATTCCATAAGCATGGGTGGGGAGGATGAGAAACGAGCAAAACAGTCCACTTAATATTGGACTATCACTTGTTCACCCTAATTGCAGCATGAACACGATTGGATGAAATTTCCAACAAAACAGAATGGAAGTGAATCCATTTTCTGACCGCTTTTACACTGTGACCGTTGACGGTCCGATCCAAATGCATGTAGCAAGCAGGTACTGGTCGCATCATTTGTGGGGGGGCACAACTGTCCCACTGGGTGCCCCTAGTAATTTCAGGTGGGAATTTCACAAGGGTGAAATGGAATCATTAAAGTCCACCAGCTAATGGTAGGAGTCGGGTGCCAAAGTTGTAACTAACTTTTTGAGGCATGGTGCTCACAAACAAACAAACAGGGGTGAATACATAGCCTCCGTCCACCTTCGGAAATGGACTGACAGAGGGGCAAGTGGAGCAACAGTTGGACACAACGGAACGGAACGAAAAAAAAAAAAATAATGATAATAATAATTTGTACAAATGTGCTTGGATTCCACAAAACCGACAAGATGCAGATTTGATGCTGGAGCACCAGCTGCAGGGGAGAGCAGTACTCCATTGAGCTATGGATAAAGGCCTTGTCGGCTAAGAGTACAGTTCAGATCTTTCAAATAAAGACTTGGAATGACAGATGCCAAGTATGCAGCTGGCTTTGGAGACAAACCTCATGTGGTTGACCCAGAAGAGGTCACATATTATTATATGTGACCTCTTCTGGGTAAAACACAAGGTGTGTAAGGCCTATGAGCTTAAGATAACCCCTTCCAATGGCTGGCCATGGAAATAGTTAGGCTGTTAGGGAATGGGGATGGGGGAGGAGAGTTGTTTGACCATTCTTCCAGAGATTGGCCAGGATTGAATATGTTCCATTTCTCAATGAGAGCCTGGTGTTGGCTTAGCGGTTAGGGTGCCGGCTTGGGATCCTAGGATCCTGGGTTCGAATCCCGGTCGATCGCTGAATTAACACCAGGGGGGTTGACTCAGCCTGTCATCCTTCCGAGGTCGGCAAATTGAGTACCAGCTTGCTGGGATGAATGATCCTGGTGTGTATCCCAGTTTAGAATAGGTACACCGTATCCCTGCGCATCGTAAAAGGCGACTACGGGTTGGCGCCAGGAAGGGCATCCGGCCATAAAAACATTGCCTCAAACAGGGAATCATGATTGTCATGGGCCCCGCAAGGCTAACCCCCGCTCTAGCGGGGAAAATGGCCTTAAAACGATCATTCATTCTCAGACCAGCATTTAATAAATTCCAGATCAGCAGAGAAATGCAACAGCTGAGCTGTCTATCTGTCAGTGGAATAGGGTAGACCCCCTTTACACAGGGCTGCGACCTTTGTGCCACCTTTGAACGACCAAAAAATGGCCAGGACGCTCAATGGTCGCCTAAACCCAGAAAATCCTGTTTCTATGTAACTGCTCCAGCGATCCTTGTGCCTCCCTTGAACCACCAAAAATGCAATTTTCGGGCATTTTTATGGCGATCTACGAGCGACCTGTGCGTCCACTGCGCCACCTGCCTGCTTCCCCTGTGCAACCTACGCGACTAGAAGCTACATAGGCGACCCCCGAGCAATGTTTGGGCAACCATTGAGCCTCCTCTGTGCCATCATCGGCGACCAACGGCAACCACTGGGCGACCATTCAGCCATGCTTCTGCCTCCTAGGCGACCCTTGAGCATTGTTTGGGCGACCCCTGGCGACTGCTGGGCAACCTGGAGTGCCTGGGCAACCTGGAGTGCCTGGGTATATATATGCCCTGATTCTGGCGCTTTTCCATCAGTTTCATCCTAGCTGCCAAAGTGAGAACATCTCCAGAAGATAAAGATTTTGGGATGAACAACCAACTCCTCTTGCATACTGCCATCTTACAAGGTCACCAAGCACTGCTGGTGAACCAGATGGCCATTGCTGTCCTTAGAAGAAGGATGAACAGGCACAGAAGGAGACCACGAACCTGGTGGGTCCGCCCCTGGCTGACAACAGAGAAGTTTACAATTCGGGGACAACAGCCAACTGATGCAAGAACTGCGGCTAGAAGATTAAGGGTCCTTCTACAATTACTTTCGAATGGAGCCAGCGATGTTCGATGAACTCCTCCAAAGGGTTGGCCCAAGAATTACGAAACAAAATACCAATTGGAGAGCAAGTTTGGAGCCTGGTCTGAAGCTAGCTGCGACCCTCAGGTTCCTTGCTACTGGGGACAAGTACCCTACCCTCCAGTACCAGTATCATGTGTCACATAGCACTATCTCTATCTTTGTGCCAGAAGTTTGCAGAGCAATCCGAGAAGAGTATAAGAATGAAGTTGTCCAATGCCCAAGAAACCCCCAAGAGTGGCAGATTGTTACAGATGACTAAGAACCGGTGAAATGTGCCTCATGCATGTGGTGCCATTGATGGAAAACATGTAGCAGTGCGATGTCCTCCCAACACAGGCAGCCTCTACCACAATTACAAGGGGTTTTTCTCTGTGGTCCTGCTTGCGTTGGTGGATGCCAACTACAAATTTCTATGGTGTGATGTTGGTGGCCTTGGTACGATGTCTGACTGCCAGATATTCAATGAATCAGAACTGAAGCAGTGCCTTGCAGATGATACCATCAACTTCCCCGCTCCTGAGCCACTGCCACATGATGACCGTGACACCATTCTTCCTACATGGTGATGATGCGTTTGCCCTCAGGACCTATATGATGAAGCCATACTCTTCCAGGGGACTCACCAAGGAGCAGCGGATCTTCAATTATCGTATATCTCGTGGCCGACGTGTGGTGGAGAATGCATTCAGCATTCTAGCTCAGCGATTTCAAGTCCTCCTTTCAACGATGCAGCTGTTGCCTGAAGCTGTCCGGGATGTGGTTGAAGCATGCATCTGTCTTCACAATGCAATGCGCGAGAGATATCCAGCCCTACAGAATGCTGCACTTGATAAAGAAGATGAAAATCACAACCTCATCCCTGGAGAATGGCGACAGCAAGCAAACATGCACGATGTCGAACAAGTAGTTGGACCCAACCGTGACACACGAGCAGGGAAACAGCTGCGAGAGTACCTCAAGCTGTATTTCAACAATACTGCTGGATCTGTTCCTTGGCAGGACCGTATGATTTGAGCTGTTGTGTGTGTGTGGAACAGCGTTCTCATACTCATGGACTTTATTCAACATGAACATTTAATGATGAACATTTTCATAAAACTGACGTTAAAAAAACTTATGATTGTTTATTGCTTTTGAATTTGTACTTTTCATAGAATAAAGAATGTAGTTGTGCATTGTACATATTTGTTGATGTAAATGTTACAGAAATGTAATAGAAGCAAAAAGAATAGAAAAAGCTTAAAACTAGAACATAAGTAAAGAAATGTAAAACAAACACATTTATAAGGCTGTGGCGACCTATATTGGAAAAAAACCAAAAAAAAAACCACCTTTAGAGGCCATTTTTCCCCGCAAGCGGGGGTTGGCCTTTTTCGGGAACCGTGGTAGTTGTTGTTTTTCGGTCCCCTTTTTGAAGCAATGTTTTACGGCCGGATGCCCTTCCTGACGCCAACCCTTTTTGCCGCCTTTAACGACAAGCAGGGAATTACCAGTGAACTGGTACTCAATTAGCCGACCTCGGAAGGATGACAGGCTGAGTCAACCCCCCTGGCGTTAATTCAGCGATCGACCGGGTTTCGAACCCAGGATTCTAGGATCCTAAGCTGACACCCTAGCCTAGCCGCTAGCCCAACACCATTGGAAATGAAACAACGTTTTCCAATAAACTTTATTCAACATGAGCATTTAATGATGAACATTTTCATAAAACTGACGTTAAAGAAACAGTATGGAAATGCCTATGGCAGCGTTTCTCAACCTTTGATGGCCCATGGCCCCCCTACCGAGTCGCTTAACATTCGTGGCCCCCTGCCCTTCAATAAAAGATGCAGATTTCGTTTTATGAAATTTATTTACTCAGTCTTAAAAGATAAATCAAAGTAAACATTTTTCTAAGCAATACAATCAATGAGACACTTGCTGTTGGGCTTGTCTGACGAGGCCTCTTATGTCCGGCTCCGTCTTGGACACAGCAAGGCGAATATCGTTCCCAACGTCAAGACGGTTTCTGGACTTCGTTTTAATGGTCGCAAGGTCAGAAAATCCAGATTCGCAAAGATATGTTGTGGCGAATTGAATGAGCATTACGGATGCCTTCTTGCTGAGTAGTGGATACCCATCCTGAACAGACAACCAGAAGGTGGAGAGGTCTTCTTTGTTACTGAAGACCAGCTTCATTGCTTTTGAAACCTTCAACTCTGCCAGCTCCTCTGCTTCGTCTTCAGTAGGTTCAATTTTGGCGTTGAACGGGTCTTTGTGCCACGGAACATCCAACGGTGCATCGTCGAAATACGATTTGAACTCAGCGGAGAGATTGTCGAAATGTCTAGTGATGCAATCTTTGATGCTGACGGGAAGCTCAATCCTCTGCGTCTGCAGGTGCTCGTCCAAGAAAGGAAACGAGGCAGTGGACCCGGCCTTGATTCGTGCCTGCCAGACTTCCATTCTAGCAGACAGTCCGGCAAGCTTGTCTTGAACGTCACTGACTGTCACATCACGGCCTTGCAAGGACTGGTTCATTTCGTTGAGTCGGCCGAATATATCGGCCAGGTAGGCGAGCATCATGACGAACTCTTCATTGTCGAAGTGGACATGGAGGTTGTTTTCGTTGTCTCGCAGGAAGATTTCCACCTCAACCCGGAGTTCATACAGCCGAGAGAGGCATTTCCCCCTCGATAGCCAACGGACTTTGGTGTGGAACAGAAGTCCAACATGTTCCGCTCCCATTTCGTTGGCCAGGAGTTGGAAGAGCCGATGATTTTTGGCCTTCGCACGAATGAAGTTGATCACTTTGACCGCGACGTCCATGACTTCCAGCAAACGAGGCGGAAGAGTCTTTGACGCAAGAGCGTATCGGTGTAGCGAACAGTGGGAGGACGTCACATGGGGCCATTCGTTCTTCACAAGCGTGACGAACCCTCCTCTGACGCCGACCATCGCTGGGGCACCATCAGTACAAATGTGCTTGAAATTCTGCCAACCGAGTCCGTCAGCTTCAAAAAAAGAGTCCACAATAGCTTTGATATCTGCTGCTGTCGTTGTGGTTGGTAGGGTATTGCAGAACAAGAACTCTTCCTTCATCTTTCCCTTTCTCTCGTAGCGAGCGAAGGCGATCAACTGGCTCTCCAGGGCGGTGTCGGTAGACTCGTCTAATTGAAGGCTAGCCTGGAGCGTGCTTTGTTTGATTTCGGAGCAAACTTGACGGCACACATCAGCAGCCATGTCGTCAATCCGTCGTCGGATCGTGTCATTAGAGAGCGAAACTTGCTGGATCTTCTTTTTCGCCTCTGGTCCGATCATCAATTCCACCATTTTCTCTGTACATGGCTTGATAAGGTCCTCAGCAATAGTGTGCGGCTTCTTGCACTTCGCAATTCGGTATGCCACTTCGTAGCTGGATTGAAGAGCAGGTTTTTCTTCTGGCCGGAATCCAAATTTGGGAAGTGTCGCTTCACGGTCATATCGTGATCGTTTCGCAGACAGAGCGTCGATATTATCTTCCTTCCTTCCGGGATGCATCTTGTCACGATGGTTTGAAAGTTTGGAAGGACGTAGTGACGCATTTGACATCACGACCGAGCAGTGCAGACATTGCGCGCAGTCCACACCATCTCGACTGACATTCGTGAATCCAAACTTGACATAGCTGTCATTCCATTTTCGAGCCTTCGACATCTGAGAAAAAAATTGCAAATACGAATTAATTACTTTTGTAACGGTAATAGAGTAAGGTTGAAAATTAGGTTTAGAAAAGTGCTCTGGAGGGAAGGAGAAGAAAGGAAGTAGAGATGTAAAGAAGCAGAAAGAGATGGAGAGAAACTCATCTACCCTTTTTTAGAGAAGGTTAAACTCATCTACCCTTTTTACTTTGACACTATGACCGGAGACTCGTCACCTTAATTGTACATTACAAGCTTCTGCATTCTGAATCGCAGTTTTTCGGCGTCCGCTCATGGCCCCCCGGTCGAAGGAGGGGGCCACGGGCCCCCGGTTGAGAAACGCTGGCCTATGGTATGGCAGTCTATACACGTCAACATACACAACACTTTAGCTCTACTCAGAGTCACTTGCAGTTGCTTGGAGTTGAGGGGTGTTAAGTGGCTGGTCACTGATGCGACGAATTTGGCCCTCTCCTCCCTCACTGGCTCTGGCTGAGCCAGATTGATCGACGGCTTGCAGAGTGTCAGTGTCCAGGTCCCTTAGGAGGCTCAAACCACTCAAACGTAGAGAGGATTCTGGGGTACTGGTTGAGGGTGCTGTAGGAGCTGTCCATGGGCGCGGTTGAGATGAGCACGGGGTGTTCAACTGGAAAAACTCTTGCTGCAACCGGCGTGGCTCCATTGACCCCCAGACGGAGGTGGGGTTTTGGACATCGGTTGGCCACTGGTTGGGTGGGGGCTGCCACATGTGTTGACTTGGTGCCTGGCCATATGGGGCCATTCAAATATTATGTAACGCGATGGGGGGTGGGGGGGGTGTACAGCCGAGCGTTACGAAGTGTTACGAGGGGGTGGGGGGGTGTTCGCATCGGCGTTACGTAACAGTAGTGATCTAAGTTTTTAAAACCAAAAGTGGGATTACTACTCATCCCATTTTTGGTTTCAGCAAAAATGGGATGACTACTCATCCCATTTTTGCTGAGACCATGTTGATACTGAAGTCGAAGTCACAACGAGAAACCACATTTAACTGTATTAAATTTAGTACTCTTTATTACTCTTTATAATATTGACGCCACAACGAATTGTTTGTATAGCCTCTTAGGGTCTCGTAAGTTATTCCAGTTCCCATGCGGGTTCGCGTGCTTCGGTGGTCAGTATCGGGGTACCGGACTCGATTGATTGCTCCTGTGGAAGTTGGAGCCCCTCAGTGTCGACACCATCATCGTCTAGCCATTCCAGGACCGGCTCGTTCTCCTGGTACGCCACCAGGCACATTAGCTCCCGCTGTCGTCGTGCGGCTACGCGCTGCGGGCGCACACATTCCACGCGCTGCTCCAGTTTCTTGTCCTTGTGACAGCGGGCATGGGCCTTGCCTGACTTTATGGAGGCATGATACAGTCCACAAGTTGAACAAGTCCGCCTCTGGAGTTCGGTTTCCAGAGTAGGACATGCGAAGTCATACGGGACTCCACTCCCTTTGGGAATTTTTTATGGGCTCCCGGCGTGAGAATGCTCTGCCCAAGGACAAGGCTCTGGAACAGTGTTGGAAACTTCCCATTGGTCGTGTTGCAAACGAGCCTGTCACCCGTCTGCTGCACGGGCAACGGGGGCGGAAGGAAGCGATCTCGGACTACACTGAACAACGAGCTTCTGGGCTCTCTGCAACAGTCTCAATCGTTACACTTGACCAGTTGTACCTTATACTGACTCTCCAGTACATGTATCGCCTGCCAGTCTCTGTCCTTCTCAATAATATAGTCTTCCGCATCTGCCGAGATGTATTCTGCCACCGTTGGGAAGTCGTCTATGACAGTCTGAGACCAAACTTCTGCCAGGACCTTGCCCGCATGGGCGAAATTCTGGACTTCCAGCTCATCATCGACCGTCTTGCCCGATCCATCAAGATGACTGCCGAAGTGATCGTGGGGCAGCACGAGCCCTGCCAGGTCGTGGCTGAGCGGTGCCATACGTCGCTCAACCCAATTGAAGGCGCTCCTACCTGGGGTGTTGGTCGCGATGAACAGGGCATCCAAATCGTTCGTACAGAAATAGTCAATTGCACACTGAATTGTTTTCTCATAACGCGGATTTTCGTCCGGGCCGCCATCCACGGTCACAATCATGACATGTTTTGGAAGAACGTCTTTGCACGACAAGCTGTCCTGAAATTCGGTCAAGGAACGAATGCGTTTCATGTCGTGGAGGTGGTTGAATGCAGTAGATGATGAATGCATGCTTAGCACTCCTGATGCCGATAGAGGTGGGGCCCG
Source organism: Myxine glutinosa (assembly GCF_964187855.1). Lineage (NCBI taxonomy): Eukaryota > Metazoa > Chordata > Myxini > Myxiniformes > Myxinidae > Myxine > Myxine glutinosa. The sequence continues at coordinate 20,234,637 of NC_136263.1, forward strand.
ATTATGTCACAGCACCACCGGTGATAGAGTTACCCTTGATCATTACTGCAGCGATGACGGACGGCACCAATTTATGCCGGGAAGCAATGACGAAGTCGTGGTCACTCAATCGGACTTTGTATTCCATATGCATGATCAACGGCGCCTGTGTATAGGCGGCCGTTAGGCCAATAGGAACCCTGGCTTTGTCATCTTGGGAATGGAAGGTAACTTCATCAGGACCCAACAGTGATGCCAAGTTTTCGAGATTTGCGATAGATGCCCTGGCAAACATCGCATCTTTATGCCCGGAGTGTACGTCATTTTGAGCTCTTGACAGTTTCACTGGTACAGTTTTGCAGTGCCTCTTCCCCTCCCGCGTTGTAGAGTTGCGCGGCAGAAGGCGGAGGTAAACAGAACTTCGAAATAGCTGAAAGCCACGTTTTGTCAAGGCAGCGGTTAGGTCATCCAGAGTCTTGACCGTTCTAATGATCTCAGAACGTCGTCGCTCATCAGCCGCGGAACCACCGAAAGCGATATCCACTATAACTTTGTGAAGTAGGTTCTCATCAACTATCGCTGGCCTGCCCACAGTTGATTTTCGGAGTTGTTTACGTTGGTCTTCATCTAAGTTATCCAACTTTCGTTTGTAGTTATCCCGGTACCGTTGTTGCCGCTCTTTGTTTTTCACGCAGTTTTTGAGTTCAGATTTAAGCCCATCCAGTTTCTGCTGTTTCTGCTTCAGATCCCTACGCTCATCCGCTGATAAAAGTCCTTGGCCTTGACGGTTGGACAGATAATTCACTTCATCTTGTACAACGTTAAGGGTGGCGTCCAATGCTTGTTTTTTCGGCGCTAGCCGCACCTTGGTTTCCTCAGCTGAGCTGGTAGTCGCAACGGGTTGCACGGGTTTCGTCGGTTTGGGTGGTGCCGCGGGTTCGATAGTGCCATCAGTCTCCTTCTCTGCTTGTAGTTGGTCTGTCGCCACTGACCACTGTCAGTACCTGAATAAAATAAAAATCCCTATTACTTTCCTTCACCTAGAGAACATTTTCAGACAATCATCAAAAGTATCAAAAGTAATTCTCCAAAAATCTCAGGAGGAAATCGGCTCAATAAACCCGTTTAATTCAAATCCCCCATCTGTTGAACTTTCCCGTCACGTGGTCACCACTCATCAGCATCGTCAGTGAGTAATCGTACGATTATATTCTATATATTCGATTATATTCTCGTTCAAACCTATCGGTGGCGGATCCAGGAATTTGCCCTACGGGTGCACGGAAAAAGGCCCGATGAATCTCATTTGCACCCGCCCCGCACGACGGCCAAAAAGGGGACCCATAAATCCCCGTAATAGTCGAAAGGGGCGCCTTAGACACCCTGAGGGGGCATTTGCCCCCCCCCCCCATACGGCCTGGAATCAGGGCGGTAAGCGTGGATGGTGTAAGCTACAATGCAAATTCATAGCAGCGGAAATGGGAACACTACATTTTGGTGGCAGGAAGCAGCACTGTATACAACAAGACCGCTCAGAGAGCGGGACTTGGCGAAAAGACGAAACGACGTGAATTTGGTGTCAAATTAAAGCCAATCTATGGTTTCATAGAAGTGTTTAAGAGGAACTATAGCGCTAAAGTACAAAATATTTGATTTATAAGGGTTTGAAAATACGGTGTTACCCAGGGGTAGGGGGTTTTGACTTTTCAGTCATCAAAGGTCAATGATTTTGGTACCAAATGAAAGCCAGCATGCGACTTACTATATGTGTTTTAGAGGAAGTTTTGGTCGAAACCTAAAACGTAAGATTTTGGCCGATTTTGATAAAATTGACCTCTGGTCAATGACTCAGAGCCAAATCCGGAAAAAACCGGACGATATTTTTTAAAGCTAGTACCATTGTACCAACCTGCAACAGCTCCAGTTTTTGTGGAAATAGTTGAATCTGCTATTTAGGGATAGGATTTAGGCATTTCGGGATAGAAATAGAATGTAGTTCCCGGTTGTGACTAAATGGCACAAAATTTGCGGTGTGTATACTGTATTATCGCCCATTCAACACGGAACGCACGCCAGAAACAATATCTTAAAAATTGCTCATTTATTACCATGATTACAGTTTCAACATAATTTATAGATAGATAAGTTCTATATATTCTGAATGATACATTTTCATGATATTGAGAATATTAGCTGTATTTGCAGGGAATGATATTGTGAGTCGCATCACTCTCATTTGAAGGACATGAAAATGTACATACCTTTGACCAAAATGAAAGCATCCGGCCCTTTCGTTCTAGTTCCTTCTGTTTCCATTCTTGAAGCTTTTCCGTCACAGCAAGCTGAATGTCGTGTTGCTTTTTCAGTTGGGCCCATATTTTGGCGACTTGTAATTGCACAGCTTGTTTAGAAGTTGAGGGGTTTGCCTTGGAAAATCCGTCGATTAAACTCTTATATAGCTTTTCTTTTATATTCATGGCCGCCATGCTTGAAATGTGTGCGGTTCATGCGTTTGCCCACCAATCACGCGACTGCCGACAAAATGGCGTTTCTTCGGAAGGTAAAGGTCACCCCAGCTTGCAACCCCACCTGGCGAATCGTTCATAATCACCTCAACCTATGGTGCACCGCAGTGCGCAAAACAGATGTTCTTTGCCGCAGCAACGATCGCGTGTTACTCTAGGCTGATTACTATTTTGCCGGTGCTCACATCTATTTCCGGGTTAGGTGTTCATGTTGCTTTGTTTCTGATTATTTTTTCTTTGAAATTTAAGAAGTGTAAAACAGTTTTTAACTATTTATAATCTGGATAAACATATATTGTTATGCTAGTTTCCTGGGATTATATTATATATCACATTATTTTATTTTGCCAGTAAACATCTACTAAAATGACTAAGCTCCTCCCCAACCCCCTAACCCCCAACCCTAAATTCTCCCGTCACCCTCCGCCCCCCCCCCCCCACCATGTTTCAGAGGTTGCACTGGTCTGTGCAAGCAGTAGATCGCAAAATGTAGATCGCAAAATGTATATTCGCGGGGGTGGGGGGGGGGGGGGTGTAGTGACCGAACGTTACGTAACGCTTAGGGGGTGTCTGGCCGAACGTTACGAAGCGTTACGAGGGGGTGGGGGGGGGGGGGGGGTGTCAAATTTCGGGGAAAAAAGCGTTACGTAATATTTGAATGGCCCCTATGATGCCGATGGGGGCCCAGGGTAGCATGAAGCAGCAGCAGGTGCAGGAGGTGGAGGATTCGGGGGGAGCATAAGTAGCAGATGAAGTGGGCTGTGACCTGCGTGCTGTCTCATTCTCATCTATGTAGCGCATCAGCAATTGCAGCACGTCTTTCTGGTAGCGTCGCCAACAGTCGTGATTAAGGCTCAGAAGTGTGGATCGGACAAACTCAACAAATCCCAGCCTCTCTTGGTCACCCTGGGGTTTCAGGTGCTCAAGTAGTTGTTGCTGCATGGTCATTAGGTGTGTGCCCTGATCCTGAAGAGACGTCAGAAGTTGATCATCTGCCTCACCTCCCCCGGGTGCTGTGCTGGCCTCGAGGAGCTGTTGTGCGGCTTGAATAGCTGCTTGGTGGGGTAGGGCCTCTGACCTCTGGTGCATCGGGATCATCTGGGGTATTGGGTATGTCACTAGCAACTTCACCTGAAGCTTGTTCGGTTGTGGATGCAGCTGTAGTTTGAGGAGCTAGACACTGTTCAAGCTGAAAATATACAAATTGAAAATGTGATGTCACTTATCAATTAAAGAAATTACAACATTCAAATAACAGTGGCAAATAGGAATTGGAAATTTGTAAATTTTGAGATTGAAAGGGAGACGTGTGCTCATGAGAAAGAAATACTCGTACTCACACTGACTAATGGCCTCCTGTGCACACGTTCAATGTGCACCCTCAGGAACTCCAGGTTGGTGAGGACCCACCGGTCCCGGTCAGTGATCTCTTGATGTGCAGCCAGCCCAGACTTTGTCTTCATAAGCTTGCCTAGACGTGTCCTGAGACTTTTATACCATACTTTAAGCACTGTGACATCTTTGCCCATCGCGCCAGCCTTCTGCTGCCACAGGGATTCCTTCCTCTGTTGATTCTTATATTGGGTCATCCTTTTATCATACATCTCGGTATGCTCTCTGAGCCATTCCACAATGGACTCCTCTTCTTCTATTGTGAGGTTTGGTGAAACCTTTTCCTTTCTTTTCCTCTTCTTACAGGAGGGTTGTCGGGCACTTGTGGCCTGTTGATCACCATCACCTTGGCCATCAACATGGGTATCTTCATCCCCTTCACCTTGGTCTTGAGGACCTTTATTCTCTTGACTTTGGGCAGCATGCGCTCCACCATCAGGTCCACCACCTTGGCCAGCAGGGACTTCTTCTTGGCGATCACCATGGCCAGCAGGACCTTCTTCTTCAGTAGCCCTGGCACCTCTGCGGTTCTTTGCCCTTGGTCTTGTGCACTTCTTGGGAGGCATGATGTCTTGTGCCTGTTGAGTCTGGAGACTTTCTTGAGTCGAGTTGTTCACCATTCACTGCAAACACAATGGACCACTGCAGGTACCAGCCCTCTATTTATAGGCAGGCTGAGGAGGCACTTCAGGTGGCTCAAAGGAGACAGAAGGGAGGCAAAAGCTTTGCCATGGTGTCTCAAGGGTTGCCGTGGTCACCGAATGGAGGCACAGCGGTCACCACAGTCATCGTTCAATGCACGCTATTGGTCGCCCAAAGGAGGCACAAGGGAGGCAGAAGCATCGCCCAGATTGATAGGAAAATTTGCAGCAGAACGCATCTATTACCTGGCAACCATTGGGCGACCACTGTGCCTCCATTCTGCAACCACGGCAATGCTTGTGCCTCCCTTCTGCCTCCTTTGAGCCACCTTTGAGCAACCAACCTCCTCGGCGACCTTTGTGCGACTGTTTTGAACATGTTCAAAAATTTACGGCGACCATGGCGATGTCTGACCCTCCTGTGTACCACCTTTGAACGACCTAGGCAACCATTCTGCCTCCTTTGAGCCTCCAACGGCGACCTGGCAAATTTTATGGTCGCACAAGGGAGGCACAAAGGTCGCCATCCTGTGTAAAGGCCCCCTTAGTGTGTGGAATGTACAAGTCCCGAGACATCCTTGCCTGGACTCCGGAGTATTTTCCTGACATGGTGGCAGCATCATCACACCGATGCTCTCGGCAATTCATCGTGTCATGGTTCAATCGTCATAGCTCACAAAGCATGGTTTCACTCGGCATTTATCCTGTATGGCTCTTTATCAGGACAAACCTAAGAAATCTCTCTGTAAGACCACTTTCTGCATCAACATAATCGCACTGCGAATACCAAAAACAGGGTTGCATCTCAATGACAAAGTTCATGAGCTTGTTTGCATCACCTCAGTCGCAGAATATTTAAACTGCAAACAGAAAAATGCCACGAGAAAGGGTCTGCAACAGAAACGGTAGATGTTGCGAAGAGGAGCAGCCAATCTCGATTGTGCCACTTGCCTTTAACCACAGGAAAGGCTCTTCCAAAACTAACGCAAGAGATTTCCATTCCAATTATTGGAGCTAGGAGGGGATCCACTAGTTAACGTCTTCCTTTCATAATTCCCAGAGACCTGGATCAGATGATGTGTTGGAGGCCACAAATGCAGAATCCAGTCTATCAGTTGCTAAAATAAATAAATGAATAAAAATTTAACCCTTTGTTGGTGCGGTGGGGCTTTGGACATGGTTAATCACATGCAAAGGGGGTTTGCGATACCCCACCACACTAACTGAGTCTGACTCGGGCTGACAGAATGGCCTCGAGGTACACACTCTCACCTCCAAGCTGTCTAGCCTGGGTTTGAATCCCAACCCAGCTATAAATTGTCATCCCAGTGTTTCAAAGGCAGGGAGATTAATCATTGTGTGCGTTCCTCGGAAGGACATTAAATGGGAGTCACATCTGACTGCATTCGTTGTTAAAGATCCAATGGTGTGCTTCATGAAGAGTAGGCGAATTATCACCGGCACCATGGCCAAATTCCAAATTCCTGCCTTAACCAGCAGAGGGCATTGCATCAGCGGCACAGGTGTGCCCAAACCCAAATGATGCTCCCCCGCAGCCGTGTGCTGCATACAAGCAAAGAGGAAGTGCTCACTGATGCAGTGGCAATATTTCAAATATAGCAGCAAACTGAGAAGTTTGGTGACCTCGGGGTGGAATCTGTGCTCAAACAAGCAGTCCGTCTACACTTTATAGTCAGCGACTGGTTGTGGAGATCGTAAATGACAGTCATGATCAGATTGGCTGCCTAGTCTCTTGTGAAAAACAACTCAACTGAAGATGCAACCACTTTTTCTTTCGTCCCCCCAACTTGGTTTCAATCTGAACACTTGTTGATGTACCTTGTGCAGAATTTGCTTGCTCTTGGTCACAAACCAATCGATGAATAACGGAATCCATACCGTTCGTTTATAGCATGCAGGTGCAAACTTGGAAACAATATCAATATAACGCATCAAAATGCACGTGCCGCCGGTGTGCTCAAAGACCGTATATCAGTCAAAGGTATGAGTTGCTGAGTCCCTCGGTACTCCAACGATGGAGAGAGATGGGGAGAGAGATAGATGGAGAGATAGATGGAGAGAGAGATGGAGAGAGAGAGATAGAGATAGAGATAGAGAGAGAGAGAGAATTCGGACATCGTCAGCGTGTACGATGTTTCTACGATGAAGTTGCAAAGAAGATGGCATGGGAAACTTAGCTTGGAATCAAAGTTTGTTTTCTTAACTGGAATTCAATGCAATTGCAAGATGAGGAGCCAATTTAACGACTTTTGCTGGGAAGAATGTAACCTTTCAAGGCTACGATTTGGAGAGCGGGCGATTTTGTCACATTTAAAGTCATATCACAGACAGAATGTTTGCCGTTTCCTTGCTTGGCACTCAGCATTAAAAAGGACAGGGCAAGGACAAACACCCATAGGTTGGAAACACTAAAGCAGGCTTTGATGGGCCTAAAGGCCTCTCCATGCGTCAACGTTCCACGTAAAGGAACATGTATTATTATTGACTCGATGTTCCAAGCTTGGGACCCCTTTGGAGGCCCGAAAGATCGTGACCCCCTAAACCCCCAAAAGGTTATTGTGTGCTGGTAAATGCCACCAGTGCACATCAAACCATAGACCCACTTCAGTAAAGTGAATGTGGAGACCATTAATGAAAGGGGAGTCGTTGCCAGAGATCATATCTCTTACAGTTTACAGTTCTGCTGCTCCCTCAGCTTTATAGTGCCTCAGAAATCATGGCGTGGGGTCAGCCATGTTTGCATCACCAAGGTCCCTGTGGTCAAGTAAATCAAAGGTCACAATCACATGGCTCCGCAGTGCACTCTACAGCATAAATAAACAGATAAATCACCTTCGATACAACTTCATCCTCCTCCTCCTCCTCATCATCATCTTCCAAGTCATCATCCCTGCAAATTAGAGATCCAAGAAATCCCTTAGTATGTGAACCGTAACAGCAAACTACAAATTTACTGCTTTAATATGAACCAAATGTGGGAATCGGCCTTCCAATTCCACAGGTTGTGACCATACCTGTCAAATCGTGAGCAACACTCATGTAATCATTTCGTACATTCTGATCGAGGAATCGAGCCACCGGATATTAAAAGAGAACAAGTAATACGTTTAAGAAACCTAAAGCATCGAGCGCCGGTCGAACACTTAATCATGGGATGGAGACCGGAGTGCAAACCTACGACAGGTTACACTTTCGCTACGTCATGCTATTTTACCCAAATAATGGCAAATGCAATTTAGCGATGTTGAATGGGTTCATAAAGCTTCAGAGGTTCAAGTACGGCATTGGTGTTTAACTTCACAAACATCATCGTAATGAAGCCTGGTGGGCCTGCGGATCAGCCTGCAACGCACAGGTCCAAACACGAAAACACAATTTTCCGCAATTTCCAGATATCATCGTGCAACAACTCCATCCGTGCGAACGACGTTTCCTCCCGTGGCTTAATTTCAACAACGGCTGGAATTGACCTCCGCATATGAACGGTTTCGCTCACCACGAGAAACACTGGTTTTTCAACCTCCCAATTGGGAATTCATACCAAGTACAGTTTGTTACTTTACCCAATAGATGCAGAAAATTAATAAACTTTCATACCGAAATAACTTTTACATTCAAAAACAAGAAAGAGCAATCAGATGGCAGACCCTCTGCAGGATGTGTTTTAGCAATTTTAAGGCTTTTGTGTTAAAAAAAGATATGGTGGCCGAACCACGTGACCGATGACGTCATAATCATCACTAAAAAAATTATTCAGGAGGAGGCGCACCTATTGTGAAAGTTTCCTGTCAATCGGACCAACAGTTGCAGAGAAAAATCGCATTTATTATGTGCGGACAAACAGACAATGGACTCAAATGCAATACCTCCCCTCTGGTGAGGGTATTTAAAAAAAAAAAAAAAAAATCAATCAAAATCAATCAGCACAACTATGGCATGTCTGACTTACTCATAGTCATCATCATCCTCATCGTCGACGTCATCGTCTTCAGGAGCATTACCCAGTTTGGGTTTTTTCTACAAGGATGAGACAGTTGAGAAAACAGGTTTGAACCAATGAAGTGAAAAAAATAAACAGAGAAGGCAAAATATTCCCGACTTGAAACAGCTTAGATAACCAAGAGATGCAATGACACCTCTCACAAGAAACAGGAGAGTGGGGAGATTCGAACACAAATGACCTCTCCTGGGCCGAACATGCAGTAAAACTGCCCTACAATGCCAGCTGCAAACTGGGCATCCTCCGTCGTTCGGTCTTTCCTTGGAAAACCAGAATTCCTCTCGGCATACAAGCCATTTGGCTGTAGCTCAATTGAGTACGGCTCTCCCCAATGGGCAAGGGTCACAGAATACACATCGACACCTCATCCCCACCCCCTGGGCCCCTCTGGCCACTTTCATTGCACCTCCAGGGATTTAAGCAAACGATGCACCACCATCTTGTGTCCTTCCCCCATCCCAACAGACAATCTTTTCTACCTCCACCAACCACTCCAACTCCGAACTCAACCTTCCAACTTGCAAGTTACCGTATTTCTTCCCTTCCCCATTTGTTCATTTCCTTGCTGGTTGTGTCAAACTAGGACCCCATTGGCCCAATGTCAGTACATTGACTTATTGCCCTCTTCCCTCGTTCTTCCACAAGCCTCAATGTTGTATGTAAAAAACTGTCTTGTTGTATGTTGTCCTCCCAGGCATTTTCTTTTCATTTCTAAACAATGTACTTGCAATACGAGAGAGACACATCAAAATCAAGTCTTCTAGCTTAGGACAGAGGTTCATACATACACTGCACCAGCAAATCTCAAACGCCCCCTTGTGGTGATGCAAGAGATGAACGATTTACACACGGATTAATGGTGCTGCCCTTAACTAACGAGCTGAGAGCATTTGTGGCAGTGGAATGCTCGTTACCTCCGCCACCTAAGGTGGATGGAGATTATGTTTTCACCTCTGTCTGTGAGTAGGACATCTCAAAAAGGTTGTGGACGGATTCAAACAAAGTTTGATGGATGTGTGTGTGTGTGACAAAAATATTTTGGTAAAAATGCAAAACTGCTTTTGGTAAAGTTTTTTTTTTTTATCTTGCAAGTGATTTTTCACCATTTAGAAATAGGGCCAAAAACGATCAAAAAGTTGTGGACGGATTATGGCAAAACTATGTGGATGAGTTGGTTGGGTGACAAGAACAAGCCGATTCAATTTTGGTTCACGTCCGGATCAAGATCCGGGCTGTCAGTGGATACAAAACGTAAACAGTTCAGCCTGGTGGAGGTATACGCTCGACCGATTCTAGTTTATACCTGTGCTGTCCATTACATCTCCAGGTACCATGGCTCTGTCATTATCCAAATAAAACCACACATTACAATTTGCAGGTGAGAATAAACCTCTATTCATTCCGAGACCTGCCTTCCCTGCATAGGTCCAATTAGCAACGGCAACCTGCTCGAAGCATGATCAGCAGCAATTTCCGTGCCCTTTGCAGCAACTTACAAACATTATTACGTACCAATCTTCTGTTTGAACATGTGCTTTCCATGGCATCACTGTCAACTCCTGGAAATGACCTCAAATCAATTGCAGCCCAACTTAACTTTCTTCTTCTTCTTCTTCTTGAAATGATGACTCAGACACATGTCTAAACAATGCTTCAACACCATCATAGTGTAACAACAGATTCTCAGTCTTGGGAGTATTCTCATCACGAATAAAGTCTCAATTTTGATTTTATCCTTGAACTTGAATGTTTAATCTGAATTTTAACACTTTTGGGGCTACTTTGTATCTCATTTGCATAATATAAAAGAAAGTTTTTGTTTGTTTATTTGTCAGCTCTAATCTCCTGAACGGTGAAAGATAGGAGGAAACCTCTAATACAAAAAATGCCGGGACGGGCCTCGGAAAGGTTATAGGCGAGGTGGTGAGACCGGTCGAGGCCGCTTTGGCCGGGCTGGGCCCATTTCACAATTAAAAGCTGAGCTGAATTATAGTAGTAAATTCATTCAAAAAGAACCCGGGCAACGCCGGATGCTTTTGGCTAGGTTGCATAGAAATTAGACAATATCGAGGGAGGCTGGTCTGTCGTCTTTCTCAATTTAAATGGAACATTGAGGCAAAAAGCACCCCAAGAAGCTTAAACACCAAAATTACACAAAGTTGTGATTAGATAATAAACAACTCAAACAGCTCACCATGGAAACCATTGGTTGTGACTTTGGGGTAACCCTTGCGCGTTTCTTTGATGGAACAACAGGAGTTTCATCAATATCGTCATCTTCATCCTCATCATCGATATCAGACATGGCCTCCAGATCTGACACACATATTGGCATGTTAGTTACATCATAACTAAAGGCCAAGGAATCCAAGAGGCACAACAAAAACACAACCACTTTTCAACACAAACCACAAAATTACGACTACACAGCCAGTGATATCATCCTCCTTTTTCCTTAGAACTCACAATGCTGCCCAGAAATGTAAATCGGGCCCGAGCCAGTCTTGAGCTTGAAAGTCACTGGTGGTTCCACATCAAGGCCCGATAATGCCAGCTGGAAAGGAAGAAAACGGAAAACGGTATGGAATGGATTCAAGAAGAGGAGGTGCAGGAGAGGGAAGTAATGTCCCCCCCCCCCCCCCCTCCCACCCCCCCCCCCCCCAAAATTAAAAACAGGAGAAAAAAAAGGTAGTTTGACTACGGCACGATGGGGAGCATCTATACCGATGGCTGTACGGAGGGTTTCAACGTGGCGATCGTAGCAACGACATTTCTCCCTTGGCTGTCGAGAGATTGAACTTCCACAGAGTGCATCTCGTCAGAAGCATCTCCACCAAGACATACCTGGGTAACACCAAACGGGACGTTAGCAATTCATAATTCAATGGTACAAACAAAAAGTCTCATTACCAGGAACTTTCGCCATTGTTATAATAAATGGATGGATGGAACTTCTTGTGGACAAATCCAGCACATCAAAACAAACAGCACTTCAGTTGAAGATTCTTCTTGAATATTCGGAGTCCAAGCACAACACATTTTTGAAGCAACTACCAGCCTAGTCCGTACAATGTATCTGTTCGTTAGAGCAGCGTACTGTATTGTAGCAATCCCAAAAGCACGAACCAATAAAATTAGGCATGGATGGACCTACCGAACGGAGCACCAGCATGTGATCGGCACCATCATCCTCTGCTTCGAATGTAAACTCCTTTTTAGTCGACTTCAGCTCACAGCCTACCAATCGTAACACACACGCAGGCGCACACACACGAAGTGAGCAGGGGGGTAAGCCCCAATAAGCAGTAAACCAATAGCAGTAAGCCCCAATAAGTGATAGTAAACTATCACAGCACAAACACCTGGTGAATACAAGGCATCAGTTAAAAACAAACACAAAAACACAGTAAAATACGTACAGATTATTACTCAAGATAAGTTTAGATTCGAGTAAAGGATAAACATGTGCTGGGTACGACAAAAAAAAACCCACCGTTTAGAGGCCATTTTTTGGGGGTACGATTTGTCGTACATTGGGTACGACAATTAGCAGTTAATTACTGGTTAACAGACAATACATCAACATTCCCATCTACAACTTAATTAGAGTCCACATGTACCCAATTCAATTGATTGGACGTGATTTACAGAGAAAAACACCTTTCTATACAAGGTCCAACAGTTGACAGTGCATGTCAGAGCAGAAACTACCTTGAAGTCCAAGGAACTGGCCGTGGAACTTTGAGATAGAATCGTGAGGAAGCCTAGATCTGGGGAAGAGTATAAAACAATTTCTGGAGTGCTAATAGAGGCAAAGTGAGCTCCATTATTAGGAATGGAAAGAATATGGAACAACCGAGACTTTTCCAAAAGCTGGACATCCGACCAAACTGAGCAACCGGGCAAGAAGGACCTTGGTCAGGGAGGTGACCATGAACCCAATAAACACTGACAGAACTACAGAGTTCCTTGGTCGAGATGGGAGAACATGCCGGAAGGACAACCCTCTCTGCAGCTCTTCATAAATCTAGGCCTTATGGGAGAGTGGCCAGACGGAGGCCACTCCAGAGAAAAAGGCATGTGAAAGACGCAGAGCATGAGGCAACAGCAGTTCGACGAGATGAAAATCGATCTCTCTGGTCTGAATGCAAACTGCTTCGTCTGGTGGAAACAGAGCACAGCTCATCACCCATCCAACACCATTCTCACCATGAAGCATGGTGCATCATGTTATGGGGATGCTTTTCAGTGGCACAAACTGGGGGATTTGCAAGGATAGAGGGAGCATTGAATGGAGCCAAATACAGGCAAATCCTTGAGGAGAACCTGCTTCAGCGTGCAAAAGACCTGAGACTGCGGTGATGATTAATGTTCCAACAGGACAATGACCCCAAGTATACAGCCAAAGCAACACTGGAATGGCTTCAAAACACAAATGTGAATGTCCTTCAGTGACCCAGCCAAAGCCTAGATTTGAGTCCCATTGAGAATCCGTGGAAAGACTTCAAGATTGTTGTTCACAGACACTCTCCATCCAACTTGACAGAGCTTGACCAAATCTGCAAGGAAGAATGGGAGAAACTCTCCAAATCCTGATGCGCAAAGCTGATACAGACATACCCAAGAAGACTTGAAGCTGTAATCACTGCCAAAGGTGTTTCTACAAAGTATTTTTCAGGGGGTTGAATACTTGTGTAAATTTAGACATTTCTGTATTTCATTTTCCAAAAAAAAAATAAAAAAATCTCAAAACACACATCTCCATTATGTGCAGAAGAAAAATTGTTGTGTGGACAAATATTATGCCAGTGCCAAAAATCTTAATTGAATCCATTTTAAATTCAGGCTAACAACAAATTGTGAAAAAAGTCGAGGGGTGTGAATACTTTCTGAAGGCACTCCAGATAAGATAGGTAGGTAGGGCATGCACACACACACTTCCAAGGTTCAACAAGTAAGGGGAATTCGTTTCCAGTTGTGTGAAGTGCACCATCTGTGAAAGTTCATTCTTCCGTTCACAAGGCATTGTCGGAGCATTATTTTGTACGTCTCACATGTTCAAGTTAGTGGAAGTATTAGTAGGAGTCCCAGGTTCAGTTTTTAAGGTAATTTGTTCCCAATAGAGTGTGGAATATTTACTCAGATTGCTATGGTTGTCCGATAGCAGCATTAACCATTAACTGTTAAGACTCGGAAAGACGGTGAATATCGGAAAGACGAAGGTGATGGCAAGTGGTAAAGCATGTGGTGAGGTGGAAAGAACTGGGAAGTGGCCCTGTGCTGTGTGTAGGAAGGGTGTCGGAGTGAACTCCATTCAGTGTACAATGTGCGCTGAGTGGGTTCATCAAAAATGTAGTGGTCTGAGAGGGTCATTAACCAGTGTGGCAGCTACATTCAAATGTAAGGTGTGCACAGAGGGAGCTGCAGATGGACGAAATGTTGAGTTGGATCTTGGAGACAGCGTGAAGCTGGAAGGTGTGAAAACATTTTGCTACCTCGGAGACATGCTGAATGGAGAAGGTGGATCAGACTCAGCAACGGTTGCTCGAGTGAGATGTGCATGGAAGAAGTTTCGGGAATTGAGTGGCGTGCTGATGATGAGGGGAGTGTCGTTGAAGCTGAAGGGAAAGGTGTATGCTGCATGTGTGAGAAGTGTTATGATTTATGGGAGCGAGACATGGGTAATGAACGTAGAGCAGCAACGAAGGTTGGAAAGGGTGGAAATGCGAATGGTTCGACGGATGTGCGGAGTATCGTTGAGAGAGAGGAAGACAAATGATGAATTGCGAAAGATGATGGGAATAGAGCCTGTGATTGATGCTGTGAAGAGGAACAGGTTGAGATGGTTTGGTCATGTGTTGGGGAAGGATGAAAGTGACTGGTTGAGAAGAGTGATGGAAATGAATGTAGAAGGAAGTAGAAGACGGAGAAGACGGGGAAGACCGAGAAAGACTTGGCTAAAGATGGTGGAAGAAGAAATGCGGGCAAGGGGGTTAACAAGGAGAGATGCAGAAAATAGGGCAAAATGGAGAAGATTGTCATGGGGACCGCAAGGATAACCCCCGCTCTAGCAGGGAAAATGGCCTTTAAAATGCATGTTGTTGTTGTTGTTGTTGTGTTAAGACTGCTAAGGTTACTCTGCGAAGTAAATCGATTAACAGGTAATTAATTTATACATCGACAGAATAGTTTGTTTTATATAACTTTTTTACTTTCTTCAGGTGTGCAAGCCAAAGACTGAGCAAAGATACCACATGCTCAACAAAAATGAATGAAACTCGAAATTGTATGAATAACAATAAATATAAACCTCTGCATGCATTGCCTGGACCCAAGAGCTCTTAATGAGGCATCATTCAGCATTGTACGTGGTGTGGCTACGACGTTCACCCCGATCAGGTAACTTGCATCTATATATACATTAGAATAGAAAGCAGATAGACTACAAACTTTACATGTTATGTTTATATATTACGAACTTTATGTTTTTTTTATTATGTACCATATTTGTTGTCAATTGTGAGTGGTGTGCTGACGAGGAGGGGCGTGTCGTTGAAGCTGAACGGAAAGGTGTATGCTGCATGTGCGAGAAGTGTTATGATTTATGGGAGTGAGACATGGGTAATGAACGTAGAGCAGCAACGAAGGCTGGAAAGGGTGGAAATGCGAATGGTTCGGTGGATGTGCGGAGTATCGTTGAGAGAGAGGAAGACAAATGATGAATTGCGAAAGATGATGGGAATAGAGCCTGTGATGGATGCTGTAAAGCATGGAATATACCCGGTGTGTACCCCGGTTTAGAATAGGTACACCGTATCACTGTGTGTCGTAAGAGGCGACTAAAAGGGTTGGCGTCAGTCAGGAAGGGAATCCGGCCATAAAACATTGCCTCAAAAAGAGAACCATGACAATTACAACGAGATATGGGCAGGGTACAGCCCGAAGTACCCCGTGGGGGACCCCACTCCCTCTCGTCAAAACTCAAGGTGGGGAACCCGATCGAAGCAAGGGTGGAAATCACTCCATTTATGACAACGAAAAGTCTGATGCCCGAGGTGGAGATCGGTTTCTGAGGTTTGGGACGTGGAATGTAGGGACAATGACAGGGAGATCAGGAGAAGTGGTGGAAGTATTGGTCAAAAGAAGAGTGGCCATATGTTGTGTGCAGGAGACAAGATGGAAGGGAAGTGGTGTGAGAATGGTGAAGGGTAGGCAGGGACAGAAATACAAGTTTGTGTGGCAAGGGTGCCCAGAAGGCATGAATGGTGTTGGTGTCCTGTTTTCTGAGGAGTTTGTAGACAGTGTGGTGAGTGTGACGAGAATGAGTGAAAGGTTGATGATGGTGAAAATGATGATTGGAAAGCTCTTGGTGAACGTCATCTCGGGATATGCTCCGCAGGTTGGTCGGAGCGATGAAGAGAAGGACAAGTTCTGGTGTGCAATAGCGAAGCTGATGGAAAACGTGAAAGATAAGTTGTGGTAAGAGGAGACCTAAATGGACATGTGGGAAGGAGTATGGACGGTTTTGAGGGAGTTCATGGGGGTTAAGGATATGGTGTGAGAAATGGAGAAGGTGAAAGTATTTTGGAGTTTGCTGATGGAGCTGATTTGTTGATTTGTAATACTCAGTTCCAGAAAGAGGATAATAAGCTTGTTACATACACGTCAGGTGGGTCGACGACAACCGTTGACTACCTGATGGTGCGTAGGTGAGATAGGGGGAACCTCCGGGACACAAAGGTGATCCCGGGGGAGGAGGCTGTTTCACAGCACCACTTGATTGTCTGCGACATAAGGTTGAAAGGTGCGAGGAGAGCTCGGCGGGTGAAGTACCAACCGAGAATGAAGGTGGGGAGGTTGAAAGAGGTGACAGTCAGGGAGGCATTAAAAGAGAGGCTGAGTATGGTAGAGGATGATGTGGTTGAGCTTGAAAGTGGTTGGATGTCAATGAAAGAAAGTCTGTTGGGAGCCGTTGGTGAGGTACGTGGATGGACAAAAGGATCACTGAGGCACTCGGAAACATGGTGGTGGGATGATGAAGTTGGAAAGAAGATTGACGAGAAGAGGAAGAGGTTCAAGGAGTGGCAGAAGGCGAAGGGTACGGGGGCAGAAAAGGAAGAGCATGAAAGTTATAAGGCAGCCAAAAAGGCTGCAAAGAAAGAGGTAGCAAAGGCGCAGGAGGCATGTCGGAAAATGTTCGGAGAACGCTTGGATTTGGAAGAGGGTCAGAGAGCGGATGGCAAAGCAGATAGTGAAAGAGGTGTGATGTGATGGGGGTGAGTTGCTTGAAGGATGAAGTGGGACAAATCATTGTGGACCCAGATGGAATTAAAGGAAGATGGAAAAGATATATGGAAATACTGTTGAATACAGAGAATGAATGGGATGGCAACATAGAGAGTAACCCAGTTTTAGGACCGGCAGAGAAGATAACCGAGAAGGAAGTTGAGGAAGCTATAAAAGCAATGAAGAGTAGAAAAGCGGGAGAGCCGACAGGAGTTGTGTGAGATATGTTGAAGGCAGCAGGAAGTTGGGGTGTGAAGAGAATGACAGAGATCTGTAATCTGGTGGTGAAAGAAGGCCGCATTCCAGTGGATTGGGAACTGAGTACCCTCGTCCCTCTATACAAGGGGAAAGGTGACCCTCTGGAGTGTGGCTCGTATCGAGCGATAAAGTTATTGGAGCATGGAATGAAGGTATTGGAAAGGGTGTTGGAGAGGAGGATAAGGAAGAAAGTGAAGATCGACGAAATGCAGTTTGGATTTATGCCAGGAAGAGGAACGACAGACGCGCTTTTTATTGTGAGGCAGTTGCAGGAGAAGTACATGGAGAAGAGGAAGAAGTTGTTACTTGGGTTTGTTGATCTGGAGAAAGCATTCGATAGGGTTCCACGTGAAGTAGTGACATGGGCATTGAGGAAGTTAGGAGTGGAGGAATGGTTGATCAGAGTAGTGATGGCAATGTACAAAAGAGCGCGCACAGCTGTAAGGACGAAGGACGGGAACAGTGGTGAGTTTGAGGTGAAGGTGGGAGTGCATCAGGGGTCGGTACTAAGTCCACTACTATTTGTAGCTGTGATGGAGGTGCTGGCTCGGAACGTAAAGGAGGGTTTACTGTGGGAGTTGTATGCAGATGATCTGGTGTTGATTGCAGAAAGTATGGACGGACTGAAGGAGAAGATGAACAAGTGGAAGGAATGTATGGAGACAAAAAGTCTGAAGGTGAATATCGGAAAGACAAAGGTGATGGCAAGTGGTAAAGCATGTGGTGAGGTGGAAAGAACTGGGAAGTGGCCGTGTGCTGTATGCAGGAAGGGTGTCGGAGTGAATTTCATTCAATGTACAATGTACGCTGAGTGGGTTCATCAAAAATGTAGTGGTTTGAGAGGGTCATTAACCAGTGTGGCAGCTACAGTCACGTGAAAAAGTAAGTACACCCCATGTAAAGTTTTGACTTTTTCAACATATTTCAACATACAGCTACTTGATCTTCATTTCAACAATATTGATGGATAAAGGTGATACAATATAACAAATATCATGAAACATTTACATTTTGTAGTCCATTGTATAATTTAAATAAACATAAATGCAAATTTCGCATGTAGAAAAAGTAAGTACACCCTTTGCTCTCATTGGTGGTATTGCCCCCTTTGGCAGAAACAACCTCAAGTAGGCGTTTCTTATAACTGTCTACCAGTCTCTGACATCGACTGGGAGAAATTTTTGCCCACTCCTCCATGCAGAATTCTTTCAGCTGTGCAATGTTTGAGGGGTTTCTTGCATGCACACATCAACCACATGCACACAAATATTATGCCATCCATAACTTTTTGAGATATCCTGCTATGTATCGTTTTTGGCCCAATCTCCCAATGGTGAAGAATCACTTAAAAAATTATCATAGCCGGATGGATGCGAATCCGGATCTTCACCAAAATCGAATCATTTCGTCCTTGTGACACACGCGACATCTCTGCCAAATTTCGTCCGAATCCGTCCACAACTTTTTGATGTTGTTCAGACAAACAAACAGAAAGGGGTGAAAACATAACCTCCATCCTCCTTTGGTGGCGGAGCTAAACGGTAAAAAAAAGATATTAAATTTTTGTTTTTTAAATAAATAATAAATAATTTATTTTCAAAAATAAAAATAATTTATTTTCAAAAATAAAAACTTTTTATTGGCAAACACTTATTTTCACCTTTTTATTGTGTGTGGAGGCTAACTGTAGTCCAGTGAGAATGAAAAGGGATTTATACACCGCCTCAAACCAAATGTCCGAGCGATCCATCTCCATGCTTGCACGATTTCACATGAGAACATAAGGCATATTAAGAAAATAAAAATAACCTTTTTGGTGACGATTCGTGTTTTACCACAGCCTTACCTTTCGGTACTCCTGCGTATTTGTAGTTTGTACTTTTTGTGACACGTTTTGCATTCTAACTTTTTCACTTGAACTTGTATCATCATACTAAAAGTAAAATACGCAATCTGGTGTCTGTGACGATTTTTGACCGCGATATATTCTGTCGTTATTTATTCAATCTCAACCAAACTTGACAGGACTAAGGGTCACACGATGAACGTGTGACCTCCCCCCCCAATTAGGATACCTGTTGAGGTGTATATCCGTCTTAAAATAGATTTATTGTGGCATTTTTGCAAAGACACTTCTAATAACAAAAATAATCTTTATACATTACGTACTTCTTGTTTATATAGTACGTACTTCATTTAAATATATATATTTTATATATTACACACGCAAAATGGTGGAACGTTTTAGTCTGGTCTGGATACATTCCCCCCTCATGTCTGCAACACGTGTTGCCACTTCTTTTTCCTTCTCTTCAAATGTTTTCCTCAAATACCCTTCCCGCCAAATTTGGGTCTACTTTACCAAATACCGCTCCAGGCCCAATTTACAACCACGTGGTGAAACACATGGCACGAAGGCCATTACCGCACCTCGACCCACCTCTTAAATAACGGATTAAAATCGCAGTTTCTACAAATATAGACGTTTCCCTAAAGTCAAATCAATTACTTTTGTCCGATTACATGCACACAGTAAACGAAACACGTTTTTTTTCTTTTTTCTTTGTTTCAGGAATTGGTCATTTTCTTCAGTACAATGTAGAAGTAGAACAACGATTGAAAACAAAAAAATTTAATTAATCTAAAAACAAATCCTTCTCCTTTTGTATTAAACAATGACCAAGAGCGAGGTTGACCGAAGGTCAGAACGTCCATCGTATCGACACAGCAAACACGTGCTCGATACACCAAGAGGTGCATTGGCCAGAGTCGGGCCTACGTCACAGAAAGAGCATACAGTATTACACAATAAAAACATCCATTCAGATACTTGCGGATATATTACCGAAAAGAAAAGATTGCGGCCTGCTCGTCTCTGCCATCACTGAACTGGTATTTGTCTTGTGAGAGGAACGTAAGACAGACTGACTGAATGCCGAAGACTTCAAACACAACGTGGCTTCCAGAACAAATCCGCTAGATTTTGCGTCATTTCCTTTTCACTCCTCAGTGAAACCTCAAGGAGTTTGTCCTTTTCCAAACAAATATATATCGAACATTGGCAGTTGTTGAATAAAATATTACTAGTACAACCAGCAAGAAGACCAGCGTAAATAATAATTCAGTGAACAATGTATGCACTGCCACTAACTATAACACCATGGCAATCAAACTGTGTACATACAGTTTTAAAAAAGGATGCCCCTGATACGAAATCATTTCGAGATCTATCTATAATTCCAGTAATCTCTGTCTGTCTGTCTGTACGTCTGTACGTTTGTTTGTTTGTCTGTGACCGCTGTTTCTCGACAACTACCGGTCCGATATACTTGAAACTTGCCAGGTATATTGCTGGGGACCCGAGGATGTGCCTTTTCAAGGTTTCATATTAATCGGACAATTACTTACCGAGCTATGTCCAAAAAACGATTCAACCAATCAGAGAGCAGCGAACGATCGCGTGTGCCGAACGTGGAGGACACACTCTGACTCTGCCTCGGATGGCACATTTGAGAGCGTATTCATTTATTTCACGTTTGCAAACTATGTTGGCGTTAAACTATGTTTTAAAACTAATAAAACCGAATTTGCGATTCATTCGCTTTCCTGCGCGTTTGTGCACGCGATGGCGATTTCTTTACCAAACTCCGGAAGCCGTTCGCTTTGGACCAAACCATTGCATGTAAATAGAGGGGGGGGATTGTCACCGTACTCGCAAGCCGTTCGCTTTGGACCAAACCATTGCATGTAAATAGAGGGGGGGGATTGTCACCGTACTCGCAAGCCGTTCGCTTTGGACCAAACCATTTCATGTAAATAGAGGGGGGGGATATAATTTTAGATATAGATATAGTACGGGCAATGCCCTAGTTTATAGAAATACGTACAAATAATACATATTAAGGGAAGAAAATTCACATGAAGGAATTCAAGATTACATACATGCCGATAACGATATATTGTAGGACCAGTTCACTACATCACAATACGTCATCACAGTATACCAAGTACGGTAGTAGATATTCCTGTAGATTACCCCTGTCTTCACAACGTAAGAACGGCTGAGCATCAAAAGGCAATTAACGGGATTTAAACTCGTTTGAGGTAATTAGCCACACAAGGCACTGGAGAGTGAATGAATCAAAGAAAGAAAGAAGAAAATCGTGGATTTATTACAAACAATCCTTAAACATCGCAATTACAAACATGTAATACAAAACCGACATCTCAGATTGTCAGCTGCCACATTAGAAGTCTTCTTCTTCTTCTCCCTACGGATGCAACGTAAGACTCTGTGGCCGTGCTGCTGATGCAGTAGGTCAGGGAAACAATTTGTAATTTGTTCAATTTTTCGGCTGCAGTTGATGTGAAATCATTCATTTTCTCCTTTTCTCCGCTTCTACTCTCCCAACAATGGATGGAGGCCCTCCATGTCAGACATGAGGCCAGGGCCGTCTCTGTGGACATATTTTGTGCTTTTCATACAGTCTGGCATCCTGCCTTGATCTCCGAACTCCTATGACATCCAAGGCCAAATCTACTCTTGGGTACTGACTTGCAACGCGTGGCTCTCAACGGAATCCTTTCATCTCCTCTCCCTGTCAAGGCTGGAGTCCCCAGTCCCACGTCCCCAGTCCCAAGTCCCAGTCCCACTCCTAGTCTTCATCCATGATCTCTCTGACTCGCTGGCAAAATGATTTGGGAGATTTCGATTGGGTAAAGTTAATGCGAGGATAGTCTACATCAGAGAAATGGGCAACCTTCAAGGAGCAAATGTGTAAGGTGCAGAGTAAGCATATTCCAGTGATGTGTAAAGGTGGAGACAGAAAGAGAACATGGTGGTTGAGCATGGAGTTACACTATAATTGGGGATAAACTGAAGATCTAGAGTCCGACTCAGCAGTATAGGAGGAAACAGAGACCAAAAGGGAATATGAAAGGGACATAGCCATGGATATTAAACATAACAGCACGACATTCTTCAAGTATAGAAGGGGTAAGGAAAGGGCCTCATAAGAGGAGTGTGGGCCAATTGAGGATTAGCACATGAGAATTGGTGGATGATTAGGGTGAAATGGCAGGATTATTAATTCGTTGTTTTGGTTCCACATTTACACGGGAAGTCAGGAGAACTTCCAATAGTGGAGAGTGCCTATCTCGGGGGTGAGGAAGGACTTTTAGAAGAGATCCAAGTTGGAGTCGAGGAAGTGAAAAAACATTTAGAAGAATTAAGAGATGATAAAGGGTCGGATAATATGCATCCTGGAGTATTGCAGGAGGTGGCAGAGGAGATAACCTTGGTGTTAGTGGATATCTTTAACAGCGCGTTGGTGCAGATATGTAGTTGGGACAGGTACCACTTTATTGGAGAGAAGCGTCCGCAACCATATTTCGGAGATGTATGGACCGATTTTGTTCATACTTGACATAAAGAGAATAAATGCAGATAAGTGACAACCACACCGTTCATTTTTATATCGTTATTTTTCCCATTTGTCTGCGTGCAAGTCTGTGTGGAGGGTCCCTCAATTTAGGATTTTAGTTTTATCGTGCTTTTCTTGTTTCGGGCATTTTCTTCAATAAACCTGTTTATTTTTGTACATTTTAAATCCTGTTCGTTTGAGTTTATTTATTTCAGGGTGAAGACTGCAGGTGGGATCCGCGAAGGCAAGCGCTCCGGCTTCTCCCCCACTTGTCCCCACGCGTATCTTCCGCTATATTTTTGACTGAACGCCTCGGAGTTGAAGCTTGTTCGGCAATCCGTTTCCTTGGAAGATTTTAATCACGAGGAATGCGACAATATACTGTATATGACTAATAATAGTAAGGGAAATACTTTTCTTACGAAAGTAACTACAAGGTACTGGTATGGTGAAAATAAAAACCCTGGACTTCCTTGGATTATGGAGAGTGTCTGGTTCCATTTACCATTTCAACACACCTCGGATATGTAATAAGAAAACCCGTGGTGGTGGTTCAGTAGACCACCACAAGAGGGCCTCTTAGATCACCGGTTCATCCTGGAAGACGCGTCGGTTGAAATGTAAAAACAAACGTAATATTTGGACATTTCGGCATTTTATCTTTCTCTTACCTTACTTCAAGTGGTTATGTTTAAATATGTAAAGTTGCTCCGCATTTTCAGGGCGTGAAGTTGCTTTTCATGAAATGCAAGTGAGAATAAATGATATTGGGAATCGTACTGGATATAATTTGGTGTGTGTATGTGTGTATGTGTGTATGTGTGTATAGGTGTGTGTATAGGTGTATGTATGTGAATATGTGTATACTCTCTATATGTGTATACTCTCTATATGTGTATACTCTCTCTCATTAACAGATTTATCCCATCGCGTCTTCAGTTGTCAGCATACCCTTCCTCCCGTCCATGGTACACTGAATCTTGTGGTGAAGCAGTTGCCTTGAAACAACTTTCCTTCACCTCATGGAAGGCAAATCCAACTGAAAGCAATCTCAGTTCCTTTCACAAAGCTCAGCACAAGTGTGTGTCTACCCTCAAGAGAGTCAGGAAACAAGATCTCTCTACTCTCAAGACAGAACTTCCTCTTCCAAATCCTGGTGGCATCTGGTCAAACCTGTTTCTGGTGTTTGTTCCCCTCCATCCCCTCCCTTACCTCAAACAGCTACACAGCTGTCTCCACATGTGAAATATCTGAATGCCTCAACTCCACGCATGGCTTGCAGACTTATTTCTGGTCGCAGTCAACGTGTGGCCCTGAATGGAATTCCCTCTTCTCTCCTTCCTGTTCAGGCTGGAGTTCCTCAAGGCAGTGTTCTGGGCCCTGTGCTTTTTCTGGTCTTCATCAATGATTTCTCTGACTCTCTGGAAAATCCTCTATCTCTTTGCTGATGACTCCACTATCTGCCGCTCCATTCCTCATCCCTCAGATCGGCAGTCTGCAGCCTCCTCACTCTCTGCAGACCTGGACAAAATCACAGACTGGTCAAACAAGTGGAACATGTCTTTCAATCCTGACAAATCTCACACTCTCACTTTTTCTCTCCGAAAAGACCGTCTGGACAACCCTCCCATCTACTTTCTGAACAATCCTCTCCAAGAAGTTCTGTCACTCAAGCTTTTGGGTCTCACTATCTGCCATGAAATTTCCTGGGAAAACCACATTTCCAATCTGGCCGCCAAAGCCAGTCGCCGACTGGGCATCCTCTGTCGTGCGAAATCCTTCCTTGGCACACCTGAGCTCCTCACCACATACAAGGCTTTCATCCGCAGCTCAATGGAATACTGTTCCCCCTTCTGGGCTGGTGCTCCTGCCTCACACCTAGCTCGTCTTCACGCTGTTGAAACCAAAGCTTTCAGAATCATTGGAATCTCCCGCGATGAAGCTAACTCCAAGGGCCTTTCACTCACTCACCGCAGGCAGGTTGGTGGTCTTTCTGTCTTCTACCGATTCCTCTCTGGCCTTGCTCCCCATACTCTGTCTGTGCTCTGTCAAGATCTGCCAGCAACACTCTTCTGGTGGGTGGGTGGTTCGTGTGCAGCCACCTCGCTGCTGGTTGCATCATTTCTGTGGGCACATCTACCGCTGATGCAGTGACTCTCTATAACCAGTTATCTGGTGCTCATTTCGCCGACCTCGGAAGGATGACAGGCCGACTCAACTCCACCTGGCGTTAATTCAACGGGATTTTAATTCAGGACCTTGGGATCCCAAGACCGCCACCCTAACCATTAGGCCAACACCAAGTATTGTCTCTTCTGGTGAATCTGCCAAAACATCAAGACTCTCTGCTCACCTTCACTCTTTCATTCCTCTTTTCTCCCGCCGATGGAACAAACTCCCTCACTCTCTTCAATGTGTGTGTGTGTGTGTGTGTGTATATGTGTGTGTGTATGTATATATATATGTGTGTGTGTGTGTGTGTGTGTGTGTGTGTGTGTGTGTGTGTGTGTGTGTGTGTATATATGTGTGTGTCTGTGTGTGTATTATCGCGTTGCTGGTGATTGAAATCTTCCAAGGAAACGGATTTCCGAACGGGCTTTAACTCTGAGGCGTTCAGTCAAGATATAGCGGAAAATACGTGTGGGGGAGAGGCCGGAGCGCTTTCCTTCACGGATTCCACCCGACGTCCTCGACCCTATGATAAATCAACTCAAACGACACAGGATTTACAGACTTGGCATTTAATATGGAATATTTTTGTTGTGGGGGTGAACTTACTTTTCAAGATGACTGAGAACCAAAAGTTCATTGGAATTATGTTTAAATTATTCTAGATTTTGTTAATGTGACCTTTAAAAGAAACAAAAACCACATTTGACATTTCGAAACAAATAAATTGATCCTTGAAAGTGATGTAAACTGATATCGAACTCAATTCATGGACAGTACTGTGTTAAACTTCTGTGCGTTTTCCAGAAGTATCTCTTTATTTTGCACATTAGCCAAAAAATTTTTTAACAAAAACAAAAGCTAAATTATGACTGGGATTACGGACAGTAAAATTACAGTTCAGTACTTCGTGTAACCCCCACGAGCATTCAGGAGAGCACGTACACGTTGAGGCATGCTGTTCACGAGATTTGCCAAGGTTTGGACAGGAATCGCTTGCCATGCAGTGACAATAGCCTGCTGCAATTCATGCACAGAGGTCGGCTGCTGGTCCAAGTTGTCGATTTGGCGCGTTAATTCTGCCCACAAGTTCTCTATCGGATTCATATCCGGGGACATGGCAGGCCACTCCATATGCTCTACACCACGGTCAGCAAGAAAGTGTTGGATCATGCGAGCACGATGAGGTCGTGCATTGTCATCTTGGAAGACAAAGTTTCCTCGAAAGGCTGCACGAGCAAATGGAAGCAATGTTTCTTCCAGAATGGCCCTGTACTTGAACTGGTTCAGGTTTCCATTCAGAACAACCAGGTCAGTTTTGCCCCCTGCATGAAAAGCAGCCCAAACTGTCACCCCACCACCTCCAGCTTGGACTCTTGTCACTATACAATCTTTGTTGGAGGCTTCATGCACTTGTCTGCGCACTCAGACGCGGCCATCTTGACGATAGACCAGAAATCTAGACTCGTCACTGAAGATCACGTGATTCCAGTGTCCTGGCTACCATTTACTGTGCTCTCTGGCCCACTGCAATCGATGCTGGCGGTGTTGTCTGGTCAGGCATGGCTTTCTCAGGGGACGCCTGGCACGATAGCCTGCTTGAACCAGTCGTTGGTTGACTAGCCTTCTGGATACAGGCACATTTGTCAGTTGCTGCCACTCAGCCCTAAGCCGATTAGCTGACTTGGTACGGCCATTGTGGACTAACCGGTGCAGCTGGCGATCATCCCTCCTTGTGGTTCTGCGGGGACGTCCTGGCCTCGGTATTGGAGTAGGGACACCCCTCTGAGCATTTCCTTTCAGGATCTTTGACACCTGACCTTGAGTGATGCCATACTGCCGAGCAATAGCACGCTGTTTCATGTCGTAATTTCGTAAAGCCACCACTCCATGACAATCAGCATTGTCGAGTTGACGGACCATCTCCAGAGGAAGCGGCAATAACTTTTGGAGACGTGCAGCAGTTGTTTTTCACTAATACAGAACGCAACAACCCTTGTATACCTGACTGTGAAGCCAATCATCAAATGCACCTGTCCGTACATTTTGCCACGCCACCTGTGATGTAATCCTGTTGTTGACTTCTTGCTGCGACAGACAATCAGTGACATGGTTCTTTTAACAAATAAATCACCAAAGTGTAAAAGAAACTCACCAGATTGATATACTGAGTTAAGAAAGTAAACCCAAGTCAAGAAAAAAAAAATTCCATATTAAATGCCAAGTCTGTAAAATGTACAAATAAATGCCGGCTTTATTAAGAAATGCCGGTGACCGAATGAAACATGATAACACTAAATTCTTAAATTGAGGGATCCTCCAGACAGACTTGTATATGGACAAACAACAACAACAACATGCATTTTAAAGGCCATTTTCCCTGCTAGAGCGGGGGTTAGCCTTGGGGATAACCCTTGGGGATGGGTTAGCGGGGGTTTGTATATGGACAAAGGGGAAAAATAACTGAAAATGAATATGTGTCTGTGTGCATTTAGCTCTGTGCGTCTTCGAAATCTCGTCAGGGATTGTCCCAGGCTTTGGCAGGAAAATGTGCTCCTTCCAGAGGCATGCTGTTCGAGGTCCGGTCCCCTCGGAGCAGGGTTTTATGGCTCCGCCCCGGCCATAACCGAGTGTTCCATGCTCTGCCTCCTGTTGCCGTGGTTAGCCACTCCCCTCGAGCTCTGATTGGCGGCTCACGCTTACCGGCCACTCCCTCCTGCAGCTCCTCCCTTCGGCCTTGCCAGACTTGTTCAGGCCGAGCACGTGGCATTTCAGCGCCAAAAGAACACCTAAGCTCACTGGCCTACTCAATGCAAAACTAACACAGGAAAGGAGACTACCTTACATTTACTAAGAAATAACTATACTGTCGCGAGGCTACATGTTGTGGTATGTTTACCTACGAGGGGGGTTATCCTTTATTCCAAAACCACAACACTACACCCCTCTCTCCCCAGACGCATCCCGAGTCGAACCCACCAATGGAACGACCGGTAGAGCCTGGCATGCAAAATTATCATTACGATTAAATGTGACACATAGGTGTGGTTCCCCCTTGCATTTACTCTGACCCATGTGTGCGACAGTTTTAGCACTAAATATGTCCCTCCCATTGCGTTGATCAGCTATCTAACAGTTTCACACCCACAACTACCCGAGTTTTTCCGGAATTTCAAACTCAACACATAGCCGGTGGGCACATTCTTATATTTACAAGCACGTATATTTACAATTCTATGACCCAGGACCTGTACTTTTTGGAAGAGAAGATTAGAGGGGAGAGAAAACACAACAAAACACTCAATGTGGCACTTGCTGCTTGCATCTTGCATCTTGCTTCTTGCTTCTTCCATGTGCGTCTAACAAACCGGCTGGCCCTGACCGGCATACAGGCCATTTGAAGCACCAGGGCCATATAAACTTGCAGAACTTCGTTACCCCTAGCACACAATAATAAAAAATGCTTTTTATTTCTCATTGCCAGGCAGGGCCTCTCCCATGTGGTCCAACTGCGTGGCATCAATGCCACTCAAACAAGTGGTCCAAAGCTGCAAGATGATTTTGCAGCAAGATGCTGCACAGCAGAGGTGCAAGGCCACAAGGCTCGTGGTCCATTAGTGTGACAAGGTGCAGCAAGGTGGTTTGTGGCAGCAAAAATGATGCACAGGTTGGCTGCCCAGGTGTAGCAAGGGTGCAGCAAAAGGACTGGCACAATGTGCTGCACAGTTTGGCTGCCCAGGTGCGACACAGCAGAGTGAATGCTGCACAGTTCGGCCTCCAAAATGGTCCTGGGGCGGGGAGGCAAGACAAGGCACAACAAGCAAGCAGAAAAGACACAGTGGCACGTGAAAAACAAGGTGACCAGGCACCACCATGCCTGGTGCGGTGCGAAGGACGTGGAAGAGCGAGCAGAGCAAACTCATCCCTAGCCGTCCGTACCCCCCCCCCCCCCCACCGTTGGCTACACTACCCTAGCCCCCCTTGTATTTACAATCCCTCTCTACGTCTTGTCTCCCATGTCCACCTCTAATTCCGAATTCGTCTCCCAATCCCTCCCAGGAAGGAAGGGATGGAACAAACACAATGTCTCCTTACGTCATGACGCGTCTCACTACTCAAATAGTTTACAGAGCCTCGGTGTGGAGCTCGTCCTCCTTGGTGAATGGATGTGGATGGTGCGAAGGGATTTCTCAATTCCTAACTACACTAATGACATTACACATCTAAACTACCCGGGGTCGTACCCTGCCAATCGGCCTCTTTAAACTATGTGGTTCTAAGAACCCGAATTCCCATTGCCCACACTGTGGTGCCCTCCAAATTTGGGTCTCACTCCTGAAAATTTTCACTCGTGCCCTCACACAATTTCGGGGCTGGGTCGTGTGGCCCTACCAGCAGGTCTAACTACCTGCGCACCTCCGCCACTGAAGTCGCAACCCGAGCTTACCTGCTCCTCGCGACTACCTAACTGGGGAAGGCTCTCCCTGGCAATTACCCCCCCTATGCCCACCTTGGCATCGGGCAACCCGGGTCCTCTCCTGGGATCATTGGGCCCCACTCACACTACAACAACTACCCTAACCGGCCCCCAGAGCCTACCTACGGACTCACCTGGCCGACAAACTACCAGTGGCGGAGTGCCCCAATAACCATACGCACTAATTAAGCCACACGCCCAGCCATTCCACAGACTCATGCACCCAACAAAGCACTTCTTGCTACTACCCGCACCACAGGTGTCAATATCCATACAATTTACCTATGCCCTCTACCTGGCTTTACACTACCCCCCCCCCCGGCTTTCGTGAATGGGTTCCACTCTCCCCCCATTCGCTCCTTCGCACCATGCACTCCACACCTTTTATTCGACACCTTTTATTTCCACACACCTTTAGTTCTCACACCACTACTTTCACACACCATTACACAATTCCTCACACACACAGCATCATCTATCTAACTACTTCCCCTACTCTCAGGTTACGTGGTCCTCCCGGTGACTACCTGGTCTCGGTGACCCCCGGACCGTGAGAGGAACTCCACCAGAAAGATTTATTATGTATGCGCTTTCGTAACGCAATCAATATGAATTCCAACCAAGAAAAAAACCCCACACCAAGGATCCGGAATAATCAAGGATATATTCCCCGAGCAATCAACCATCAGCAATCAGCAATCAATAGTACAAAGTTGTAAACTCATCTACATTAACTCTAAGATGGCCATCTTATACATTCCTCACGTGAGCCCCACTCCCAACTCCCTCCGTGGTCAATGTCTCTCACAATGTCTCCGTACTCCTGTAGTTCGATCTCCGCACGTGGGCGGTTGAATGGACCCTTCCTGACGTGCTTTCACCGGGCACGTCCCATACCGGGAACAACGGCTGCAGCACGCACCTCCTGGCCAAGCAAAGCGGGTAATGTAAAGCAGGCAAAGCAACACGCGGCTTGCCCAGCGTGCGCGGCCCCAGGTGCGACCCGTACGCAGCCTTGTAGACGGCGAGGCGAACTGTGCCAGCTGCTTGGTTTCGTGCACGAACCCACAGTGACTTGACGTGTCAAAGGGTAGTTACACGTCCCGGTAACTCCTCTCGCCAGACGGGCTTTGAAACGCCGATTCTCTTACATTGCTCAATCGACACCCCACGCGTCCGAGCTCGGCGAGGAAGAAGAAGAATCGTCGCATCTCCAGGACCTCGTGTCTTTTTTCCTTCCGTTTCCGGTCTCCTTTTTCTCAGAAGGGCTCCTGACCCTTTAATCACAACAACCTTTAATCGACTACACATTGATAAGCAAAGCCCTGAATAGCAATTCACATACATTCACATAAATATGTAACACTCCCCCCCTTCAAGAAATAAAGTTTGAACCCAGCGAAAACCTTCTTTGCCAGCCACTTGGATAAACAAAGCAGATAACTCACCCCCCCCCCCCCCCACCCAACTCATCAGTTCCCCCCGGGCACAGTCATCACTTAAAAATAAAGCAACAATATTTCACACAATCCCCTAGATTAATTCCCTCTGGACGAAGCGTCAACCCCTTCTAATTTCTCTATAGCACTTTTTCGGGAGGCCCAGCGGAGTATTCCTACATGGACGCCTTAAGGAATGTGGAGTTCACGGTTAGTCCGGGGAGGAACGTTCATTACATGGACGCCTTTAAGAACGTGGAGTTCACGGTTAGTCCGTGCAGGAAAGTTCACTACCTGGACGCCTTTAAGAACGTGGCGTTCACGGTTAGTTCGTGTAGGAGCCTCGGCTCGGCGGCTCCCCCGTATATAGTGCTTCAACTTCTCCAGACTCCTAACAGTTACGGTGGGACCCCTTGTCCCAGCCGTTACCTGACTGGCAGTCTCCTTCTCGGCCAGTGCTCTGACATTCATTCTTTCGGGAGGTGCCGTAACTCTGGGAGCCTCCATAGTAATATCGGCTGCTGCCAACCCCAAAACTCCTGCCAAGTGGTCCTCTTCTGTAGACCTCTCGATGCCTACGAAATGCCTTCCCTACTGTTATGGTCCGACCCTCCAAATCCTTACCATTCCAATTCTTCTCTGCCTCCCTGGCGTCTCTTGTGCTTGCAAACGTGACAAAGCCGAACCCTCTTGACCGTTGCGTTTCCCTGTCTTTTACCACCCGCACTTCCACCAGCGGCCCATATCTGTTGAAGACAGAGGTCAGAACTTCTTCCTCTGTGTTGAAGTTCAGTCCCCCTATAAATAACTTGGAACTTTTGTCGCCATCCCGAGCTGGTGGGGTGTTATTTTCCCTGCTGTGCTCTTTACCAACCCTCGGGTTACCATAAATTTGCCCCCCGGCCAAATCATTCCCGATAATCACAGATACTCCCTCTACAGGAAGCGTGGCTTGTAAACCGACGGTGACCGGTCCTGACACCAAATCGGATTCCAAATGGATGACATGAAGTGGGGCACTAACACAGCCACCGATCCCTTGTAACCGAACACTATCACCAGTTGCGGTACTCTTTGACAATGGCAAAATGCCTTCAAGCATTAAGGATTGATGGGCTCCTGTGTGCCTCAACACCTTAACCGGTCTTGAGTTAGTCAAGTCTCCCTTGAGTGAGACCAACCCCTCATAAATAAATGGTTGGTAACTCTTCTGTGGGCGATTTCTTACGTTGGCCATCGCATTCGGAGTTGTACGAGTCGGACTCCGCTCTGGGTTGTCCCTTTTCATGAGGTAACAACTGGACATCAAGTGTCCAGGTTTTTTGCAAAAGGCGCAAGTAGGCCCGGAGGAAAAACTCGTGGTCTGCCTCGGGCCCCCCAGGAAATAAGTTTGTCTTAGGCCCGTAGCCCCCTGATTTCGAACAGTTCGGGTATCAGCGTTGTCCCCATATTCATCTCGAGGCCGCCGCCATGTATTGTCGTTCTCCGCACCTGCTGGTCCACACCTCCCCTGCGGAGATCTAGGCGAGGAGTTAGGTTCGTGGACCCCTATCCGGTGTGTTAAGGCATAATCATCTGCCATGGTGGCTGCATCCCACAACTTTGGTACTTTCTTTTCCTGCAGGTACACTTTGATGTCCTCGTGGACACACTGTTGAAATTCCTCCACCAGGATCAAGTCACGCAATGTTTCGAAGTCTTTCCCGACTCCTTTTGACTCACACCACCGATCAAACATGTTTTCTTTCACTCTGGCAAACTCCACATGGGTCTCACTCTCCCTCTTCCTGGCATTCCTGAATTTTTGCCGGTAAGCTTCCGGAACCAACTCATAGGCTTTGAGGATGTGCTTCTTCAATACCTCATAATCTGCACATTGGTCCATTGGTAGCGCCGAATAAATCTCTTGAGCTTTTCCCACCAGCACACTTTGTACTAGTATGGTCCAGGCCTCCTCCGGCCAGTTTAACTGTCGAGCCACTTTCTCAAAGTGTGGAAAAAAATTAGCGACTTCCTTTTCACTGAAGGGTGGAACCAGCCTCACATGTCTGCCCACATCCCAGGTGTTCTGGCTAGGTGTCGACCTCGTCAGCAAGGGTGGTCCCTCTCCCCGTTCTCTCATTAACTCCAGCTCCTTGAATTTAATTTCTTGCTGAAGCTCCATGTCACGTTCCTTTAATTCCCTTTCCGCTTTTCTCTCCTCTGCTTCGAGGTCCCTTGCAGCTCTCCTCTACTCTGCTTTTCTTCCTTCTAACCTTTCCTGGAGTTCTCGTTCCACTCTCCTTTCCTCTGCTTGTTTCTCTTCTCTCCTCTCTTCTGCTTTCCTTTCTTCTTCTGCTCTTTCCTTTTCTGCTTTCCTTTCTTCTTCTGCTCTTTCCTTTTCTGCTTTCCTTTCTTCTTCTGCTAACCTTTCCTGGAGTTCTCGTTCCACTCTCCTTTCCTCTGCTTGTTTCTCTTCTCTCCTCTCTTCTGCTTTCCTTTCCTCTTCTTTTAACCTTTCCTGGAGTTCTCGTTCCACTCTCCTTTCCTCTGCTTGTTTCTCTTCTCTCCTCTCTTCTGCTTTCCTTTCT
Source organism: Myxine glutinosa (assembly GCF_964187855.1). Lineage (NCBI taxonomy): Eukaryota > Metazoa > Chordata > Myxini > Myxiniformes > Myxinidae > Myxine > Myxine glutinosa. The sequence continues at coordinate 20,267,817 of NC_136263.1, forward strand.
TCTTCTGCTCTTTCCTTTTCTGCTTTCCTTTCTTCTTCTTTGATCCGTTCCTGGCTCCGTAATTGCAACTCCAGTTTCCGGAGCTCAACGTCTTCTGGTTCTTCGGGTAGCCACTGCCAGGCTAACTCGTCCCATGTTCCTAATCCCACCATAGACTGTATCACCGTGGTCTGCAACTCTGCCTTCCTCAAATTAGTTCGGACCTCCAAGTTAAAATGTTTGGCCAATTTCAAGAGGTCCGACTTTAGTAACGCTCGGAACTGTGCCTCACTCGGGGTTACCGCAAAGTTCTGTGCCACAAACGGCATGGTGCCTATCGTTAACACCTGTTAACCTTCACCCCAGGCTTTACCCCAATTTCCCCAAAAATTTACCAATTAATACTTAATTAATAAATTTTAAATAATAAAAATATTATTTTATACAATTTTAGATCCCGGACGTAGACCCAATTGCGAATCCGCAAATCGTAATTTGGACGAGCCCCCAATTCTGTTACGTGGTCCTCCCGGTGACTACCTGGTCTTGGTGACCCCCGGACCGTGAGAGGAACTCCGCCAGAAAGATTTATTATGTATGCGCTTTCGTAACGCAATCAATATGAATTCCAACCAAGAAAAAAACCCCACACCAAGGATCCGGAATAATCAAGGATATATTCCCCGAGCAATCAACCATCAGCAATCAGCAATCAATAGTACAAAGATGTAAACTCATCTACATTAACTCTAAGATGGCCATCTTATACATTCCTCACGTGAGCCCCACTCCCGACTCCCTCCGTGGTCAATGTCTCTCACAATGTCTCCGTACTCCTGTAGTTCGATCTCCGCACGTGGGCGGTTGAACGGACCCTTCCTGACGTGTTTTCACCGGGCACGTCCCGTACCGGGAACAACGGCTGCAGCACGCACCTCCTGGCCAAGCAAAGCGGGTAATGTAAAGCAGGCAAAGCAACACGCGGCTTGCCCCGCACGCGCGGCCCCAGGAGCGACCCGTACGCGGCCTTGTAGACGGCGAGGCGAACTGTGCCAGCTGCTTGGTTTCGTGCACGAACCCACAGTGACTTGACGTGTCAAAGGGTAGTTACACGTCCCAGTAACTCCTCTCGCCAGACGGGCCTTGAAACGCCGATTCTCTTACGTTGCTCAATCGACACCCCTTGCGTCCGAGCTCGGCGAGGAAGAAGAAGAATCGTCGCATCTCCAGGACCTCGTGTCCTTTTTCCTTCCGTTTCCGGTCTCCTTTTTCTCAGAAGGGCTCCTGACCCTTTAATCACAACAACCTTTAATCGACTACACATTGATAAGCAAAGCCCTGAATAGTAATTCACATACATTCACATAAATATGTAACACATTACACATCTAAACTACCCGGGGTCGTACCCTGCCAATCGGCCTCTTTAAACTATGTGGTTCTAAGAACCCGAATTCCCATTGCCCACACTGTGGTGCCCTCCAAATTTGGGTCTCACTCCTCCAAATTTTCACTTGTGCCCTCACACAATTTCGGGGCTGGGTCGTGTGGCCCTACCAGCAGGTCTAACTACCTGCGCACCTCCGCCACTGAAGTCGCCACCCGAGCTTACCTGCTCCTCGCGACTACCTAACTGGGGAAGGCTCTCCCTGGCAATTACCCCCCCTATGCCCACCTTGGCATCGGGCAACCCGGGTCCTCTCCTGGGATCATCGGGCCCCACTCACACTACAACAACTACCCTAACCGGCCCCCAGAGCCTATCTACGGACTCACCTGGCCGACAAACTACCAGTGGCGGAGTGCCCCAATAACCATACGCACTAATTAAGCCACACGCCCAGCCATTCCACAGACTCATGCACCCAACAAAGCACTTCTTGCTACTACCTGCACCACAGGTGTAAATATCCATACAATTTACCTACGCCCTCTACCTGGCTTTACACTACCCCCCCCCGGCTTTCGTGAATGGGTTTCACTCTCCCCCCATTCGCTCCTTCGCACCATGCACTCCACACCTTTTATTCGACACCTTTTATTTCCACACACCTTTAGTTCTCACACCACTACTTTCACACACCATTACACAATTCCTCACACACACAGCATCATCTATCTAACTACTTCCCCTACTCTCGTGCTTCCCCGTCGTCCCTTTAAACTACGCACACCCTTTTTTTTTTAACAACCACCTAAACTGTCTACGTCCCCTCTGCAGTCCAGGTGTCACTACTTAAATCTCTGTCTCTACTGTCTTCTAGTTCCCTAACAATTATCTAGCCCTCCCTCGGCTAGCTTCGGTGCCCCATGGAGGCAACCATTGCTGGCACCCCCATGTGTCTATCACTGCCATCCCCCTAAACTAGTGCTCATGCCCCCCCCCCATGTGAGGAATGGTCTCACTACCACTCCCCCACGTGGGGTACACTACTCCACCAGTCCTCTAAACTATGAGCCTCTCCAAGTGGATGTATCTTGTCACGGCCCGACCCCGAAGGGCTGAGCGATCCATGCGGGTGTTTGGTCGCCTGTATGTGGTGTTCGTCCGGCATTGTCGATCCAAGGGGGGAGGTATGGATGGGCCGACGTGCAGGGCTCCATCCCTGCGCGGGGCCTCGTGGTCCCACGCATGATGGCCTCGCCGGTCAGGGTCGGAGCACCGCACCCGACAGGGTGCGTGGCTCCGAAAACTCCTACCTCCCCTTGAACCCGGCCGATCGCCCTTGCCGCCACACGGCACCAAACATACAGTGCAGGGGCCGGAGGGACGAATCGTGCACGCCGGTCCTCATGAGACCAACGCGCCACCGATCCCCTCCGGTCCCTGCAGCACACAACTCACCGGGGGCTCGCGTATGCTACCTGTCCCACTACACGCTACCCCGTTCGGTGTCGATGCATGAGCCGCGTCCTCACCACGCGCGACCCACTCCGCACTCGCACACCCAGGTGCACACGTGCCCCCCACACAGTCCGTCATCGCACACTCTCCTTCCACACCCTCCGGTGTGCATTCTCCCTCACACTCCGTACTTGTACCTGCACACCTAGGCACACTCACGCCTTTCACACACTTTGTTGTCGCACACTCCGGTGCACACCCCCTTCCTGCACACTTTGGTGCACACTTTTCCTCCACACATTCGGCCCTCGCACACTTTCCTCCACACACTCGGCCCTCGCACACTCCGGTGCCCACTCAGCCCTCGCACACTCTGGTGCACACTCGCTCTCCACACACTCTGGTACGGGCTCCCTCTCACACTCCATACCAGTCGCCCTCGTACACCGCACAATAGGCCCATCACGAACGCCCGGGTCTCGCCTCTCTCTCAAGCGCGCCAAGAACCCGTTCGCGCCAAACACATTAGCGCCATTTTCTCTACTCACCGCGGGGCCCTCCTTCTCCGCCAGCACCTGCAAACTTTTCATTGGGTTAGCAAGCCCGGCATCACGGTGTAAATATGAACTTTGTGCGCATTCCATTTCTTCCCTCCGTGACTTATTCACTTTCTCTCCCGTCTCTTCGGCCCCAATTGTTTCTTCTTCTATCACGACAATCGTCGGCGCCCCTAAAATTTCTTTTTCCAACTGAACCCTCGCCAGCGCCCCAAAAATTTTCTTTGTCCAATGCGACGCTCGTCGGCCCCTTTACACCCCGCATCACGACCCCCATAGCCCCGGTCAACTTTGCTGTCCTCCGCTCTACCTCACTCCCCACGCGTTCCTTGCACCGGGTCACCTCGTCACGTACCACCGCGACCTTCCCGCTCAACCCGCGTCCAATGTCCTCCCCCATTTTTTTTATCTCCCTCTTGGACGCTGCCCTTATTTTTTCCATTTCACCACCCATTTTGTTTTCCAACCCCTCCTTCATTTTTTTCATTCGGCCACCCATTGTGCTTTCCAACCCTTCCATGTTGCACCTTGCCTCGTCCCTCATTTCTTTCATGTACGCCATCATTTGCGCCACAAGTAGCGGCATGTCCAAACCTGCTGGCACCGCGGCCTCGGCTTCCGCCGCCACGTGCGAGGCGCCGCCATTTTCTTCACCTGCTGCCACCCCTACTTCAACTGCCTCCACTACCAACTGTTCCTGTTGGTCCTGGGTCATTAATTCTTCCTCTACTACCCCCACCGGCATTTGACCGCCTTGGCCAGCCATGGTACGAATATAATTTGGTTTGTTAAACACTAAGTTTCGTTCGCTCATAATTTTGAGTTTGTGAAGCGCACTCTAGGTCCAATTATCCCACTCCTAGACACCAATTTGTTGCGTCCAATTTGTCCAAATTTGTGTCCAATTTGTTGGTGTCCAATTATTTTTTTTATTTTTTTTAGGGTTCAAATCCCAATCCTGACTACCATTTTGTTGCGGATCTCCCGAAGCCCGTCCACGTTACAAAGCGGGGATTAAACCCCTTTTTCCCCTTGGGTCTTCGTGTCCACGAGGCCGAATCGCCACTTCCGCAGCAAGCGTGAAAAAGGGTATCGGGTCGACGCCGCATGTACCTTTGACCCACGCTGCCACAAAAACGGGGACCGGACCTCGCACAAGCCACGCTTAATTGAGTATGCCCGAGCGGTGTGCGTATCATGTGACTCGTGCCGTTACTTTTATGGAACCCGATTCGAGCGGTTTTATTCGTACTATGCTAGGCCAATTAATGGAAGGGACGGGAACGGTCAAATAAGAGGAATAACACAATTTATTATAATGTACAGTGATCAGGATAAGGAAAGGGGACACAGAGCAGAAGCTTAACAATGTTAACTTATCCCCAGACACAGGGCCCACTCACTCACATGGGGAAGAAGAAGAAAGAAAGTTCGCACGCCAAACGCGCTTTGCCGTCGGTCGCCCCGGGACAGCTCACCCGGCGTGGCCCTCTGGCGGTCTCGGCACATATGCAGGAAAATGCAGGCAGGGAGGAAATCGCACATCTGTGGCCCGGAATGGATCGTCTTCCCAAGTGCGATTAATACAGCTCAGGGCGCAGGGCACGGGGCATGGGGAAAGTTTGTGTACTATTGCAAACAGTTCAACCCACTCGTTCTGCTGCGGTTCTCACTCGTACTTCTCTGATACCCCGACTAACTCGACTCATGGGCTGCGCGACTCGAATGTTCCTCGACTCTCACTCTCTGGGGCACTCCCTCTCCGACTCTGAACTCAGAACTGAGGTGGGGGGCTCGGAGCAAGGATTTATGGCTCCGCCCCGGCCCTACCCGAATGTTCCATGCTCCGCCTCCCATTGCCGTGGTTAGCCACTCCCCTCGAGCTCTGATTGGCGGCTCGCGCTTACCGACCACTCCCTCCTGCAGCTCCTCCCTTCGGCCTTGCCAGACTTGTTCAGGCCGAGCACGTGGCATTTCAGCGCCAAAAGCACACCTAAGCTCACTGGCCTACTCAACGCAAAACTAACACAGGAAAGGAGACTACCTTACATTTACTAAGAAATAACTATACTATCGTGAGGCTACATGTTGTGGTGCGTCTACATACGAGGTGGGGTTATCCTTTATTCCAAAACCACAACAATATGTATTATGTCATCGCTCACTTGGTCTGGCAGCCATTTTGCAGCCATTTTGGATCAAAGGAAAAAACCTTCAAAAACAGTTGAGTTGGCTTGCAAGAAGTTGACTGCGTAGGGTAAGTATTCTATGAATACCATCTAGTTTTGTTTTGCAATGCGATCAAAGATGGTCGACTGGCGGTCATTTTAGTTGTTTATTTTCCTATGCATAAAGTCAAGGCTCATGGAAGAACGAGAACACACAAACGGATCAGGACACAACATCATGAAAGGAATAGCAGAAGGGAGAAATATACGGACAAACAAGGGATGCGAGTAACGAAGAGGGGTGGGGGAGAATGCAAGGGGTGGACAAGATGGATACATGAGCAACACTTTGGGAGGGGTGGGGGCGTGGTTTAATGACAGGCTGAGTCAACTCCCCTGGAATTAATTCAATGATCGACCAGGATTCAAACTCCGGATCTGAGGATCCCAAGCCAGCACCCTAACCGTTACGCCAACACCAGGATCGAAAGGAAGAATGAGTGGAAAGGGGCGGAGGGGGGGGGGGGGGGTGCAAAGCACGGAGATGGCAGAGGGTGCAAGACCAGAAATGAGGCAGAGGAAGACAGAGAGACTACCGACCTGTCTACCATGGCCAAGTGACAGGCCCATAGACTCAGCTTCATCGCGGGTGATTGCAATGATCTTGAAGGCCTTGGTTTCCATGGTGTCAAGCTGAGCAAGACTCAATGCATAACCAAACTACCGAATATAACCAAACCACCTAATATAACCAAACCACCGAACATAACCAAACTACCTAACGTAGCCAAACTACCTAACATAACCAAACCGCCCAGCATAACCAAACCACTCAATGCATAACAAAAATACCCAACAAAAACAAACCACCCAGCATAACCAAACCACCGAGCATAAGCAAACCACTCAATGTATAAACAAACCGCTCGATGTATAACAAAAACAACAATCCTGACCAAACCGCTCAATGCATAATCAAATGGCCCAACATAACCAAACCACCCAACAATGTCTTTGACAACACCAAACCAATCAGCATCCTTCGGTGCTTCGGTGACTATCGAATTAGACCCCACCAAACCATTGCCCCAATGGGATCAATGCCCATGGAAACCAGTAGCTGAACAAGCTTTGTTACTGTGGTTTTCTAGTATTGGTCATGGAGTAGATCATACTAGAAAACAGGAGTATGGTATCCATAGTAACTAAGTGGTGCACGGATGGTATTAAAATGCTGGAATGTTTTTATGCGAGCATTTCATCCGCAGGCTCATGGAAGTAGCAGGTGAGGACTGTCATGAGACCAACCCGGGAGATGGCGAATTTATTGGGACTCATGGGAGAATGAGCCCACTTCAGCTGTCAAGTGTGAAGGTATGAGATAAAGAGGTTTCAGAATGGTAAACGACAGCAGGGAGGACCATGGACTACACAGAATCAACAATGATGAGGTGAGAGCGAGGGGTTGTTAAGGAGTAAGTCACATTTGCTCTACGGCTAGGATACGCGGCCGTACCCCCCATAAATTGACAGAAACGTGCGGCGGCCGCAGAGTTTCTGAGGTGGCCTCAGGGTGGCCCTAGGGCGTATGGCTATATTTTACAGGCCATAGGGGTCGCTGTGGAATGATAGCGCGGAGTTATAATTTTTTCATTTCTAGGGTGGCCGTAGCAATTCGACAAGCCGTAGCCATGACAACTGTAAGTGCTGTTGTACATATGAAAAAGAACTGGTATATATACCCACTCGTTACCGTCCGTCTGGCCGCACGTTCGCCCTAGGGCTCCCCTGCGGTCACCTTGCGGGCACCTTGAGGCTACCTTGCGTCTGCCTTGAAAATTCTATGGCCGCCGCAGGGACGCCCCAAGGTCACCGTGCGACATCAAATCAAAGACCGTACGGCACCCCCACGTTTTCGGTCTCCACAATTTATACATACCCCGTGCGGCTACCCGAAAAATAAAAACATATGTGACTGCTACATTGTGTGACCGTGGAAATACTGCGGCCGCCCTAGAATTGCTAGTGGCCGTAGATTTTTTAGACCCTACGGCCGCCGAGCCAAATGTGACTGAAGCATAACTAAGAAATACAAAGTAGAACTTGGGCCTTTAGCAGAGCATCATGCTTGTTGTTAGCCACTGACTTACCAATGAATTTGTTAGGATGGGATTTGTTGCGTCAAATGGGATATATGGTAAATGTACTAAAATGGAGTCTATTTCAAGGTCCCCCAGGAAGTAGATGTAATGGTGATAGCGTGTTTGAAGGCCTTGATAAATATTTGTCGAAGAAAAATGACAAACACTGAGATGGTGTTTCGAGGAACGGAAAGAGTGAAAGTTTGGAGGAAAACGAGTCTGAAGGAAGTTCTTGTTGTGATTTGGACGATGAGTCGAAGAGAATTAATCATATAATGTTGCAAATGAATAACGGAAGTGTTAATCACCTCCAGGCTAAGGTTGCTAGTCTGAGAATACTTTTGGAAGTAATTTCTGGATAGCTAGATACTGTAGTTAATTGCTTGCAAAATAGTAACCTATTTTTCGCTTAGCTAATAACATTTTTGCACTTAAAATATAATCATTAGTTGTGTAGATAGTGATGATTTTAAAATACACAAGTCAGGAGACGACGATGGTTCATGAGCGAGCGGTATTCAATGACAAAGAATGAAATATGAATGATCGTTTTAAGGCCATTTTCCCCGCTAGAGCGGGGGTTAGCATTGCGGGCCCCATGACAATCATGGTTCCCTGTTTGAGGCAATGTTTTTATGGCCGGATGCCCTTCCTGGCGCCAACCCTTAGTCGCCTCTTACGATGCGCAGGGATGCGGTGTACCTATTCTAAGCCGGGGTACACACCGGGATCATTCATCCCAGCAAGCTGGTACTCAAATTTGCCGACCTCGGAAGGATGACAGGCTGAGTCAACCCCCCTGACGTTAATTCAGCGATCGACCGGGATTCGAACCCAGGATCCCAAGCCGGCACCCTAACCGCTAAGCCAACACCAGGCTTATTCAATGACAAAGGACGGACTATAACTGAAACAGGCCCGGACTGGGGGGTCGGGGGCCCACGTGACAGGTGTCGGCCCCCGACATGCGGTGTATATGCCTGTTACAAAGGGCCCCAATGCGCTGCGTGCGCAGGCCTTTAAGAGCCAGCTGTATGTAATTGTGTGTGGTGCTGGCCTGGAAATGTCAAAACGAAGGTTACTGACCTTGAAATGAGATAGAAAATAATGTATAATCAGTTATGAGGTTAGTTAGCTACACAATACCGAAAATTCGGTTCGATTCCGACAACTTTGAAAATTTGACCTTTGTGACCTTCAAAGGTCAAAGGTCGAAGATTCTGAAATTTGTTGGAAAACTTTATTTCATGATGTATGTGATAATATAAGATCATGTACGACATTTCGCCTTATCAGGAAGCCAACAATGTAATAAAACCATCAAAAATCGACCTTTCTAAATTTCGTGACCTTGTGACCTTGACCTTGGAGCGAAAATGAAAAATCGAGCTCCGTGCGGCTGGACACATGACATTGGCCTAACCAAATACCGAAACCCCTGTCAGATTCCACCAACTCCCTCGGAGAAGATGTAGCTTGAACTCGATTACCCCCTAAAAAGACATCTCTTTTGGGCGTCGCTCCGCCCACAATGGGCACAATACGCCCACTCTGGGCAGGACACAACTAGATCATGATATCAACCTCCAACCCAAGTTTCATCAAGATCGGATGATATCATCGGGTAGTTATGCTGCGGACAGACAGCCACACAGACACACACCCATGACGAATATAGTGGTCACTCTGTTTGATAACTCGTGAACCAATATATGGCAATCCATATTGGATAAAGCTTTGATCTGGATGTGTGTAAGACAATGTCTGCCAGGGTCAGAGGATTCCAGGATGTTGCCGTTATAAAAAGTGGAAAATGATGGCCGAGAGAATGATGAGTACTTGACATGGGGTCGCAGAAAGAAGACTCCGATTACGCGTCTGTCGGAGATGGAGTCGATTCACATTACGACACTATGCACCACAAACCCCCTCCTTTACACCCTTCCCAAACACATGCCAAATGGAATTCACAGAGCTGGAACGAGTAAAACTATGGCAGATGAATACAGTGCAAAGTCAAATAGAGGAAGCAATGAGGATGGGTCATTTCTGTCCAAAGAGGACAAACAGGTAGAGTTTTTAAGGAGGGTGATCAAGGAGTGGAACAAGATGGGTGAACAGGGAGGATGAACAGGGAGAGTGAACAAAGAGGATCACCAAAGAGGACGAACATGGTTGGGTGGACAGGTAGAGTGAACAATGGGGGTGAACAAGGAGTGGAACAAGGTGGGTGAACAGGGAGGATGGACAAGGAGAGTGAACAAAGAGGACGAACAAAGAGGACGAACAAAGAGGACGAATAGGGTTGGGTGGACAGGTAGAGTGACCAAGGAGGGTGAACAAGGAATGGAACAAGGAGCATGAAGAAAGAGGATGGACAGAGAGGATGAACAAAGATTGTGAACAAAGAGGATTGACAGGGTTGGGTGGATGGGCAGAGTGAACAAGTGGTGGAACAAGGAATGGACCATGGAGGAGAACAGGGAGAGTGAACAAAGATGATGATCAAAGATGGTGAACAAAGAGGACGAACAAGGAGAGTCAACAAGGGGAGTGAACATGGAGGGAACATGGATAGTGAACATGGATATAGTGAACATGGATAGTGAACAAGGATCGTGAACATGGATAGTAAACATGGATGGTGAACATGGATGGTGAACATGAAGAGTGAACATGAATAGTGAACATGGATAGTGAACATGGATTGTGAACATGGATAGTGAACATGGATAGTGTAAATGGATAGTGAACATGGATAGTGAACATGAATAGTGAACATGGATGGTGAACATGAATAGTGAACATGAATAGTGAACATGGATAGTGAACATGGATCGTGAACATGGATCGTGAACATGGATAGTGTAAATGGATAGTGAACATAGATAGTGAACATGGATGGTGAACATGAATAGTGAACATGAATAGTGAACATGGATAGTGAACATAGATAGTGAACATGGATGGTGAACATGAATAGTGAACATGGATAGTGTAAATGGATAGTGAACATAGATAGTGAACATGGATGGTGAACATGAATAGTGAACATGGATAGTGTAAATGGAGAGTGAACATGGATGGTGAACATGGATGGTGAACATGAATAGTGAACATGAATAGTGAACATGGAGAGTGAACATGGATCGTGAACATGGATAGTGAACATGGATAGTGTAAATGGATAGTGAACATGGATAGTGAACAAGGATGGTGAACATGGATGGTGAACATGAATAGTGAACATGAATAATGAATATGGATAGTGAACATGGATCGTGAACATGGATAGTGTAAATGGATAGTGAACATAGATAGTGAACATGGATGGTGAACATGAATAGTGAACATGAATAGTGAACATGGATAGTGAACATAGATAGTGAACATGGATCGTGAACATGGATAGTGAACATGGATAGTGAACATGGATAGTGAACATGGATAGTGAACATGGATCGTGAACATGGATAGTGAACATGGATAGTGAACATGGATGGTGAACATGGATAGTGAACATGGATCGTGAACATGGATAGTGAAAATGGAGAGTGAACATGGATGGTGAACATGGATGGTGAACATGGATAGTGAACATGGATAGTGAACAAGGATGGTGAACATGGATCGTGAACATGGATCGTGAACATGGATAGTGAAAATGGAGAGTGAACATGGATGGTGAACATGGATAGTGAACATGGATAGTGAACAAGGATGGTGAACATGGATACTGAACATGGATAGTGAAGATGAAGAGTGAACATGGATGGTGAACATGGATAGTGAACATGGATGGTGAACATGGATTGTGAACATGGATGGTGAACATGGATAGTGAACATGGATAGTGAACATGGATAGTGAACATGGATAGTGAACAGGGAGAGTGAACATGGAGGGTGAACATGGAGGGTGAACATGGATAGTGAACATGAATAGTGAACATGGATGGTGAACATGAATAGTGAACATGAATAGTGAACATGGATAGTGAACATGGATCGTGAACATGGATCGTGAACATGGATAGTGAACATGGATAGTGAACATAGATAGTGAACATGGATGGTGAACATGAATAGTGAACATGAATAGTGAACATGGATAGTGAACATAGATAGTGAACATGGATCGTGAACATGGATAGTGAACATGGATAGTGAACATGGATAGTGAACATGGATCGTGAACATGGATGGTGAACATGGATAGTGAACATGGATGGTGAACATGGATAGTGAACATGGATCGTGAACATGGATAGTGAAAATGGAGAGTGAACATGGATGGTGAACATGGATGGTGAACATGGATAGTGAACATGGATAGTGAACAAGGATGGTGAACATGGATCGTGAACATGGATCGTGAACATGGATAGTGAAAATGGAGAGTGAACATGGATGGTGAACATGGATAGTGAACATGGATACTGAACATGGATAGTGAAGATGAAGAGTGAACATGGATGGTGAACATGGATAGTGAACATGGATGGTGAACATGGATTGTGAACATGGATGGTGAACATGGATAGTGAACATGGATAGTGAACATGGATAGTGAACATGGATAGTGAACAGGGAGAGTGAACATGGAGGGTGAACATGGAGGGTGAACATGGAGGGTGAACATGGAGGGTGAACATGGAGGGTGAAAATGGAGGATCTTCTTCATTCGTTTGCAGCACAAGGCCACGAATAGCATAATTGTTGGGAGCGCGGCTCAGCCGCTGATGCAGTGCCCCTGGAGGATGAACAAATCGTAAAATAGTGAAAGCCTTGAGGTCGTTTAAAGTGCTGACTGCACTGGATGAAATCTAGTTAATCCAGTTACGTATTGGAGAGTTGGAGTTAGAACGAAGAACTCAACAAGATGTTCGTTTTTCTTTGGGCGGATTAATAGATCTAATTCGACGATTACAACGCTGAACAAGCACAGATACATTCAAAGTTCACCGACCCCATGCGAAATATATAAATATCCTACAGTGCAGCACCGCAGTGCATAGAGTGTATTGGGAGGGAGGGAGAGGTGTACATTAATTGATTGATTAGTTGCATACTTAAAATAAATAAATAATGATCATAAAATATTTTCTTAATCAATTGGCTAATAGCATACCTAAACCACCAGTGCTTCATCCGAAGCTGTAACATTTTCAAAATTAATTAAATACGTCATTAAAAGAAAAAATAATTGATTAATCAATAAATAATTCATCGATTAATTGATCAATCAATAAATCGAAAATATCCTTTGTAGCCACATCACTTTCCACAGTCCAAATATTAGCTTCCTAGCTCAAAAGATGCCTGAGATATTGCCCAGATGAGAAAGAAAATAAATAAATGATTATTAATGAAAATAAATAAATATTAATCAAAAAAGAATTAAATAATTAATCAATTGGCTAATAGAATACCTAAACCACCACCGTTTCATCTGAATCAGTAACTTTAAAAACATAATTAATTAAGTCATTAATCGAATAATTAAATAATTAATCGATTAATTGATTAATCGATAAATCAAAAATAGCCTTTACAGCCAAATCACTTGGTCATTGCCATGTCCAAATATCAGCTTCCTAACTCAAAAGGTGCCTGAGATATTGCCCAAAAGAGAAAGGAAATAAATAATTACTTAATTAATCGATAATAATTAAATAACTAATCAATTAATTGATTAATCAAAAAGTATCATTTTTGCCAAAGCACTTGATCACTATTGTGCTGAAATTTCAGCTTCCTAGCTCAAAGGATGGCTGAGATATCGCCCGGACAAACAAACAAACAAGAATACGTCATGATACGTGCAAAATCCAACCCATCCCCCGAAAAAAAGTTTGCAATTGATCCAGAAAATTGTCCATTTCGTCAAGATCAAAATTGACGATCTTGATCAAAGCCCGGGTTAATAGGATGAAAAGTGATGATTTTAGAAGTTTGACCTTGAGTTGACCTTTGACCTCAGAAATGGTTGGTTTCCCAATTTAGTGACGCAATGTGCAAATGCTGTTCTATTGTCAAGTCAATCGGATGAAAATTGACGGTTTGTCAGATGAAAATTGATGAATTTGGAAATTTGACCTTGAGATGACCTTTGACCTTTTAACCTCAAAAATTGTTGGTTTCCCAATTTATTGACTCAATGTACAAATGCTGTTCTATTTTCAAGTCAATTGGATAAAAAATGGCGATTTTAGAAATTTGACCTGCAGATGACCTTTGACCTCAAAATCAATAGGCTTCTCAATTGTGACGACCTCTATAACTTGGTGAAGTTTCATGAAGATCGGTTTTTAATTGTGATTTGTAGGCGACAAACAGACACACAGACAGACAGAATAATGCACAAGACCAACCAATGGTCTCATGTGAGTCGAGCTTAGAAGACGTTGATGAAATTGAAAAATCTTCGATTTTCGTAAATAACAAATAAACGGAGTGAAAACTGAGTACTCCCTTTCAGCGCACGTCATCGCCGGGCCCCCTTCGGTGCCCGGAAATGACGTCATGCAGCGCCTGAAGATGGCATAGGAAAGGAGCAGTGCACAATATTCCGTTTGCAAGAGACGTGATCGATGACGTAACAATGGCGAGGACAAAACACTTGTGTTTGTTGCATCACGGTTTGGACAGTAGGAGACAGAAAGGAGCCGCGCGGGTCCAGCCAGGCGCATCAGATCGACCATGTTGCGGGATCCCGATCACTCAGAGAGAGAGAGAGAGAGAGAGAGAGAGAACCAGGTGTCGAGTTTAACTGGCTGAGCTCCAGGTAACTACATCAACGTCTTCTCAGCTCGAGTTTACCTTTCGGTGCCAATGATGGCCGCGCCCATCACGCGCTGTCTAGTTCATCATGGCGACCCCACCCTCGCGGTCTCTCCCCCACTCTCGCGGTCTCCCGCCCACACCAACACCGCTCCCGACCGTCCCCAGCGATTGGCGCCCCGAGCTCGTGGGGCCGAGACAACGGAGCGAGAATTTAATGCGTTTATCAAGGGCCTGACAAGGCGACAGCTTTTAAATTGTTTGCGTTGACTCAAATTTATGCTCAAAGACTTTTTTATTACAATGTGCGGAGGGATCCGGGCGAGGTCTTGCCTCGAGCCTGTCTCGCACCCCCCAACGCATTCGCTCTTCCGTCTCCATCATCCTGCCACCCCCAGCACCCGGTACGAGGCGAGCGAGCAGACCCTCCCCGCACCCTCTTACCCTCGGCGGGACGCGAACACATTCACAGATTAGTGACTCGCAATAATCATTAAGCGAACTCGCAGCGTAATTAGCGTTAAATGCGCATCGCACGTGGGAGGAGGGGGCGGGGCGGTGGAGGGGCGGGGCGGAGCCATTAAACGCGCGAAAAATGGCGCGCCAAATGCGCTAAGTGGGGTTTTACGGGCGCGCACCTGCTGTGCGTAAGCTCCGAGGTAATGCGTCATCTCGGTGCTAAACTTCGACCGCGTCTCGAGACCGTCACGTGACTCGATTCGTGGGGTAGTCGTAATGGTGATAGACCGGGTGGGGTCGGAAAGAGACGACGTGGCAAAGCCCGACCGCCGTTCGTAATTCGGCTGCCATTAGATACCCGTCCGGTCTTTAAGGTGCGCATCCGAGTGCAGGTCGAGGAGATCGCCAGCTTCATGTGCGGTCGTACACGTAACTAACTCACTGTGGTGCACACGACACGGATCGATGACGTCACGGTGTCCCGACCCGACTGTGCGTTTCGCACCATCGGCGGGTTCATCGTCGGGAGCATTAGCCGGCTGTCCCGGGTGGGTGTCCCGCTCTCAGTGCGCCAAAACACCGCGTTCCTGAGATCTCGTACCTGTCCGAGCCGGAATTGACACGAGCAGATTTACCGAGCTCGTTCGACTAACAATGGTCACCCAAAGCACGATTTAATACCGCATGCATCTTGTATGACTATAGATCAGGACAAGACCCCTCTTCCCGCGCATCATTCCCTGTCCCTCCCGCAGGTCGCCCAGAAAGCCTCGGCTTATACGAGCCCGAGACGCTTCTCAAACGATTTTATCGCTCGCCCTTCCTCCGCTCTCCCCCCACCTGCCCTTCCTCCTGCTCTCTCGTTGACATATCGAGCACTCTCCGCCGGTTCCCCCCGCGGCGAGGCGCGCCCGGCGCGTCTCTTTAATTATTCGTGAGACGCGTAAGCGCTTTCCGAGAGGCTCGGAGCGCTCGCTCCTGATGGCCGCTGCTCCGGTGCGAGAGGGAGGGAGATGGCCGCGATCGTACAGGCGCCGTATATCGCATTAGCGGCCTCGGAATCCTTGTGATGAAATATTCATGTCTCCGTCTCGCGCTGCATCATTTTGGCTTCGCGGCAAATGGGTTCTGGCTGCGAAATGGGAGGGTGGGTCGGAGGGAGGGGCTGGGTGGGCGTTCCACACGCCACGCCACGCCTCCACCCAACGCCACGCCACGCCCCTCCCCACGTCCCCCCAAACACCCCTCCCACCTTGCCGCCACGGATACGGATTACCGCTTCTCTTACGGTGGCAACAGCTTTCACTCAAATGTTCCTGTAACAAAGTTATTTAATGAAAGAGCTTATAAAGATAAATATTTGATGGTCTTGCCCGCGAGAGCTCTTCGCGTGCGGCCCCCGGTCAACGCGAATGAGAACGAGCGCGCTCGGTGCGAAGCGACTTCGCTCGCCGTTTGTGACGACTTGCGACGTTATGACGTCATACACACGCTTGCGGTGTGAGCGAGTGGTCATTTCGGAGATCGTCGTGTGACGTCGCATATGACAATTTATATGTCAACGGCGGCACTTTAAGCGGCGTTACCTGGTGACCGACAAATGACCCCGCACACCGACAACAAGACCATATTTGGATGACGTGGGGTTGGGGTTGGGGTACTGGGGTAGTGTAGGTGTGACGGGCCATTGCATGTCCTGTACACTGTACAGTATTTCCTCGCACTATGACGTCACTTGTGCACAGCGTGACGTCATAAGCACGGTGTCACTTTCCAGTGCACAACGCAATCTTACCAAGAGGAACCACGTGATGTAGGAGTGACGTGACGCCATCCCATCCGTGGCCACATACGTCATAAGGAGGTCTCCTGGAAAGGCAAGACCTTTTTGAATGATGCTGTGGCTGAGGCCTGTAGACTGTAGTTCATATCACGTGGTTTATGACGTCTCGACGTCATTGCGCAGCGTGAGTGACCCACGACTCCACGAGCGACCATAACAAACAACAGAGCCTCGATCATACATCACGTCCGACATTTGTGGTACCGTACGGATGCTAAAGGTGGAAACGAGCGCGCATTGCCAGGTGTGCAACCGCAAAACGTGAGCGATGACGTAATCGATGTCCCGTGACGTTTCGGCGTGCACGCGCCATGGATCGTGCTGTCAGATCGTTACTCGTTCCAGTTACAAGAACTTGGACTCGAATGTCTGCGTGTATGGAGAAGAGGGAGATGAGATGAGGTGAGGTGGGGACGAATGGAGGAGGAGGCGAGAATAAAATTTAACGAGTACAGAGAGTCCGTGCATTTTGTTCGAGCAGGTTGTACGTGTGAGTGAGTCTGAGTGTCCCTGGTCTCTTAGACATTCGAACGTGCCAATCTGTCCAACCATCGTTTGTCCTTCGGCGACCCTCGTCGTGGTCGATCGTCAGTCGTCACGATCAGGTTCGAGAGTAATAAATAGGAGGCTCGGTTTAGGGCGGGGCTTGAAACGGGGCGGATCCTGATTGGGTGGGGCGAGAGTGACGTGATGGGAATGTCATTGCTTGCCGTTGGGATTTGCCTCCCTCCTTCCCGCGAGAAAACCTTCGAGCTGATCCATGGCGTGCCAGGCTTAATGGTTGCGGCAGAATCCATATCCTAGTCCGCTTTGTACTTTAAATAAATTAGCCTATCTATAACCGCGCACTCTTGACTGCTAGATTGAAATATATTGCACATTGCCGGCTATTTCGATCACCGTTTAAGCTGACGTGGAATGTAAAATATTCGCGTGGGGCGCTCTTATGGATGCTGCACCGCGGCGCTGAGTGCTGAGTGCGTTTCATCGCCCGCTAACGGCTCCCCCGACGCCCATCTCCGCCGCTTCCTCGGCAGCTTCCTCCGCCTTCGCGACCCGCCGCGTCCGACGTAACTTGGGCCGCATCCGAGGGGGTCCACATCTGACGTGCCACGAGCCGCATCAAATGTGACACAAACCGCGTCCGACATGCCGCGTCTGAGGTAGCTAAGGCCGCATCCGAGGAATGCCGCATCCGAGGAATGCCGCGTCTGAGGTAGCTTAGGCCGTATCCGAGGAATGCCGCGTCTGAGGTAGCTTAGGCCGTATCCGAGGAATGCCGCGTCTGAGGTAGCTTGGGCCGTATCCGAGGAATGCCGCGTCTGAGGTAGCTAAGGCCGCATCCGAGGAATGCCGCGTCTGAGGTAGCTTAGGCCGTATCCGAGGAATGCCGCGTCTGAGATAGCTTTGGCCGCATCCGAGGAATGCCGCGTCTGAGGTAGCTTGGGCTGCATCCGAGGCATGCCGCATCCGAGGAATGCCGCGTCTGAGGTAGCTTAGGCCGTATCCGAGGCATGCCGCGTCTGAGATAGCTTTGGCCGCATCCGAGGAATGCCGCGTCTGAGATAGCATGGGCCGCATCCGAGGAATGCCGCGTCTGAGGTAGCTAAGGCCGCATCCGAGGAATGCCGCGTCTGAGGTAGCTAAGGCCGCATCCGAGGAATGCCGCGTCTGAGGTAGCTTAGGCCGTATCCGAGGCATGCCGCGTCTGAGATAGCTTTTTTTTTTTTTTTTTTCTTTTTTTTTAGTATACAAGATCGAGGCTCGTGAAAGAGCGAACATTAATCACACAGAAAGACAAACCGACACATAAAACATATAACATCGGGAGCGGTAGACAAGATGGGGAGAGAGGGGGAAGGACACGAACACAACATTTGAGAGCAGGGACCGAGAGACATGGAGACATCGAGAGATCTGTGAGAGGGAGAGGGCTTTAGGGGGGGGGGGGCATGGGAAGGGGGGTGGTGGGAGAGGTATAAAACATATGGACACTGCCAAGACTTCCAGGAAAGAAGTTGGAATTTCAAACAAGGTGGATCTGGGGTGAATTAGCAGGGGTAGAAAAGATCAAGGTTTTGGATGGGGGAAGATAAGAGATGGTGGTGAACAGCTGTTTTAAAGACCTGGAGGGACGAGTGGGATTGAAGGGAGTGAGGGAGTTTGTTCCAGAGGCGGGAGAAAAGAGGAATGAAAGAGTGAAGGTGAGCAGAGAGTCTTGATTTTGGCAATTTCACCATAAGAGGGTTGCAGGCAGATCTTGTGCGATCTGTAGGAATATTTGGGGGACAGAGCACAGAGAGAGCTGGGGGTGCAAGGCCGGAGAGGAGTCGGTAGAAGACAGAAAGACCACCTACCTCCCTGCGGTGAGTGAGTGAAAGGCCCTCAGAGATAGCTTCATCGCGGGAGATTCCAATAATTCTGAAAGCTTTGGTTTCAATTTTGGCCGCATCCGAGGAATGCCGCGTCTGAGATAGCTTGGGCTGCATCCGAGGCATGCCGCGTCTGAGGTAGCTTGGGCTGCATCCGAGGCAGGCCGCGATGTGCCATGATCCGCATCCAATGTGTTCCAAGCCGCGTCTGACGTTCTGCGTCTAACATAGCTGAGACCGCATCCGAGGCGAGCTGCGTCCGACGTTGTTAAAGCCGCGTCTGAGGTAGCTTGGGTAACATTTGAGGCATGCCGCATTCAAAATGCCTCCAGCCACGTCCTACGTGCCACGTTCAACATGCCACGAGCCACGTCCAACGTTCCACATCTGACGTAGCTTAGGCCACATCTGAGGCATGCCTCGTCTGACGTAGCTTAGGTCGCATCTGAGACATGCCGCGTCTGACGTAGCTTAGGCCGCATCTGAGGCATGCCGCGTTTGATGTAGCTTAGGCCGCATCTGAGGCATGCCACGTCTGACGTAGCTTAGGCCGCATCTGAGGCATGCCGCGTCTGACGTAGCTTAGGCTGCATCCGAGGCATGCCGCGTCTGACGTAGCTTAGGCCGCATCCGAGGCATGCCGCGTCTGACGTAGCTTAGGCCGCATCTGAGGCATGCCGCGTCTGACGTAGCTTAGGCCGCATCTGAGGCATGCCGCGTCTGACATAGCTTAGGCCGCATCTGAGGCATGCCGCGTCTGACGTAGCTTAGGCTGCATCTGAGGCATGCCACGTCTGACGTAGCTTAGGCCGCATCTGAGGCATGCCGCGTCTGACATAGCTTAGGCCGCATCCGAGGCATGCCGCGTCTGACGTAGCTTTGGCCGCATCTGCCGCGTCTGACGTAGTTTGGCCGCATCTGCCGCGTCTGACGTAGCTTGACTAAATAAACAAATTTTGAATAAATAAATAAATAGAATAAATAAATAAATGGAATAAATAAATAAATGGAATAAATAAATAAATGGAATAAATAAATAAATGAATATAATATAATAAATAAATGAATAAATTGAATTTCAAAAATGAGTAAATTGAATAGAATAAATAGATAAATAGAATAAATAAATAAATGGAATAAATAAATAAATAGAATAAATAAATAAATGGAATAAATAAATAAATGGAATAAATAAATAAATGAATATAATATAATAAATAAATGAATAAATTGAATTTCAAAAATGAGTAAATTGAATAGAATAAATAAATAAATAGAATAGAATAAAGATATAAATTAAATGGAATGAATAAATGAATGAATGCTGCTCTTTAGAATTAGTCGACCTATTTAAGGTTACGTGGCTCCAGGAGTTTTATATTCTTTGCATTCGTCGAATATTTCTCCTACTTTGTTCGGGTATATTAATGAAAGGTTATTAATTGATCATTCAATTAACTAAATGGTATTCATAGAATACTTACACTGCACAGTCAACTTGTTTCGAGCCAACTCTTCTGTTTTTGAAGGGTTTTTTTCTTTGATCCAATATGGCTGCCAGACCACGTGAGCGATGACATCATGAATTTATATTCTCTAATATAATTGTTGCGCAGATCACGCTCAATAAATTTCAAACTGATCAGACAAAGCGTTGTACCTGTCACATTATGACGTCATAATTAAGGCACCAATGACGTCATCGTTAAGACTTATTCCCCATATGGAGTTCTTTACAATGAGCCACGTTTCAATATTTTCCATGGAGTGGTTTCGGAGATATAGAGGTGCAACTTTTTCGGTTTTTCCAAGATGGCGCCTGTACCACGTGAGCTATGACGTCATACTTATGATTAAACTATTCTACAGGAGGAGCGCTCCTATGGTGAAAATGTAGTGTCCATCGGTCTAACAGTTGTGGAGAATTTTTTTTTTTCATACTGATCAGATCAAGTGTTGTACTTGTCAATCATGACGTCATAATGAAGGCACCGATGACTTCATCATTAACGTATCTTATTCCTCATGGGGAGTACTTGACAACGCACCATGTTTCGGAGATACAGAGGTGTAACGTTTTTCCAAGATAGCGTTTGTACCACGTGACCTATGACGTCATAATTATGACTAAAAAAATTGTACAATCGAAGGCGTTCCAGGGTAAACTTTCGTGTCAATTGGACCAACGGTTGCCGAGAAAATGAATTTTTAAAATGCAGACACGCACTCATGTACGTTCGCCACACGTACGCACCCGATCGCCTAACCTCGCTTTTCGCTTCGCGAGCGCAGGGTAATTACTTCTTCAAACCTGTACGTGCAAACACCTAGTCCTGCGCAGGCTGTATAGTGTGCGGAGCCCGCCTCGACCCACGTGGAGGTCGTAGACCCGAACCCAGCCGTACCGGAGGCGGACGTGTATGTTCATCGTCCTGCAGCGAGGAAGCTTTTTGGCGTCTCGTTAACGTCTCGTTAACGTCTCGTGCGGGTAACCAGGCGCTGCCGTCCCGGATTTCGTGTTGATAAATGTCTCTCATAAAGTCATAAACCAACGGTTCCATATAAGTGTGTAGCTCACTCTCCATCTCTTCCCTCTTATCCACTCCCTTTATATTCCGCTCCCTCGAGGATGACCTAGCCCCTAGACTCGTGGAGGTACGCACACCCGCCTCGAAGCTCTCTAGCCTGGGTTCAAATCCCGACCCAGCTATAAACTGCAATCCTGCGAGAGCTGACATTCAATTCTGAACGATCAGCCCGCTGGTTGCATCATTTACTGAAGGAGTGCCCCCTCCACATTCGGAATGGGATTTATAAATTGTTCACTTATCGACGATGACTCCCCTACTCTTCGCAAAAGGCACCTTGGGATATTTAACGTCCACTAACTAATGCTAGCAGACAGGACGCCCGGCTTAATCATCCACCCGATTGGGGGAAACACCAGGATGGGAGTTTGTCGCGCTGGTCGGGAATCGAACCCAGGCTCGATAGTTTCAGAGGGGAGTGCACACACACCTCTAGGCTATCCTTACCAGGTAATTTATCAGTTTTAATAATACATCATCAACAGTAAAAATATGAATATGGACTTTGCTTATTACCTCCGCTGTTGAAGGTGGATGGAGGTTATGTGTTCACCCCTGTCTGCCTGTTTGTCACGTGTGTTATTTTGTCTGTCTTTCACAATTTTAAACCGATCTTCACGAAACTTCACCAAATGGTAGAGTTGGTCATAAGGAAGAAGCCTTTTGATTTTGAGGTCAAAAGGTCAACATAGGCCAAAAGGTCAACATAGGCCAAAGGTCAACAACTTAGATCGAATGTCTGAAATCCTCAAATGTCATCTGATTGACTTGAAATTTGAAGACGATTTGCATATAAGGTCACTGAATTCAACCACCAATTATTTTGAGGTCAACATCGGCCAAATTTCTAAAATTGTCAATTTTCATCCGATTGACTTTAAATTTGAAGAGGATTTGCAAATGTCGTTGAATTGTACCACCAATTATTTTTGAGGTCAACATAGGCCAAAAGGTCAACATTGGCCAAATATAACTAATTGTTTTAATTTCCCTTTTTTCAGGTTCCGCTCATCTTGCGTGTTTTTTTTTTGTTTTTTTTGTATACAAGATCGAGGCTCGTGAAAGAGCTAACATTAATCACACAAAAAGTCAAACCGACACACAAAACACAAAAAATAAGGGAGCGGCAGACAAGATGGGGAGAAAGGGGGAAGGACACAAACACAACATTTGAGAGCAGGGACATCGGGAGAAATGTGGCAGGGGGAGGGCTTGGGGGGAGGTGGGAGAGGTATAAAACATATGAACACTGCAAGGACTTCCAGGAAAGAAGTTGGAATTTCCAAAAAGAAAATAAAAAAGTATCTCGGGTGAATTAGCGGGGGTAGAAAAGATCAAGGTTTTGGATGGGGGAAGATAAGAGATGGTGGTGAACAGCTGTTTTAAAGACCGGGAGGGAGGAGTGGGATTGAAGAGAGTGGGGGAGTTTGTTCCAGCGGCGGGAGAAAAGGGGAATGAAAGAATGCAGGTGAGCAGAGAGCCTAGATTTTGGCAGTTTCACCAGAAGAGGGTTGCTGGCAGATATTGTGCGACCTGTAGGAATATTAGGGGGACAGAGCACACAGAGAGCTGGGGGAGCAAGGCCGGAGAGGAGTCGGTAAAAGACAGAAAGACCACCAACCTGCCTGCGGTGAGTGAGTGAAAAGCCCCCGGAGTTAACTTCATCGCAGGAGATTCC
Source organism: Myxine glutinosa (assembly GCF_964187855.1). Lineage (NCBI taxonomy): Eukaryota > Metazoa > Chordata > Myxini > Myxiniformes > Myxinidae > Myxine > Myxine glutinosa. The sequence continues at coordinate 20,291,229 of NC_136263.1, forward strand.
AATGATTCTGAAAGCTTTGGTTTCAACAGCGTGAAGCTGAGCTAGGTGTGAGGCAGGAGCACCAGCCCAGAGAGGGGAACAGTATTCCATTGAGCTGCGGATGAAAGCCTTGTATGTGGTGAGGAGCTCAGGTGTGCCAAGGAAGGACTTTACACGACGGAGGATGCCCAGTCGGCGACTGGCTTTGGAGGCCAGCTTGGAAATGTGGTTTTCCCAAGAACGATCATGGCAGATAGTGAGACCCAAAAGCTTGAGCGAAAATGGTTCGTGGCATAAGGGAAAAAATTCCACTTGGCATAGGGAAAAGTCCCATGTGGCATAGAAAAAGTCCAATGTGACAAAAAGACAAAGAGGTGTCCATGACAACAATTTCACCCCATTATAATCAAATGTGATATTTTTGTGATTTTATTATTGCCCAGGCTCAGGAATCTTTCCTTAGGCATTCGACACAGTCTGGTATCCTGATTTTCTTACAAAGCCCTCTGTACATTCGTGGCCAAAAATATTGGCACCCTTGCACTTTTTTCAAATATCTCACAATTTTCTCCAAAAATAAGTTGAAATTGACGAAAGTATTTGGTCTCAACAATTCTTTATTTCACTGTTAATATTACAAGCCTGGTGTTGGCTTACCAGCTAGGGTGCTGGCTTGGGATATACCTAGGATCCTGGGTTCGAATCCCGGTCGATCGCTGAATTAACGCCAGGGGGGTTGATTCAGCCTGTCATCCTTCCAAGGTCGGCAAATTGAGCACCAGCTTGCTGGGATGAATGATCACAGTGTGTACCCCGACTTAGAATAGGTACACCGTATCCCTGTGCATCGTAAGAGCGCGACCAAGGGTTGGCGTCAGGAAGGGCATCCGGCTGTAAAAACGTTGCCTCAAAACTGGGAACCATGATTGTCATGGGGCCCGCAAGGCTAACCCCACTCCAGCAGGGAAAATGGCCTTAAAACGATCATTCATTCATTCATATCATATACTGTTATATTACAGAACCTTTGGCGAGAGGACGCTGGCGTTGCATATTCGCCGCTTCTCCGACTGGATGGATGTACAGGGTCCGCTTCTACCTTTCTGACCTGACATCTCACACCTGTCCTGCCTTTTCACACCCGCACGTGCCGCGTGTTCTCCGGCTGGATAACGGAATCTGCTTTTGATGGTACGGAATACGGAATTCGAAAGGCCCGCTCCCGTTGTTTGTGGCCGTGGCCTTGTTTGCCGGTGGCCTTGTGGCCTTGTTTGCCGCTGTGGTCTTGATTAGCGGCTGCAGTCGTTTGCCGCTGCGTTTGCCGCTGCGTTTGCCGCTGCGTTTGCCGCTTTGCCTCCTCGACCTTGGCCTCGTACTCGTCCCTTCGCTCCTGCCTGGCATGGCTCTGAAGTACTCCGCCGCAAGGCTTCTTCTGCTCAATACCCGCTCCACCCCATCATGCATCTCTGCCATCAAATCAAATGGACTCCTCCGACGACCCAGGTACATTCACCGTGGCTCCGGTCGCAAGTTTGTTTATTCGCAATCAGGTCACTCCATCCCCGTCCTCTGGTCGGCTCAGCGCACTCTCACTCTTCGTCCCAGCGCACCTGGTCACAGCAACCCACACGATCGCACCTCTTGCCTACGAACCCTGGCTAAATCACCTGAATTCATCCCTGCTGTTCAAAACAACATCAAGCTCACCCTGTTCAACACCCGGTCCCTCAACAATAAATGCCTCATCCTGAACGAATACATCCTGGATAACAAACTGGACTTTCTCTGTCTCACCGAAACCTGGCAACAACCTCTGGACTACTACACACTCAACCTCACCACACCCAGTGGATATTCCTACGTCAATAAACCACGCTCGGAGGGCCGAGGTGGTGGAATTGCCGTTATCCACCGTCAAGACATCAAGACCAACCTCATCTCCATCTCATCTGCTCCATCATTTGAACACCTGGCTTTAAAACTCTCTGGTCACACGCAGTCAGTCATGGCTGTCGTCTACCGCCCTCCCAAACCACACCCATCATTCCTGTCTGACTTCTCCTACTTTCTGACCCAGCTATGTTCCCTCTCCCCCTCAATCCTCCTCCTTGGTGATTTCAATATCCACATGGACTCCACTGACTCCACAATAACCACTGACTTCACTGATTTACTCACCTGCTTTAACCTCACTCAACATGTCGACTTTCCTACCCATATCCGTGGTCACATTTTGGACCTTGTCTGCTCCACTGGATTAAATTTGCACCATCTCTATGGCTCCGACCTCACCCTCTCTGACCACTTAGCCATCACTCTGACCATCAACATCCCCGCCCCAACACCAAGGCATTATCGCACAATCAACTTCCGTAAGCTAAACGCTCTTTCACCTACCTCATTCTCATCCACCCTCTCTGAAAAAATGTCCACTTCTCCCTTCATTGACCTCCACACCCCTTCCGACCTCACTGACTACTACAACCACACTCTCTCCTCCTGCCTTGACCAGCTTGCGCCTGTAAAAACCAAAACAGTTTCTTTCACCCATTCTGCTCCCTGGTTTACCCCTGAACTTCACCTGATGAAAACTCGTGCTCGCCAACTTGAAAGACTCCGCAATAAAACGGGTCTCACAGTTCACTCCCAAGCCTACAAGGACCACATACAACACTACAAAGATGCCCTCTCCCGCGCCCGCTCTGCCTACTACTCTCAAATTATCCACTCTGGCTCCGGAAACCCAAAAGCACTCTTCTCGACAATAAACAAACTCCTCCGCTCCCTGAACACCACCACCCAGTCATTCACAGTAGACAACTGCATCTCCTTCCTCTCTTTCTTCCAACGCAAAATTGACAACATCTACAACAGCTTGACCACCGCCGCACCCGCTCCCCCTCCAACCACCTGCCCCCCCTTGTCCTGCCATCCCCTGTCTCGGTTCTCCCCAATCTCTCCTACTGACCTCTCTGAACTCCTCATAGGAATGAAAACTGCCACCTGCACTCTTGACCCCATCCCCTCCAGCTTTGTCAAAGCCTCCCTCCCTGCTCTCTCTCCACTTATCATTGCAACAATAAACTCCTCCCTGTCTACAGGCATCGTCCCACCTTCCCTCAAAATTGCTGCTGTTACCCCCATTCTAAAAAAACCTGGTCTAAACCCTGACACCCTAAACAACTTCAGACCCATCTCCAACCTACCCTTTCTGTCAAAAGTTTTGGAACGCGCTGTAGCCACTCAACTCAAACATCATCTCTCTGCCAATAACTTGTATGAAACATTCCAATCCGGATTCCGCTCCAACCACAGTACTGAAACTGCTCTCCTCAAAATCACCAACGACCTTCTCCTCTCCTCTGACGCTGGCAACCTCAACATTCTCGTCCTCCTCGACCTCAGCGCTGCCTTTGACACCATCGATCACACTATCCTCCTCACCCGACTTGAATCCACCTTTAACGTCACCGGCACTGCCCTCTCTTGGATTAAATCATACCTCTCTGACAGATGCCAGTTCATCTCCATCAATAACTGCAAATCCCCCACTGCTCCCCTCCCCCAAGGTGTCCCCCAAGGTTCAGTTCTTGGCCCCCTCCTCTTCATCCTTTACCTGTCCCCGCTCGGTCACTTAATCCGCCGTCATGGTCTCCAATTCCACTGCTTCGCTGATGACATCCAGCTTTTCATCTCCACCAAGTCCGTCTCCACCGACACCCACTCTATCCTGACAAACTGCATCACTGAAATAAAATCCTGGCTTCAAATCAACTTCCTCAAGCTTAACTGTGATAAATCTGAAATAATCATCATTGGCCCAAAAACGCTCACAAAATCCACCCATAACTTTGCCCTCAACATCGACGGTATCCCAGTATCCACCTCCCCTCACATCCGGAATCTTGGCGTCATCTTTGACCAAACCCTTTCCTTCGACAAATACACTAAACAGATCACAAAGTCAGCCTTCTTTCACCTGAAAAACATTGCCCGTCTCCGCTCATCCCTCTCCTCCACGGCTGCAGAAACCCTCATCCACGCCTTCATCACCTCCCGTCTGGACTACTGCAATAGCCTCCTCTATGGTTCACCCTCAAAAATCACCAATAAACTCCAATACATTCAGAACTCCGCTGCCCGTCTACTCACTCATTCCCGGACCCGTGACCACATCACCCCCGTCCTTTACAAGCTTCACTGGCTCCCCATCCCCCAGAGAATCCAGTACAAAATCCTCCTCTTGACATACAAAGCCCTCCATAACCTGGCCCCATCCTACCTGGCTGACCTCCTCTCCAGACACACTCCCACCCGCAACCTCCGCTCTGCTGGTACCAACCTCCTGACCCCCTCCATCCGGACCAAATTCAGATCCTGGGGGGACAGGGCCTTCTCCATCGCTGCTCCCACCCTCTGGAACTCACTACCTCACACCATCACAGACTCCTCCTCACTCACCACATTCAAAACATCACTAAAGACCCACCTGTTCAACGCTGCATTCAACATTCAACCCACAGCATTTAACCCCTGACTATCTCTTCTCCTTCTCCCTCCTTTTGCTTTAAATATTTCCCTATTGATTCTTGTCTTGTCTTTTTGATTCTTGTCTTATATATATGCCGTATATCGCTGCTGTTTGTTTTCTTGATTCTTGTCTTTTTGCAATTGTTGTTTTCATGTATTGTTATGCATTATGTTTTCCACTCTGTCAAAGCGCCTTTGGGCTTCTGGAAAAGCGCTATACAAAATAAATGAATTATTATTATTATTATTATTTGTTTCTAATTCAGAACTTAATATATCCTTTTAAATCAGAAAATAAAAAGAAATGGCATTGACAAAATTATTGACACCCTAGGCTTCATATTTGGTAGCACAGACTTTGGACAAAATAACTGCAGTGAAGCGCTTCCTATAGCCATGAATGAGCTTCCTCCACCTCTCTAATGGCAGTTTGGCCCACTCTTCTCTTGCAACCTGCTCCAGTTCTCCCAGATTTGAAGGGTGCCTTCTCCCAACTGCTGTTTTCAGATCTCCCCACAGATGTTCAATGGGATTTAGATCTGGACTCATTGCTGGCCACTTCAGAACAGTCCTGCATTTTCTCTTGAACTTCAGCCTTGTTTTGGAGTCATTGTACTGCTGCAAGACCCAAACCTTAGATGGAGACCCAGCTTTCTGACACTGGGTTCAACATTGCGCTCCAAAATGCCTTGGTAATCTCCTGATTTAATGATGCCATGCACACATTCAAGGCACCCAGTGCCAGAGGCAGCACAGCAACCCCAAAACATCACTGAACCTCCTCCATGTTTGATTGTTGGGAAAGTGTTCTTTTCTTTGAAGGGTTCATTTGGTTTTCTGTAAACATAGAGATTATGTGCTTTAAAAAAAGTTCAAATTTGGTCTCATCTGTCCAGAAGACATTCTCTCAGAAAGATTTTGGCTTGTTCAGGTGTGTTTTAGCAAACGTCAGGTGGGCTTTCTCAGCAGTGGGTCCTCCTGGGTCTCCTACCATAGAACCCCCATTCATTGAGTTGGCGACGGATGGTGCAGGGTGAAACTGTCGTACCTTGTGTCTGAAGGTGAGCTTGCATGGCAGTTGATCGAGGTACTTTCTCCACCATTCGAACAATCCTCCGCTGCAATCTTCAATCAAGCTTTCCCTTGCGGCCATGTCCCGGGAGGTTGGCTACAGTGCCACGGGCCTTAGACTTCCTGATAACATTGCATACCATGGACACAGGAACATCAACGTCTCTGGAGATGGTTTTGTAGCCTTGAGATTGTCCATGTTTAGCTACAATCTTGTGTCTGACCTCCTCAGACAATTCTCTGGTTTTCTTTATTTTCTCCATGCTCATTGCGGTACACACAGTCACACAAAACAGCAGAATGACTCCTTTTCTCAATTCAAACTGGTTGAATGGGTGATTTTGATATTGCAGGCACCTGCAACTCACCATAGGTGAGTTCGATTCCAATGTATAGGAGAATCACCTGCTTGAAATTCAATTATTTCTAACAACATCTAAAAGGTGCCAATCATCTTGTCTGGGACATTTTAGGATTTCTGTGTGGAATAAGCTAAGATTTAGTAATTTTTTCAGCTTTTTTTTTGTTTTGTTCCACTGCAAACCAAAGAAATACAAATGTGGATACCAAAATATTTTTAATTTCAACTATTTTCTGGAAGATATGGTGCATTATTTGAAAAAACTGCAAGGGTGCCAATATTTTTGGCCACGACTGTATGTGACATATGACCTCCTTCATTCCTGGATTTTGAATTTCCTTCACTCACAAGATCAACGTTTTGCCATCAATCAAACCATCTCCCCATTGAGGCTGGGGTTTCCCAAGGTGGTGTTTTGGGCACAGGCTTGTTTCGTATTTCCGGGCCATAAGTGACCTCTCCAATGCTCTGAAAACAAGGTAAAAAACTCCATTCTTTTCCTTTTTGCAGACAACTCCACATTGTGTCATACATTACCCCAACCTCACCGTTCGGTAGACAGCAGCTGCACGTCTCTCTGGTCATCTGGAAATTATTACCCTCTGGTCTGATAAATGGAACATGTTCTTCAACCCTGGAAAATCTCACAGTTGCATCCTATCACTCCAGAAGGATTGTCAAACAAAGTATTGTGCAGGCTTTGAATCCACTGGAAGATATTGTCGCGCGAATCCCTCCAGTTAATACTGTGGGCTCAAGGATGGCCAAACGGACTTAAATGGAGGTGACGATCAATTACGGATTTGACTATGCTAGCACGGGAGGAAGAAGGAAGAGGAAGAAGCGGCGAGCTCTTACCTGACGCGATCCGAGCAGTCTTCAACCCTGCAAATTAATCTCACACGAACACGGGATTTGGAAGGAAAGAGAAAATAATAGAAGGGTTTATTCAAAATAAATATTGGGACAGGGAAACGCGGTGATAAAACTAAATTCTACGTTGGGACGTCCCCACTCACAGATTTCAAATACGAGACAAAGGGAGAATGAATAAAATAAACGTCCCATCGTGTATTTGTGAATGTGAGCTTATCTGTCTGGCAGTGTAGCGTCAGGTTGATTTTCGAGCGCGTCGTCCGACGCAGCTCCGGTTTGCGCCAAGAAAGGCCTCTATGTGCCCCCGCTCGCCCGCTCGTCGGTTGCACTTGAGGTCCCGTTTTCTCGTAGCACCAAGCCTCGCTCCAAGTACCAAGCCTCGCTCCAAGCACCAAGCCTTGCTCCAAGTACCAAGCCTCGCTGCAAGCACCAAGCCTTGCTCCAAGTACCAAGCCACCACGAAGAACCCAGGGAAGACGACAGGGAGAACGCAGGGGAGACGACGATGACCGAACGAACCCGGGAAGAACCAGGGAAGCCCTGTCGTCTTGTCACTTGCAGTCTGACGTCGATTCTCCCTCGTTACCAATCAGTCCCTCGCTTCTTTGTTCTTTGTGGTCTTTTCCCACCTTCTGTCGTCACCGGCCTTTCCTCTCTAATCAGTGACCTGCTTCTAAGTAGTGGTTTTGCGCCTTCCACCCTGATTGGCCAAGTGTTCGCGCCTTCTGCACTGATTGGCTGAGGTGTCAACGGTCGGTGGCCAATCAGTGTGCCGCTTCCTTCCACCTTCCTTTCACCAATCAGTGGCCATCTCTTACCCCAGTCAATCACACGTTCCCTGGGCGTGGCTCTAGCCTGCCTTGCACCATGTTTGTTGCTATGCCAGCTGGTGATGTGGCTGGCTGCGGCCCCATTGGCGGTTCCCCGATCTGGCTTCCTGCCTGTTCTTCCTGTAAGTCATATTGTGGTGGAGGGGAATTAATTAATGTGTGCACTAAGGGATCTATCTAATGTATATGAGTGCGTTGCCATAAGGGACACTGGATTGCTCACAGAGGGAACGACACACGAGGGAATTTTACCCATAATCCCTGTACTGATTAGCATGCCCCACCCCCTCGTGGCGGGGACACAGATACAACTTATTCTGACATACGGCTAAACATAGAACTTATTACAGGTAGATTCCCTATCACGACAGTCGAGTACCTACCTATGCAGATCTACCTGGATCTAGATATTCCTCTACCCACCGACATAACAATATTCTTCGAAGTTATTGAATTTTTTGGAATTTTTTATTTTATTTAAATTTTTTTTTTTTTTTTTTTTTTAATTCTTGAAACTTTTTTGAACTTCTTGGCCTCATCATAACCTATGCCCTTTACAGGGCCGACCACATAGCAAAGCTGGCCTCCAAAATCAACTGCAGATTGGGAATCCTCCATCGATCCAAGTCTTTCCTTTGTCCTTGTCAAAATTAGAGTTACTCACAATCTACAAGGCCTCTGTCTGTAGCTCAATGGAGTATACTGCTCTCCACTATGGGCTGGGGCCCCAGCATCAGATCTGTCTCATGAATTTTATAGCATCTAAAGCTATCAAATTTGTTTGATTTGCGTGGGATACGGGGGTTTGCAATCACTTCTGTGTGTCTGTCCGGGCCATATTTTCTTTTTTACCATTTGAGATTTTGTCATCAAATTTTCAACAAAGCTTTATTATGACAATATGAAGAAGAGAAATTAATAATTTTGTTGAAAGGTTAAAGGTCAGCATCACCTAAAACATCATTTTACATCCAATTGACCTGAAATTTCAATTTACCATTTGAGGTTTGTCATCAAATTTTCAACAAAGCTTTATTATGAGAATATAGAAAAGAGAAATTAATAATTTAGACAAAAGATCAAATGTCAGCATCACATCAAATCGCCAATTTTCATCCAATTGACCTGAAATTTAAAGAATTTGTGTATTGGGTCACAGAATTGATTCACCAATCAAAAGGTAGAAGCTGATTTTTTTTAAGATCAAAAGGTCAAAGCATTTGGCTGCATAAAATCATCAATTTTCATTTTGTATATTTTTTTCATGTTTAGCATTTGGAAGAAGAAGCCAATACAGGAAAGCAAGCTTCGTCTGTGAACATGACCTTTTTCAGGTAATCTTCGTCATCCCCTATGAGACTGAGCATTTCCAAGGCAAACACCTTGTGTTTGGGTCCATCATTTGGTTTGAGTTCCTGCAGAATCTTCACCTTATAGACATAAAACTTCGGTCTTTTATGTAAAATCCTGTGTACAGTAGTGGTTGGTAGTCCCAGTTCTCTGGATGCGCTTCAGATTGATATTCTGGGACTTTGTTGAAATGATTCACACACTCGTTCAACATCTGCTGCACTTGTGCTTGGTCGACCGGTACTTTTCTGTTTCTTACAACTTCCAGTCTCTTTAAACCTCTTGTACCACTTTCTGATACTAGTCCGCAATGGCAGATTCCTTCAATACATTGTAAGGAAATTACACTGAACTTGCGTGTCAGATCTCATCTGGATGAACCATCTGACACACTGAGCTTTCTCTTGTGGAGTCGCCATTTTCTTTTCCAATAAACCACCAGACCTGAAAATAAAGAAAACTTTATGAGTTTATGTATCATATAAAACAAAGGGTATCATTGTATCATTTGTGGCACCAAATATATTAACAAGCAAATTTTTCCAGGTCTTTTTGGAACACCATGAAGTAATAATAAAACCCCAGTACAGTACAAGAACAATGGGCTTTCAGCCATACCATGCTTGAAGCCTATTGTTGTTACTAAAAGCCTGAGTGATGGTATAAGAATCAGGAACCAACCTGGATGGTTGCGTTACCTGCATGGGCATGGATCACACAAAAGACCCGATGTCCCTGCTCTCAAATGATGTGCGTGTGTGCTTCCTCCTCTCTCCCCATCTTGTCTCCCGCTCCATTCATTGCATGTTTTATGTGTCTGTGCATGTTTTCATGTTCAATGTGCTAGCTCTTACACGAGCCTCGATCTTGTATACAACAAAAAAAAAGGCATTCATTGCAATAGATTTTTAAGGCACTGAGTATTGAATTATGGACTAACCTTTTTACAATGAAAAGCTGAAGAAGAAGAATCACGATCGGTATCATCACCCTGTGCTCGCGAAGCGAAAAGTAGGGTTAGGCATTCGGGTGCATACATGTGCCGTATGTGTGCCGTACGTGTGCCGTGTGCCGTAGGTGTGCGTGTCTGCGTTTTAAAAATTCTTTTTCTCGGCAACCGTTGGTCCGATTAACATGAAATTTAACCGTAGGAGCGCCTCTGCCTGTATATTTTTTTGCCGAGAATTATGACGTCATAGGTCACGTGGTATGGGCGCCATCTTGGAAAAACGTTACACCTCTACACCTCCCAAACCGCTTAATGGAAAAAATTGAAACGTGGCTCATTGTCAAGTACACCCCATGGGGAATAAGATATGTTAATGATGATGTAATAGGTGCCTCCATTATGACGTCATAATTCGACAAGTGCAACGCTTGATCTGATCAGTATGAAAAAAAAATTCCTCTGCAACTTAGTCCGATGAACACGAATTTTTCAGAATATGAGCGGTTCCTCCTGCAGAATTGTTCTAATGATAATTATGACGTCATTGGTCACGTGGTACAGGCGCCATCTTTTTGGAAAAATCGAAAAAAGGTGCACCTCTATATCTCCAAAACCACTCCATGGAAAAAATTGAAACATGGCTCATTGTCAAGTACTCCCCATGGGGAATAAGATATGTTAATGATGACGTCATTGGTGCCTTCATGATGACGTCATCAATTGACAGGGACAACGCTTAGTCTGATCATTTTGAAATGTATTGAGCGTGATGTGATCTACGCAACAATTATACAAGAGAATATAAATTTATGTCACGTGATCTGGCAGCCATATTGGATCAAAGAAGAAAAAAACCTTCAAAAACGAAAGAGCTCACTCGCACAAAGTGGACTGCGCAGGGTAAGTATTCTATGAATACCATCTAGTTAAGGAAGGCAATGGGGTTACTTTCACCATTAAGGAAGAAGACAATGGGACAATGGATTTTATTGTTCGGGTAAAATTCCCACAATCTGCTGTATTTATATTCGGTTAATCAATACGGTCTAAAATAGAACATTATCGATTACCTTTCGTTGTTGGTGTACATCCCACCATGTACAGCGCCTTCAGACAGTCACACCCCTTGACTTTCTTCACATTTTGGTGTGTTACAGCCTGAATTTATTAAAATGGCGTGTTACCTATTTTGTGATAACCTGTATGTTTGGAAGGCGAAGGTACAAGATAGGAATGTGGGAGGGATTGTAGAAAAAGTTTGGCAGAGTCCTGCGTTTGGAACGAAGACAGCGAGGCGATGGAGGGGGGAGGGTCTAGAGAGTCTGGTGACGTCACAGGGCAGCAATGGTGCAGGTCATCCCACGACGGGTGTCCGCGTACCGCTTCTACTTTCTTCTCTTGCTGGCGGATAATGTCGCCGTCCAATCGTGGCAGGACCTCCGGCTTCGACGGCTGTACCTCTCGCAGGCGGCGGACGTCGGTTGTGGCACCTGCGAGCTCAACCTGTGCCAACCACCGCGGGGCTGCACCGCCGGGACGGTCGTCGACCGCTGCGGCTGCTGCATGGAGTGCGGGAACGTGCAGGGTCAGCCATGCGACCCACGACCCCATCACGTCGGCCCCTCGTACCGTCTGTACGGCTCGTGCGGCCGGGGCTTGGCGTGCTTGCGGTACCCAGCACGAGACGGGCGGCAGAGACTGCGGGAGGAAGAAGAGTACGATTGCGCGTGCGTCGACGGAGCGGGGACGGTGTGCGGATCGGACGGACGGACGTACGAGAGCAAGTGCAGGCTGCGGGAGGAGGCGCTCACTCGGGGGAGACCTACGGGGGTCCGCATCACCGTCCGACACGAGGGACCTTGTCGAGCAGGTGAGCATAGCATCGCCGACACTCATGTGACGTTCCCACCGGGTCTACCCAATCCGCCTCCGTGTCCCAATTCCCACGGTGCAGGAACCACGACCACCTCAATCCTTCTGCTACGATCTCAACTCAACCACAGCAACTGGTCGCAGGACTTTGTCCAGGATACCTGCACACGGTGGCCTACCCTTCTCGCTGACGTTCAAATCGTAAACTCGTTCTTCCCGCCTGAAGTTCACCCCTCGCATCCTCCGGTCGCCCTCATCTTGATGTCCTCCCCCACCCTCCTCCCTTGTAGTGCCCACGGTCGTGTCGCCGCCCCGGGACGCGCGCACAGCAAGTGGGACCTCGGTGATGCTGCGATGCGAGGCGTTCGCCTTCCCGCTCGCGCGCCTCACCTGGTTCCACCTGCGGACGTCTGCGTCGGAATTCGAACTGCCTGGAGACGACGCGCGCATATCGGTGCAGGTAAGCGTACCGTGTGCTTCCTTACGCCTGCCTGATGCGTGAACAGGCACACCTGGTCCTGGGCACCTGATGTGTCGTCACAAAGGCCTTGGTTTCGTTATTTACCTGATGTGTCGTCACAAAGGCCTTGGTTTTGTTATTTACCTGATGTGTCGTCACAAAGGCCTTGGTTTTGTTATTTACCTGATGTGTCGTCACAAAGGTCTTGGTTTTGTTATGTACCTGATGTGTCGTCACAAAGGTCTTGGTTTTGTTATTTACCTGCTGCGTCGTCACAAATGGCTTGGTTTTGTTATTTACCTGATGTGTCGTCACAAAGGTCTTGGTTTTGTTATTTACCTGATGTGTCGTCACAAAGGTCTTGGTTTTGTTATTTACCTGATGTGTCGTCACAAAGGCCTTGGTTTTGTTATTTACCTGATGTGTCGTCACAAAAGTCTTGGTTTTGTTATTTACCTGATCTGTCGTCACAAAGGTCTTGGTTTTGTTATTTACCTGCTGTGTCGTCACAAATGGCTTGGTTTTGTTATTTACCTGATGTGTCGTCACAAAGGTCTTGGTTTTGTTATTTACCTGATGTGTCGTCACAAAGGTCTTGGTTTTGTTATTTACCTGATGTGTCGTCACAAAGGTCTTGGTTTTGTTATTTACCTGATGTGTCGTCACAAATGTCTTGGTTTTGTTATTTACCTGATGTGTCGTCACAAATGTCTTGGTTTTGTTATTTACCTGATGTGTCGTCACAAAGGTCTTGGTTTTGTTATTTACCTGATGTGTCGTCACAAAGGTCTTGGTTTTGTTATTTACCTGATGTGTCGTCACAAAGGTCTTGGTTTTGTTATTTACCTGCTGTGTCGTCACAAATGGCTTGGTTTTGTTATTTACCTGATGTGTCGTCACAAAGGTCTTGGTTTTGTTATTTACCTGATGTGTCGTCACAAAGGTCTTGGTTTTGTTATTTACCTGATGTGTCGTCACAAAGGTCTTGGTTTTGTTATTTACCTGATGTGTCGTCACAAATGTCTTGGTTTTGTTATTTACCTGATGTGTCGTCACAAATGTCTTGGTTTTGTTATTTACCTGATGTGTCGTCACAAAGGTCTTGGTTTTGTTATTTACCTGATGTGTCGTCACAAAGGTCTTGGTTTTGTTATTCACCTGATGCGTCGTCACAAAGGTCTTGGTTTTGTTATTTACCTGATGTGTCGTCACAAAGGTCTTGGTTTTGTTATTTTCAATTTTCTCTTTTTAAATCTCCTTTTAAAACAAGCCACGTGCGGACCGACCTAATTATCACCTCATTCAAACTGATAATTATTTATTTTAGCTCTTTCACGAGCCTCGATTCAGTATACAAAAAAAAAAATAGTAAATCGTTCTAGTCATATGAGAGATATCTGAACACTTGTTAACCGGTGAGGTTAATTTAACCCTGTTAACTACCGTGAGCATTGTCTTTATGACGTCACTTATGGACGAGGGTGAGACACTTGTTAACCGGTGAGGTTAATTTAACTTTGTTAACTTCTGTTCAGATTTATTTTATGACGTCACTGGTGGAAGAGGGTGCGACTCAGGTTAAAATTGAAGCCGTCATCCCATCACAGTTGAAAAAGTTTTTTTTTGTCTGAAATCAACTTCCTTTTCTGTTATTTGCTGTTCCGTGGGTCTATATTGCTGCTGGTTATTGTACCTCTAATATAGTGTCTGGTATTACCTTTGCCACCGAAGGTGGATGGAGGTTATGTTTTCACACCTGTCTGTTTGTCTGTCCGTTTGTGAACAAAATATCTCAAAAAGTTGTGGACGGATTCGGACGAAATTTGGCATAGATGTAGCGTATGTGACAATGACGAAATGATTCGATTTTGGTGAAGATACGGATCCGGATCCGGTTAGTAGAATTTCTTAAGTGATTCTTCACCATTGGGGGATAGTGCCAAAAACAATATAAAGCAGGATATCTCAAAAAGTTGTGGACGGATGATTTTGATTACATATGATTCTATATTGTGATTTTCTGGTCTACTCTGGGATACAAAACGTAAACTGTTCACTTGGTGGAGGTATGCTCTCTACTGAGTGCCGTTGTGGTTATATACTGCACTTTCAATGTGGACGGTCCATAGTAAAACAATTTGGGGGGACTTCGAGAAAGTCCTTCCAAAAAGACTCACCGCCGAATCACATCTTTCTTGCTAAAATGTTCCTGAAGTGATTATGGTATATATATACATATATATATATATATATATATATATATATATATATATATATATATATATATATCTATATATATATACTAGCAGAGGTACCCGGCTTTGCACGGGAGTGGGAGGAGGAGGGGAGGGGGAAAGAGGAGGGGAGGGGAACGGGGGGGGAGGGGGGGAGGAGGGAAGCGGGGGAGGAGGAGGGGAGGGGGAAGAGGAGGGGAGGGGAATGGGGGGGGAGGGGGAAGGGGGGGAGGGGGGGAGGGGAAGGGGGGAGGGAAGGGTGCGGGGGTGCCCAGGGGAAGAAGGGCCCCTCCCCTCCCCCCTCCCCCCCTTTCCCCTCCCCCCTCCCCTCCCCCTTCCCCCTCCCCCTCCCCCTTCCCCCTCCCCCTCCCCCTTCCCCCTCGTTCCCCTCCCCCCTCCCATCCCCCTCCCCCTCCCCCCTCCCATCCCCTTCCCCCTCGTTCCCCTCCCCTTCTCTTCCCCCTCCCCTCCTCCTCCCCCTTCACACCAGGGGGGTTGACTCAGCCTGTCATCCCACCGAGGTCGGAAGTCGGAACTCATTGTCGTCAAATAAATGTAGCCTGTATGTTTCACTCTTTGTCACATGCCGTTGGTCCCATGTCAATCGGATGAAGTTGAAAAATTAACTTTACGAAGGTTCTCTGGGACGTACTGATTCCGAATAATGAAGTTGAAAAATTAACGTTCCGAAATACGCTAATTACGCTAACAGAAGCGCTGGAGGGAGCACTGCGCTCCCTCCCTTAGATTCCCTCCCTCTTCTGCTAGCGCTAATTACGCGTAACACACTAATTTTAAAACCCGAAGTTTTTTTTAATTTTAAGGTGTGCTGTGTCAGAAGCGCTAGAAGCGCTGCGCTCCCTCCCTTCGAATCCCTCTCTCTTCTGCTAGTGCTAATACGCTAATTTTAAAACCCGAAATTTTTTAAATTTTATGTCTCCGTGACATTCCTGGGACCATCCCGAGTCGAACAGTACTTTCCGCTCGCAAATCCGTCCACGGGTTCTCGAGATCTTAGAGATCATAGATAGAGGCCAACTCTACTTTATATATATAGATAGATAGATATATATATATATATATATATATATATATATATATATATATATATATATATATATATATATATATATATATATATATATATATATATATATATTGTTGTGGATATGAGGATTGTGTTTTTTTTATTGTGTTTTTTATTATTATTGCTTTATTCTGGACCCTCCTCACTCCAGTGTTGTATAAAGGTCAAAGGGCGTTCCCGTAGTTAATTCCATAAAGCAGACACGTCAGCCAATCATAGATTTCCCCCTTGTTGATAGTTATATCTTTATTATGTGTATTAGGGTAAGGCCTTGTCTTCCATTAAGATGACACTCCATTGCACCAAGTGAAACAAGATAGATTCCCTTTCATTCCCATTCCCAAAATCTCCATTTCCAGCTACATCCCCTCCAAGTCTCCATTGCCAACTACACTGGGCAGTTTGCCAGGTTTGCTACAGCTGTGGTTGCTGATTTCGCCCCAAAGCCGCCATTAAGCATGTGCTCAGCTCGAGGAAGAAGGGCGTGCCCGCCCATGGTCATCAAGGGCGGAGCCAGAGGGCCGTGCCGACCAATCAGGGCCGAGGCGAGCTGACCGATGGGCGTGTCCTGAAGGCCGGCGGCTTGATCGCTTGAGGCGCTATAAAAAGCGCGCGCGCAAGAGCCGAGTAGTTGGACAGGGAGACGTGCAAGTTGTGGAGTTGTTGAGTTGAGTGGTTGGACCAGATGAGCTTTGACAAGACGAGAGAGACGAGTCCTAAAAAGAGCACGCGACGTCCACACAGCCACAGCAGCAACAACAGCCGCTTGGGGCCTGGACGGCAGTTTTGAGCAGGGCCGCGAAGGAACGGCGGCTGCGAAACGCGCCGATCGTGCTGCAGGACCCGTTGGACCTTCCTCTCCCTCCAGCCATCCACCTCCTGCCTTTCCATCCTTTTGTGTACATGAGTTTGTTCTGTGTGTCTTGTCCCTGGGTATTAATTAAGCTTGTATAAGTTAATAATTGCACTGTGTCTCTGAATTCTTCTGTAAATTATTTTCTTATCTTTCCTTCTTCCTTGGTTACTTTGAGCGTGTAAATAGTAAGAATAAATTTAGTAGTATTTCCAACCTTTTTGTTTTCGTCTTCTTCTTCTTCACATCCGAGTCGCTTTTGTCTTTTCCATATTGAATATCTGTGGCGCGATCCGGCCAACGTTCGGGAATCGGGTTAGTCGGGGTAACTGTTCGGCCGCGGTGCCATCCGCTCGGCAAACACAACATCTTATCCGCGGTCCGTAACAATTGGTGTCGGGAGCGGGGTCGGACCCGAAGCGCGCTTAACGCGCTCAAAATTACGAGCTGCCGAAATTTGTTTTGTTTTAAAGAAAAACCTGAATTTTGAAATCGCGCCATGGCTGGTCAAGGCAACGGGATGCCGGTGGGAGAGATAGACGGGGTAGAATCGACCCAGGACCTCGGGGAAATGTATGTGGAGGAGGGCAATGAGGAGGTGGTTGAGGAGGTTTCAGGTGCGCAAAATGGCGCTCTTGCGCACGAGGTTACGGGCGCGCAAAATGGCGCCTCGCACATGGCTACGGCGGCCGCGCCCGCTGCACAAGTGGGAGGGATTGACATGCAGGCCCTCATGGAGCAATTTATGACGCAAATGCAGGCGTCCCTCAACCTGCAGAGGGACGAGATGAGGGCTAATAGTCAGCAATTGGGGAACCAGATGGATGCTCAGGGTGAGCGATTGGAGGGCCAAATGGGGGTAATGAGGGATGAAGCGAGGGGTACCAGTGCCCAAATTGGGAAGATAGACAAGAAATTTGAGGGGTTAGACAAGAAATTTGAGGGGTTAGATAATAAATTTGAGGGGTTAGACAAGAAATTTGAGGGGTTAGACAAGAAATTTGAGGGGTTAGACAATGGGATAGAAGGGGTGAAACATGGGTTAACGGGGGTGGAAAATAGAATGGCTGCCCAGGAGATTCAGATAAAGGGGGTGAAAAATGGGTTAGAGGGGTTAGAAAACAAGATGGAAAACAAATTGCGGGAAATAGGGGAGCAATCCGCCCGAGAAATTAAACAAATGGGAGAGCAGATAGAGGAGGTGAAAATCGGGGTAGAAACCAAATTGGATGCCCAAAGGGATGAATTAGGACAGATGAGGGCGGCATCTACAAAAGAGATGGAGGAGATACGACGAGGTGTAAGCGAGGAGGTCTCGGGGGTGCGCGAGGAGGTAAAGCGAGGTGAGAAGCGTATGGAGAAAGAGGTGAGGAATAATACGGCTAGGTTACAGGGGGGCATAGAGGGTCTGACGAGGGGAGTAGAACAGCTGACAATGGGACAAAAAGAACTCGTGGACCAAGTGGAAAAGAATACTGCAATAATCGGGGGGTTAAAAGCGACACAGAAAGACATTAAAAATGAATTAATAGCGACACAGAAGGAATGTCAGATGGTACATGAGGGGTTGACGACGAGGTTGGAAGAGGTGACGGAAGTAATGGAGACGAAGGACCGGGAGGTGAGGACGCACATAGAAACGGTTAAGGTGGCGTTAGAGGAAGAGATAGAGGGGGCGCACCGGGAAATGAAGGAGGTAAAGGAAAAATTAGAGGAGGTGGAAGAGGGGGTGAGTGAAATTAAAAAGAGACGAAGGGAAGCTGAGAAAGAGATAAAGGAGGAAGTAATGGAATTGGTACAAGGTCTGTGCTCGAATCATGATGGTCTGCTTACTACCCAAATATAGAGTTTGCAGGTGGCAGAGGAGGTGCGGAGACGAGGTGCCAAGGTGAGTGGCGATATATTTGGAAATGCATATGATGTGAGGGGAGCTTCAGTCGGCTTGGGGGGTGGTGTAGACCCGGGTGTTCGTGAGGGACCAATGGTGAGATGTATGACTGGTCCGGAGTGTATGGAAAGAGGAGGTGTGCAAGGAGGTCTGGCTATGGGGAGTGAGGAGGGTGCTGGTGAGCAAGGGTGTGCGGGTATGGAGTGGGTAGCGGGTTGCGGAAGGGCGGCCCAGGCATCGACACCAGGAGGGGTAGTGTTTGGAGGGACGGGGGACGCGCGGGAGCCCCCCGGGAATAGCGTACTGTGGGAGCCCGAACGGTTTGGTCCCGCGTTGATCCCGCAAGGAGTGACGCGCGGGGTCCGACCTTCGGGCGCCCACAAGGTCCCACTCGCGCCGTATGACGGCAAGAGTGATTTAAGGGCGTACCTGGCGCAGTTTGAGTACGTGTGTAAAGGCAACGGTTGGAATCCGGACGAAGGTGGAGTACACCTGGTAGGGGCGCTGCGCGGTGCGGCGGCGGAGGTGCTGACAGCTTTACCACCGGGTGCTCTCACCTTGTCAGCTCTCCGTGCGGCTTTAATTAATCGTTTTGGTATCGAGCAGCAAAGGGAGCTTGTTAAAGCTCAACTTGCGCAGCGAAAATGCAAGCCCCAGGAGACCATCGGGGAACTTGCTCACGATATTCGCCGTGCGGTAGGGATTGCACACGCGGACATGGCAGCGAGTTCCCAGGAAAGCCTGGCGCTGGATCACTTTATCCAGGCCCTTCCGGATCTGGAGCTCCGACAACAGCTCGCCATGTGGCGCCCGCAGACCATGAGTCAGGCGGCCGACGCTGCAGCCCGTTGGGAAGCAGCGAGGCCCCTGGCCCGGGGAGGCGAGCGCCACGCAGTGGCGGTGCTTCAGGTGGGGCCCGTGATGGGGGGCGGCCCCCCAAGGGGGCCCGCCCCCGACGGGGGCCCTGACCTGGAGAGCATGGTCCGGAGGTTAGTGGATCAGCGCCTGGCGGGACCTGGACCATGGCAGGCGGCTCCAGCGGTGGCACCCGGTAGTCCCCGACAGAGTACCCCAATTCGGACATACAAGGGGGGAAATTCGGAATACCGGAGGCAAGCACCTTACCAGGTAAGGTGTTATAATTGTGCTCGGATGGGTCACCGTGCGTGGGAGTGTCGAGCTCCGCGCCGGGACGTTCCCCGCCAGCCGATGCCCTCAACTCCGCCCAGTATCGATCGGCCTAGCCGACCTCAGACACCCCCCCCCCCCGCCAGGGCCCGGGAAACTAGAACGTGCCGGGCATGCAGGGCGGTGTTCGGCAGTAGGGGATGGAGAGGAGCCCTCGTTGACGCGACAGGTCATTCATTGTGGCCAAATTGGAACAGGTAGTTTGACAATTCGGTGCAAAATTGCCGGCGTGGGGGTAGACGCCGTTGTGGACACAGGAGCTAGCGCCACGATCATCAGCCCCGTGATCCTTAATTCGAGTGCAGACGGCTGGGGTAAAATCCAGCGTCTGGAAAATCATAGTTTGCAGTTGGCTACCGGGGCAACGGCTCCGATCATAGGGCGTGGTTTTGTGACCCTCAAGTTGGGATCGGTAAAGCAAGAGATAGAGGTTTGGGTGGCGGAGGTGTGCGACCCGTGCTTAATAGGGTTGGATTTGTTGACTGCCGGCGGTTGTAAAATCGACTTGAGTCGGGGGATCCTGCGATGGGGAGTGGAAGATCTACCATTGGAGGGGGTGAGCATGCGCGAGAGGGTGGAGCTGGAGGCTCCTGAGGCCGTGACCATCCCTCCAGGGGCCGAGGCCATAGTGCCGGCCCGATGGTCAGCTCGCCCGACATGGCAGGAGTCCTGCGGCCTGGTCGAACCGGTGGCAGCGCGATCCATACCTGGTTTAATCGTGGGCCGCACCCTTGTAAAAACGGACGGGCCGGTGGTGGCCGTCCGAGTAATTAATATTAGCACAGAACCACGCACTATAGTGAGGGGCACGAAGATAGCTGGCTGCACCCCAGTTAGAGAAGTCGCGTCAGTGAGGGGCGAGAACGTCCAGCCGAGCCGGCCCCAGGGGGAGCCTTCAATAAGTAATAGGAATTGGCCCGATCCCATTTGCGAGATGGTAAATCGTAGTAGTGTAGAGTTGGGAGGTACCCAGAGGGAGGCCTTACACAAACTGGTTGGGTCCCATTTGGACCTCTTCTCCTTGTCCACCGAGGATATTGGACGTACGGGCCTGGTGAAACATCAGATCCACACCGGTGAGGCCCGGCCTATTCGTCAGGCCACCCGACGGCTCCCTTGGAGCAAGAGGGCGGAAGCTGACGAGCAGGTTGAAAAAATGCTCGACGCAGGCGTGATCGAGCCCTCGGGAAGTCCCTGGATGTCACCTGTTGTGCTGGTCAAAAAGAAGGATGGGACCACGCGGTTCTGCGTGGACTATCGCCAGCTAAACAACGTGACACTCAAGGACTCATATCCCCTGCCAAGGATTGATGACACCCTCGATGCCATTGCGGGCTCAAACTGGTTCACAACTTTGGACCTCAAGAGTGGGTATTGGCAGGTGGATATGGATCGGACAGGGAAGGAGAAAACGGCATTTTCCACAGGTAAGGGGCTGTATCAGTTCACTGTGATGCCGTTTGGTTTGTGTAACGCCCCCGCCACCTTTGAGCGATTAATGGAACATGTACTAGGCGGCATGCCATGGCAATCATGCCTGGTATACCTGGATGACGTCCTAGTACATGCCAAGACCTTCCCCCAGGCGTTAGCTAATTTGGATCAGGTGTTCGGGTGCCTCAGACAGGCAGGGTTAAAGCTGAACCCGAGTAAGTGCACTTTGTTGAGCAAGAGAGGTGGCCTATCTAGGTCACGTGATCGGCCGCGAGGGGGTAAAAACGGACCCAGACAAAATTAAGCGGTAGAGGAGTGGCCCGCACCACGTACCATCAAGGAGGTGCAGGGATTTTTGGGACTCTGCTCCTACTACCGGCGCTTTGTGGCGAAATTTGCGGAGTTGGCCCGTCCCCTCCACCGGCTTACGGAGAAGGGGACGCGATTTGATTGGACAAGGGAGTGCCATGAGGCCTTCCTAAAATTGAAGGGGTGTTTAACATCCGCACCCCTTCTAGCTTACCCCACTAGTGACGGGACATTTACCCTGGACACGGATGCGAGCCAGGAAGGATTGGGCTCAGTTTTGTCTCAGACACAGGAGGGCGTGGAGAGAGTGATTGGTTATTATAGTCGGGCCTTAAGTAGGCCCGAGCGAAATTATTGTGTTACTCGCAAAGAGTTATTGGCTATGCTGGCTGCCATGAACCATTTCCACCCGTACCTGTACGGGCGGAAATTTTCGGTTAGAACTGACCATTCCTCCTTGCAATGGCTCCTTCGGTTCAAGGAACCAGAGGGCCAAATTGCAAGGTGGTTGGAAAAGTTGCAGCAGTATGATTTTGATGTGACCCATAGGGCCGGGAAGGCCCATGGTAATGCAGACGCACTCTCTCGGCGTCCTTGTCTGGGGGAAAACTGCAAATTTTGTGCGAGACACGAGGAGAGGGAGCAATTGGGCGATTCTGCCCCGATTCTCGTCGTCCGGGCAACCCGGGTGAGAGGGCCAATTTTGCCACTAACCGCGGACGAGGAATTTGGAGAGTTGGCTTGGAGCACGGCCCAGCAGGAGGATCCTGTTCTGGGGCCGGTGTTCCAATGGGTCAAATTGGGGCAAAGACCAAAGGGGGAAGAGGTCACCCCCCTCGGGGTGCAAACAAAGGCGTATTGGGCTCAGTGGCAGACCCTGGAGTTGAAAGGCACCATCTTGTATCGCAAGTGTGTGGAGGTTCCCTCTGATAGAACTTCCTGGCTGGTGATAGTCCCTGACAAATTCAAGAACGTCATATTACAACAGGTGCATGGTACCCGCTCCGGCGGCCATTTGGGCAGGACAAAGACAATATCTCCGGTCCGCCGGAGGTTCTATTGGGTGAATATGGGGCGCGACATACAGGACTGGTGTCGGAGATGCGATGCCTGTTCTGCCAAAAAGGGACCAGCACGGAGGATGAGGGCCCCCCTTCAATTACACCAGGTGGGGGCCCCCCTTGAGCGGGTGGCTATGGATATTCTAGGAGCGCTGCCCCGCACCCGCCAAGGTAATAAGTATATCCTCGTTGTAATGGACTATTTCACTAAGTGGCCGGAGGCCTACGCCCTCCCCAACCAAGAAGCCGGGGTTGTAGCGCAGGCCTTCGTGGCAGGATTTGTATGTCGGCACGGGATTCCACAGGAGCTGCACACCGATCAGGGACGAAATTTTGAAAGCCAATTATTAAAAGATGTGTGCAGACTCCTGTCAATTCGGAAAACCAGAACCACGCCCTTGCGGCCACAATCTGACGGGATGGTGGAAAGGTTCAATCGAACATTGATCCAACAACTGGCATTGTTCACCACCACCCGTCAGGATGACTGGGACGAACATCTCCCGTACTTGTTGATGGCCTACCGAACTAGCCAGCACGGAGCCACCGCATGCAGTCCAGCGTTGCTTATGTATGGGCGGGAGTTACGGGCTCCCGCCGACTTGCTATGCGGTCCCGTGCCAGACACCACGGATACACCGCCGAGGGAGGGTTACGCACGTCACTTGGAGGAAGGCATGGAGTGGGTCCATGCCTTCACCCGCCGCCAGCTCCATCTGGCGGGGGCCAAGATGAAGCGCAGGTATGACGACCGGAGCCAGGGGAGTCAATACGCTCCGGGGATGAAGATTTGGTTCATTAATCCCCGGAGGCGGAAGGGCAGGTGTCCAAAACTCACCTCCACCTGGCAAGGCCCGGGAGTCGCCCTGTCGCAAATCTGTGACGTGGTCGTTAAGATCAAAATGGGGCCACGGGCCCTCCCTCGGATCGTCCATGCCGACCGGATAAGACCTTATGCCGGCGAGCAGGCGCCCTCATGGATCGCCTCGGCTCTAGATGCCGAGGCAGGACCCAGTACCTCTTGCGATGGGGGCTCGTAGCGTCAGAGGACTGGGGGGATGGTAGTGGGAGATGCCCGATGTGGTGGGATGGCAACTCTGTCATCCCTCACAGCGGGGGGCAAAGGAGCAATAGATTTATGGGGTTTATGGCAGTGAAAACTAGCCCGGGAGGGTTAGGATATAATGATAGGGAACTAGAAGATGACCTTAGGTAACGTTAAGGTTAGGTAGTGACAATGATACCTGTAGTGGGGACGCAGGTAGGTTAGTGTGGATGATAATGACGTGGTATGTGCTTAGTTTAAAGGGAAGACGGGGAGCACTAAGTTAGCAGGGCAACAGGTAGTTTAGATGATGCCGTGTGAGTGTTGGAGGTGTATTTAGAAGTGTATTGTGAAAAGTGTGTGAGGAACAGGTGTGATTGCACAGGTGTGCAACAACAGGTGTATGGAGAATGGTTGTGTGAAATATGTGGAGTGTGGAATACCTGGAGTGTGGAATATATGGAGTATTGGAATGGATGGTCGTGGAGTGAGTATGGTGGAAACTATGGAGTGGAGTGGATGGTGCGAAGGTGTGAATGGGGGAAGGATGGACCCCCATCACGAATACCCGGGGAGGGTAGTGTAAGTGTTAGGTAGGGGGTATAGGTAAATTGTGGTTGGATATTGGCATCTGTGGTGCGGGTGAGAGAATGGTATTTGAGATGGGTGCATTAGTGTTGTGGAAATGGCTGGGCGTGTGGCCTGTTAGTGTGTGTAGTTGGTTTGAGCACTCCACCACTGTGAGGATGTCGGCCAGGTGAGGCCGCAGGTGGGCTCTGGGAGCCGGTAGAGTTGTTGTGGATGGGGCCCGAGGATCCGGAGGACGGACCCGGGTAGCCCAGTGCCAGAGGGCACCGAGGGGTGACAGAGCCAGGAGGGGCCTTCCCCAGTTAGTTAGGTTAGGGTGAGGAGCTAGGTAAGCTCGGGTGGCAACTGCAGTGGTGGAGGTGTGCAGGTGGGTAGGCCTGCTGGGAGAGCTACACGCCCCAGTCCTGAAATTGTGCAAGGGCACAGGGAGTTGCATCAGGGGAGTGAGACCCCAAATTAAGGAAGCACCACAGTTTGGTCAATGGGAATTTGGTTTTTAAAACCACATAGAGTAAGATTGCCAATGGTTTGGCAGGGAAAGACCCCGGGTAGTGTAAAGTGTGTTAAAGTCATTTAGAGGATAGTTAGGATTAGGAATCTCCTCGCACCAGCTACATCCACTCACCCGGGATGACGTACCTCCACACCATGCCAGGTTGTTTTAATTATTTTTGATGCAAATGTTTGGAATGAGAGACGCATCATGACATGGGTGTGACATTGTGCTTTGTTGTTCCATGTCTTCCTCCTTATGAGGATTGATGATGAATTGGGTGATGGCAAATTTTGGATAGAGGGAGTGAAGACGAATTTGGTATAGGGGGAAGATGTGATGGTAGCGACGAATTTGTAAAGGTGTAGATTTTGTAAATATGGGGTAAGGGCAAGGGTAGAGTAGGTGACAAGGGGGGGGGGTGACGTACGGTAGGGACGAGCTTTTCTCACTTCGCTCTCCGTACGCACTTCGCCTTGCATTGCCTTATTGATGTGTACCCTTGTGACCTTGCCCCTCGCTCATCTGTCTTTTCCCCCTTTTGTCTCCCACATGAGGACCTGTGCGCCACTGGGCGCCGAGGGGAGCGTGCGTGAGTCCGCCATTGTGTGCCCGGAACTCCCAGAACCAGCTGTCTGCATCGATGCACCACATTATGGACCACATGTCTGTGGCCGAGCACCACTTATGGACCCCATGGGTTGGGGCATGGCCCCTCTGCTGGAACCGGCCATGAAGGCCCGAAATCTTGCTGGTGGACCTTGGCCACAGGGCACCGATGCCCCACAGGTGAACCACACTAGTCGGCCCCTGTGGGCCATAAATAAATAAAAATGGACACGTTGGGTGCATTTCATTTTATGTTCAAATAGGCCACCAGTAAGAAAATGAAAGAAAATGACAACATCTGGAAGAAAGCAAATAGCCAGCAGAGGGAGCCGAAGAGCAAGAGACCACCTGCAGGGTTAGGGGTTTGTTTGTTGTTTTTATTTTATTGAACAATGATGACTGTGCACCGATTGGTGCTTGAGGGTGTGTTGGTGCATTTTGGGTGCTTTCAGGGTGCATTGATGCAGAGCAGACTGTCTCTCCCCCCCAAAAGAACAATCGCAGGTCCTGGGTTGTGTTTTGTAAATAAAGTAGAGCCATTGTAAATAATGCGCCCACACCGTAAATGTATAGTTTGAAGACCATTCCGCAATTCGGTTAGCTGTGGGTGTGAGTCTGTTAGGTAGGGTGCAATGGAGCAGCGGGACATATTTATTTATGTTTTAAAACTGTCGCACTCAGGGTCAGGTTAAATGTAGAGGGAACTACACCTACGTGTCACACTAAGTTAAAGTTATAGGCCCGGGCCGTGCCTAAGAGGAGGAGGGTGCAGTGTTGTAGATACGAGGATTGTGTTTTTTTTATTGTGTTTTTTATTATTATTGCTTTATTCTGGACCCTCCTCACTCCAGTGTTGTATAAAGGTCAAAGGGTGTTCCCGTAGTTAATTCCATAAAGCATACACGTCAGCCAATCATAGATTTCCCCCTTGTTGATAGTTATATTTTTATTATGTGTATTAGGGTAAGGCCTTGTCTTCCATTAAGATGACACTCCATTGCACCAAGTGAAACAAGATAGATTCCCTTTCATTCCCATTCCCAAAATCTCCATTTCTTGCTACATCCCCTCAAAGTCTCCATTGCCAACTGCACTGGGCAGTTTGCCAGGTTTGCTACAGCTGTGGTTGCTGATTTCGCCCCAAAGCCGCCATTAAGCATGTGCTCAGCTCGAGGAAGAAGGGCGTGCCCGCCCATGGTCATCAAGGGCGGAGCCAGAGGGCCGTGCCGACCAATCAGGGCCGAGGCGAGCTGACTGATGGGCGTGTCCTGAAGGCCGGCGGCTTGATCGCCTGAGGCGCTATAAAAAGCGCGCGCGCAAGAGCCGAGTAGTTGGACAGGGAGACGTGCAAGTTGTGGAGTTGTTGAGTTGAGTGGTTGGACCAGATGAGCTTTGACAAGACGAGAGAGACGAGTCCTAAAAAGAGCACGCGACGTCCACACAGCCACAGCAGCAACAACAGCCGCTTGGGGCCTAGACGGCAGATTTGAGCAGGGCCGCGAAGGAACGGCGGCTGCGAAACGCGCCGATCGTGCTGCAGGACCCGTTGGACCTTCCTCTCCCTCCAGCCATCCACCTCCTGCCTTTCCATCCTTTTGTGTACGTGAGTTTGTTCTGTGTGTCTTGTCCCTGGGTATTAATTAAGCTTGTATAAGTTAATAATTGCACTGTGTCTCTGAATTCTTCTGTAAATTCTTTTCTTATCTTTCCTTCTTCCTTGGTTACTTTGAGCGTGTAAATAGTAAGAATAAATTTTGTAGTATTTCCAACCTTTTTGTTTTCTTCTTCTTCTTCTTCACATCCGAGTCGCTTTTGTCTTTTCCATATTGAATATCTGTGGCGCGATCCGGCCAACGTTCGGGAATCGGGTTAGTCGGGGTAACTGTTCAGCCGTGGTGCCATCCGCTCGGCAAACACAACATCTTATCCACGGTCCGTAACAATATATATATATATATATATATTTGTTGCGGAAATGAGGATTGTGTTTTTTTATTGTGTGTATTATTATTATTGCTTTATTCTGAGCCCTCCTTGCTCCAGTGTGTATAAGGTCAAAAGGGCGTCCCGGTAGTTAATTCCATAAAGCATGCATTGAAGGACACTATAATATCCCTGTTCAGTAGTTTATATCCTTATTATGTGTTTTAGGGTAAGGCCTTGTCTTCCATTAAAATGACACTCCATTGCACCAAGTGAAAAAGATAGATTCCCTTCATTCTTCATTCCCATTCCCACAAACCTCCATTTCCCCTTTCGTCATGGCCAAGCCTCAATCTGCCAATTACATCCCCTCCAAGTCTCCATTGCCAACTGCACTGGGCAGTTGGCCAGTTTGTTACAGCTGTGGGTTGTTTTCGCCGCAAAGCCGCCATTGAACATGTGCTCGGGTTGGGGAAGAAAGGCGTGCCCGCCCGTGGTCATCAAGGGCGGAGCCAGAGGGTCGCGCGACCAACCAGGGCCGAGGTGAGCACACCGATGGGCGTGTCCTAAAAGCCGGCGGCTTAATCGCCGGAGGCGCTATAAAGGCGCGCGCGCAAGTAGTTGCGTAAAGAGGTCCATGACAAAGAGAGGTCCATGACAAAAGAGGTCCATGACAAAGAGAGGTCCATGACAAAAGAGGTCCATGACAAAGAGAGGTCCATGACAAAAGAGGTCCATGACAAAAGAGGTCCATGACAAAGAGAGGTCCATGACAAGAGAGGTCCATGACAAGAGCAGGAGCTGAGTTGTGTGGTTTTGGTCAGAGTTGGTCGTCAGTGGTTGCGTTGAGTGGTTGCGTTGGTTGCGTTGAGTTGCCGGTGGTGAAGAGTGGTTGGACCAGGAAAGACACGAGGAGAGAGAACCCGTCACGCCAGACCCCCCACCAGCGCGTCGGCTCCACCAAGCAGCTCCGACCCGTGATCCCGCGCACACGACAGGATCGGTGGCATCAGCGGCCGTCGAGGTCCAGCCCGACGTCCCGTGCGGGATCAAGCTCCAGCCACACACCTCCTTCCAGCCAATCCTGCCTGCAATTTCCCCATTCGTGTACGTGAGTTTGTTCTGTTTGTTCTGTCCTGGGTATTTAATTAAGTTTGTATAAGCTAGTAATTTTCACTGTGTCCTTCTGGTCCGTCCCTCTGTCTATATTATTTTCTTATCCTTCCTTCTCCTTGGTTATTTTGAGCCTGTAAATAGTAATAAATAGTAATCGTATTTCAAACCTTTTTTTGCCTTCGTCTTCCTCTTCTTCACATCCGTGTCGTCTTTGTCTTTTCCCTCATTGAGTAGCTGTGGCGCGATCTGGCCAACGTTTGGGGAATCGGGTTTAGTCGGGGAAAAACTGTTCGGCTGCGGTGCCTCCGCTCGGCAAACAACATCCTTAAGCACGGACCGTAACAATATATATATATATATATGTATATATATATATATATATATATATATATCTATCTATA
This sequence comes from Myxine glutinosa, assembly GCF_964187855.1. Taxonomy (NCBI): domain Eukaryota; kingdom Metazoa; phylum Chordata; class Myxini; order Myxiniformes; family Myxinidae; genus Myxine; species Myxine glutinosa. Next base: position 20,319,736 of record NC_136263.1, read on the forward strand.
ATTCCAGTAATCTCTGTGTGTCTGTCTGTATGCGACCGCTGTTTCTCAACAACTACCGGTCCGATATACTTGAAACTTGCCAGGTATATTGCTGGGGACCCGAGGATGTGCCTTTTCAAGGTTTGAAATTAATCGGACAAGTGGTTCCCAAGGTATGGTCACCGTACTCGCAAGCCGTTCGCTTTGGCTTTGCGAATGGACCAAACCATTTCATGTAAATAGAGGGGGGGGGGGGGGGGGGTTCTGTGGTCGTTACTGCGTGGACCAAACCATTTCATGTAAATAGAGGGGGGGGGGGGGGTTCTGTGGTCGTTACTGCCACGTGGTTTCAAAGTTTTTTTTTGTTGTTGTTGTTTGCACGCATGTTTTTTTGCACGCACGTACGGGCAAGCACGTACGGGCAAGCACGTACGTGCGGGCACGCCCTTGTATATATAATTGTAAGAAATAGTAGAAACTCCAAAGTACGAGCAGGGCGTCTCATTTGTATTGAATAAATAAATCGTTAGATTAAATAAGACGCGGACGTAGCTTCAGGACGTCGATCTTTAATTGTGGACAAGCTTTCGACCAACAAAGGTCTTCTTCTGAGTCTACAAAAACAGCAGGCATCTATATCAGTCAAGTATGTATGGTGATATGTGTGTGAGATGTGTGATGTGTGTAGAAAATGCATACAGAAGGAAGAGCCACGCCAAAGTTCACTCACCAGCCCCAAGTTCAACGGAAGTGACCGTTTGCGTTACAGTTAGGGTGCACGTGCATATACAAATATAGAGATATACATACATAAACACACAAGCATATATTCATATCCCATTTATATTCATATAATATATTTATATATTTATATAAATGACATATAAAGGTAGAATTGAATGAATGATGAATGAATGAATGAATGAATGAATGAATGGGTTAAGGTTAACAATTTGATTGGGTTGATGTGGGAACATGCTTTAGTCATCAAAATTTATGCCATGAGGGACTTTTGTCCGAAGTTTGTGTATCCAAAAGGACTCACGTTTCAGAATCGTGGTGTGTGATCGATTTGTGATCGATTCAATGGCAGAGATCTGAATGTCATTTATAGAGTGATCCGGTTGATTAAAGTGTATCGTGTAAGGTAGAGATTTGCCCTGACTGGTGTGGAAGTTATTGATTTCTGACCGGGTGTTATTAAATCGTGTGTAGAGTGTATTCTCAGTTTTTCCAACATATTGTTTGGTGCACTTTTGGCAAGTGATCAGGTATATGACCCATGTAGATTTGCAGTTCATATAGGAGGTGATGGGGAATTTTTGTCCAGTGCTAGAACTACAGAATTTGTTTCCTTCGAGTAAATGCTTGTGAATAATGCATTTGTTTGCTGTGCATTTATAGAAGCCAGGGATCCTAGTTTCTTTGTTGTGGGGCTGTGGGTGCTTTGCTTTTACCAAGAGGTCCCTGAGTGTCCGACCACGTCGAAATGATGTTAGTGGAGGTTGAGGAAATGTGGTGCCGAGTGTTTCTGATTGATGGAGGAGAGGAAGGGCCTTATTCAGAATACTTGGCAATTGGGATGAGGTAGCAGAGTAGGTGGTTACCAGTGGGACACGGTTAGTTGCAGGTTTGGGTTTGTAAGTCAGAAGGTCTGCTCTCGGTATGTGTTTTGCTCGGGTTATTGCTTCTTGCACAGAGTGAGGGTCATAGTTTCTTGCAATGAAGTGTGTTTCTAATTGGCAGAGAGAAGTTTCTTCTGCCATTTTTGTTGAGCAAATGCGTCTTACTCTGAGTGCTTGACTGTATGGTATGCTTGCAATTGTATGTTTAGGATGAGATGAAGAAGGGAGAAGGTAAGAGTGAGTGTCTGTTGGTTTGGTGTATAGTTCTGTTTCGAGTCTGTTATTTTGAAGCGTGAGTGATGTGTCTAGAAAGTGAACTTCGGACTGTGAGCTGTCGAATGTGAACTTGATGGTCGGATGAATCAAATTTAATTCATTTTGGAATTGTGCGAGACTACGGGGGGATTTTGACCAGATGAACTGGATGTCATCAATATAACGTACCCAGGATTTTTCCAAGATTCCGTGATGAGGTTGTGCATTGATCTTGGCCTCTATCATTCCCATGAAGATGTTAGCGTACGATGGTGCAACAGGGGTACCCATAGCGGTACCTTGAGTTTGAATGTAATGTCGTCCGTTGAATTGGAAATTATTCAGTTTGAGTGTCAGTTCTAATAGGCGCATAAGGTCTTGAGTAGGTGGCATTGGGACTTGTCGTGTATCGAGGGCTTTGCGGCATGCAGACAGGCCTTCTGAATGTGGAATATTAGTGTAGAGGGATGTAACATCTGCTGTGACTAAAATGGTTTGGGAGTTGAAAGGTGAGTATATTCTGTTCAATCCTTGGATGTGGGTCAGAAAACTGGTTGTGTCCTTGAGGTATGAGGAGAGCTTCAACACGAGAGGACGTAAATGACAGTCAACAAATTTTGATATGAGAACAGTTGGACATGTGCAGCCAGATACGATTGGTCTACCTGGATTGTTTACCTTGTGTATTTTAGGAAGAAAATAAAGGTTAGGGCAATGAGGATCTTTCGGAACCAAGCGAGATTTGATGGTTTTATCCACCCGAATAGAATGTACTACCTTTTTAACCTCTTCAAGATGTAAAAGGGTAGGGTCGGATGGGAGCTCTTTGTAAGTATCACTATGTAGTTGACGATTACCTTCTGCAACGTAATCGGTAGTCGACATAATGACAATGCCAGTACCTTTATCTGCTGGCTTTATGACTATCTTTTTTTTTTTTCTTTTCTTTTTTTTAAAATATACATATATACATATATACATATATTTTTTTATATACATATATACACGAGCTGAGGTACCCGGCTTCGCCCGGGTTGAATAAGAATAAGACAAATATATGATGAAAAGAACATGTATATTTTAGAGCAATATCACAGTACATTTCCTACATGACGTTTTGTCAATTTTCAATTTCTCAAAACCTCTTGGTATACAACATTTCTGGTTTTCTTACTTGGTGCCAAGACATAAAGTATACAACATTTCTGGTTTTCTTACTTGGTGCCAAGACATAAAGTATACAACATTTCTGGTTTTCTTACTTGGTGCCAAGACATAAAGATTGCTTGGTTTTCCATCCCTCGAGCAGCCCACGTACAGCTGGCCATGGGCAAACACTTGTTCTGTGAAGTTCAGGCCTACAACCTTCATTGATTGCCCCTGCGCCCTGTTGATGGACATAGCAAAACATAGCCTGATGGGGAACTGAATCCTCTTGAAGGAGAATGGAAGGTCAGGTGGAATAAGTGGTATCCTTGGAATGAATACTTTCTCTCCTCTGTATTGTCCTGAGAGGATGGTTGCCTCTAGGACATGCGGCATCATTTGCTGGATTGTCAATCGTGTTCCATTACACAGCTTTGGTGGATCAAGATTCCTTAGAAGCATGATTGGTGCTCCCACCTTGAGAATCAACCTGTGTGTTGGGAGTCCTTGAGGCTGAAGACTGTTGAGAAACTCAGTTGGGAAGTTTACTGCCTGATCTTCATCTGTCACTTTGTCAAGAGAATCATAATTTCTTTCATGACCGAGAAGTTGGTGGAGGAGCAAATTGTTGATCTCTTGAACAGCATTGTTCTTGGGGGCCAAAATGGCTCTTTCGGCAAGCCATGATGAGTCCTGGAACTGGGTCTCCATATTGGGAAAGACCTTTTTGATCAAGTCATCTTTTGTTTCAACAAACTGTCCAAATGGTAGAATTATTTGTTCTGATGCATCTTGAGGGTATAGGCCATTGCCAACTTTCAAAAGCTGGCTTGAGAACGCCCCTGCAGTGTTGTCACCAAGAAGGTGGACTCTCATGTTGGTATTCAGGGTAAGTCTTTGCACATGTGGCCAGAGGAGATAAGAAGACTTGATACAGGCCTTGACTTGATCTGCTCTTGTGCCCTGTTGGATGACTGGGAGAGTCTGACGAAAGTCTCCAGCCAGAACAGTTGTCACACCACCCATGATTTTCTTGTTGTTGCGAATATCTTGGAGTGTTCTGTTCACTGCTTCGAATGCCTGCTTGTGGGTCATAGTAGCCTCATCCCAGATGATGATTTTGCACTGTTGAAGGATCTTGGCGTTTGCTGAATTCTTGCTAATGTTGCAGGTTGGGGTGTCTTGCTTGGTCAAATCCAAAGGCAGTTTGAAAGTTGAGTGTGCTGTCCTTCCTCCTTCAAGAAGTGTAGCTGCAATTCCACTTGAGGCCACAGCCAGAGCAATTTCCGAATTTTGACGAACCTTGGCCAGGATGATATTAATGAGGAATGTTTTTCCGTTCTTGGCGCGAAAAAATGGCGCGCATTTTGTCATTATGTGCGACTTTACGTCACTCCTACGGACGTGACAACATTTGTTTTCCTTAAAAATATATTTAAAATAAATAAAATAGTACATAAATTAACAATAAACGAAGCTAAAAAACAATTTAAAATACAATAAAAAGCACATTAAAAATATATAAATATGTACGTACGTCGTACAGTATACTGTACATACGCGCAACCGCTGATTCGCATTCAAAACAGAGGCGACGTACAGTATTCCTTTACTGTGTCTGTGTTAGCCATGGGTCTGAAGAAGGATAATGCTAGTGTTTCCAAGCATAATGTGGTTACGATGGACGATAAGGTAAATCTGATTAAAAGGTATGGAAAAGGTGGAAAAGTGTCGGTGATAGCGCATAGACCTTATCACGAATCGGAACCGCAATGCGTCATGGGATCGGAAAGGGGCAATAGCGCCGCCACAAACTACACCATGGAATTGCAGCTGGCGCGGTTTTTTAAACCATTGATATTAAAATAAAAAGTAGCCTATAACCACCGGAATTTTATACTGATTCCGAATCTGTGTCTAAAACTTTTCTCCGACATGTAGTTCTTGAGTTATAAGCGGACATCCAGACAGAGAGACACTCCTCCTTTATATATAGAGATATATATATATATATAAGTAAGTTCGAAATGGTATATATATATAGTTATAAGTTCAAAACACACCTGGTCACAAGTGTGTCGCACTGACCGGGGTCCTCATTCGAGGTCCTCAACATCATCCCGTTTCGGCCCTTCAACCTCGATACGGTCAGCTAAGGTGGGCCAGCAGGGGCACATACACATCCACATGCAGCAACTACACCTGTATGCATACAAATTAGACCCCCACCCCCAGCTAGTGCGAACGCAGACTACAACAGCAACACCTCCACATCCAGAATCCACAGCACCAAACAAACACGGTGGAACACTCAAACACCCACCTTTATACCCTTCACCACTCACCAACAAAACACACCAGATCATTCATACACACATCCATACACAACACCAACCAACCACCTACCTACCCTTACAACCTACACCACTCAGCATACAAAAACAAACACACTCATGCAAAAACACACACCCTCACCCACTCACTCACTCACATACACAAAATAAGAAATAATAATAGTAACAAAAACAAACACACAAAGACTCGTCATATATTCATATATGACGAAGTCCTCGTCATATAAATAAATGACTTTATTACTTGCAAAATCGAAGATTTTTCAATTATATTGGTCGGTTGCGTTTGTGGTTCGGTCTGTCTGTCTGTTTGTTTGTTACTTGCCAGAAAAGATTCCGGCAAATATGTTGGTTGGTTGGTTTGTCTGTTAGTCTGTCTGTTTGTTCGCAGTACTACGTCTACACCGTTGCACGTAGAATCGCCAAACTTTACACACATATTTGTCTTGCCCTGGAATAGACTGTGCCCAATTTTTAACTCTCGGCCCAAGGCCTCCATTATGATGTCATAATTCGATAATTCGACGAGTACAAAACTTCATCCAATCAAGATGCAATTTCTTGAGCGCCATGTCAGCATAAACTGGTGGAGAAAAAAAAAATGATGACGTCATCGGTCGCGTGGTTCAGCCGCCATCTTGGAAAAACCGAAACACTTTGCATCTCTATATCTCCGAATGTGCTGAATAGAAAAAATTGAGACATGGCTCATTGTAAATAACTCTCCATGGGGAATAAAATATGTTAATGATGATGTCATAGGTGCCTCCATTATGACGTCATAATTCGACAAGTACAAAACTTCACCCGATCAAGATGAAATTTCTTGAGCATAAGCTAGGAATAAATTAGTTTAGAAAACAAATAATGATGACGTCATCGGTCACGTGGTTCGGCCGCCATATTTGTTCAACATGGCCGATAAAACAAAGAACATTCCGGCAAGTCCTCGGTCTCTGACCGATTTTTCATCTGTTTGTGTTACGTGCTCCTCCCCAAACCCCCTCGTCACGGTGTACCTCCGAGTCCCAAGAGGAGTCACGGCAGAAAGATGTGTTATTCTGTGTCAAAGATCAATGGTGAAACCACACCAATTGTTACCAACAAACAAATATTGTATTAAGGTCACACAAGAATAACAGTACAACAACAATAGTAATCAATTGTACAACCAATATATATTTCCTAAGATGGTACCATCAGGTTCGTACAATAAAACTCACTGTGCTCCAAGTGAGCGAAAAGAAGAACATTCCCAATGTCTCTATTCCCGCATCAAGCCAAAGTCGTATTCCGGCATCAAGCCAAAGTCGTATTCCGGCATCAAGCCAAAGTCGATCCGCTCCAGCGATCGTCAGAACGATGTCTAATCGAGACCAGAATCCCGTTCAGATGACAGTCACAGTCCCGCTGCCAAAGCTGCATAAAGGCGCTCTTCAGGCGACTGGGAAATCACACCCTCGGGTATGGACGTTCCACGGCTCCCACTCGGCGAACCGCATATTTCCAACTCAAAAGCCACGTTGCACACACACACACACACACACACACACACACACACACACACACACACACACACACACACACACACACACACACACACACACACACCAGATTAACGTCTGAATGCGGTGAAAATGGTTTGAAGCGAAGTGAAAAACCTTGAGCGAAGCGCCAAGCGCGCAAGTCATAATGGCCGACGGCCCCTTTCTCGAGGCGTAACGGCAATACGATGATTCTCCTCGGAATCAACCGCAAAACCTGACATGCAGGTTGATCTGTCACAGCGATAACAACTCTGTCGCAGGAATCCCTTTCCTGGGAAAGCCAAAGTTCACTCGTGACTCTCGTTCGCCAATCGTTCGCTCCAGACATCGAAGCAGCTAGGCTTCTTCTCCGACTCGCTCGCTCCACCTTTTCTTCCTCCTCTTCCTCTTCGTCGTCGTCCTGTTCCGGTTTCATTTAAAACATTAACTTTTTACCTTTTGAAAATAATAATCTCCATTTTCCCTTAACCCTATCGGACCCGCTGTCGACTTTAGTCGCCACGGCCATACTCAACCTTCTGACATGAATTTCACCATTCATATAACTGCATGACACAGCTGGAAGTGGCTGGTCCTCACGAGCAGCGCTCGCTTTAGTGGAACGGGTCCGATAGGGTTAAACGACAACAATAATAGTACATGGAATCAAAAATGTTTACAGTGGATGAAAACCACAACAACGGAAGTGACGAATCCGTAACAGTTTGTCTGTCTGTTTGTTCGCAGTACTACGTCTACACCGTTGCACATAGAATCGCCAAACTTTAGACACATATGTGTCTTGCCCTGGAATAGACTGTGCCCAATTTTAAACTCTCTTGGCCAAAGGCCTCCGTTATGATGTCATAATTCGATAATTCGACAAGTACAAAACTTCATCCAATCAAGATGCAATTTCTTGAGCGACATGATGGCATAAACTGGTGGAGAAAAAATAATAATAATGATGACGTCATCGGTCACGTAGTTCGGCCGCCATCTTGGAAAAACCGAAAAACGTTGCACCGCCATATCTCCGAAAGTGCTGAATAGAAAATATTAAGACATGGCTCATTGTAAAGAACTTTCCATGGGGAATTAAAGATGTTAATGATGATGTCATTGGTGCTCCATTATGACGTCATAATTCGACAAGTACAAAACTTCATCCAATCAAGATGCAATTTCTTGAGCGCCATGTCGGCATAAACTGGTGGAGAAAAAAAAATAATGATGACGTCATCGGTCACGTGGTTCGGCCGCCATCTTGGAAAAACGGAAAAATTTTGCGCCTCTATATCTCCGAAATTGCTGAATAGAAAAAATTGAGACATGGCTCATTGTAAAGAACTCTCCATGGGGAATAAAATATGTTAATGATGATGTCATAGGTGCCTCCATTATGATGTCATAATTCGACAAGTACAAAACTTCATGTGATCAAGATGAAATTTCTTGAGCATCATTAAGGAATAAATTAGTTTAGAAAACAAATAATGATGACGTCATCGGGCACGTGGTGCGGCCGCCATATTTGTCCAAATTGGCCAATAAAAAAGTACATTTCTGCAAGTCCTCGGTCTCTGACCGATTTTTCATCTGTTTGTTTGTCACCGGCCTACAGGTCACAATTCGAAACCGATCGTCACAAAACTTCACCAAGTTGTATAGATGAACCCAATTGAGAAGCCTATTGTTTTTGGGGTCAAAAGGTCAAAAGGTCAACATAGGCGAAAGGTCACAAACTTTGCCAAATTTCTAAAATCCTCAATTTTCATCCGATTGACTTGAAATTTGAAGAGGACTTGCATATCTGGTCACTGAATTCAACCACAAATTATATTTGAGGTCAACATAGGCCAAAAGGTCAACATAGGCCAAATTTCTAAAATCCTCAATTTTCATCCAATTGACTTGAAATTTGAAGATGACTTGCATATCTGGTCACTGAATTCAACCACAAATTATATTTGAGGTCAACATAGGCCAAGTTTTTAAATTCCTCAATTTTCATCCGATTGACTTGAAAATTGAACAGCATTTGTACATTGAGTCACTAATTATGGAAACTAAATATTTTTGTGGTCAAAAGGTCAAAGGTCAACTCACGGTCAACCTTACAAAGTCATCATTTTTCATCTGAAAAATCATCACTTTTCTTCCTGTTGACCCGAGCTTTGATCAAGATCGTAAATTTTAATCTTCATGAAATGGACAATTTGCTGTGTCAATGGAAAACTTTTGGGGTGGGGGGGCGGATTTTGCAAGTATCGTGCTACGCATGACGCCTTCTTGTTTTCTCTGTTAATGAAATGATGCATGGATGAGACCCTGGCACAACTTACATGGTAAATAATATGGCTCTATTCGAATTCCACACAATGTGTACGTAAATGCAGACATGTTGCATTACCACTCATTCCCCGATTGCAGATACGTGGAGGACCAGGTCGGTACCGGGTGAGTGGATGGTTACGCATCGATCCGCTGCATATAAGTGACGTCGGCACGTACGTGTGCGAGGCTAGTAACGTACTGGGCAAAACGCGTGCACGTGCCTTACTCTCGCTCATAAACCATGGTAGGTTTGCAGCGATTGTATCTGTGATATATTCTGAAAGAGCATTGACCATTCCTCAATCTTCCGGGTTAAATGACACATTTGATTTACCTTCATGTAATACATCATGATAGCCCGCTAAAGACCTGGGGGCATTAGACCCAGATGGTGTGCAATATTGTGGATAATGGTCTTAAGATTTCCGTTCATGTATATTGTAGATGAAGATGGTGACGATGATGGTGATGGTGATGGTGATGACAACGATGGACCATGGGTGGCTGGATCGGCTTATGCTGAGCTGTACGATTATTTTTAGTCCAGTCATCTAATAACTTTCAACATGGTACAACTACTTGCAGACATTAAGATCCAAGTAGATTCCTTCTGGCCATTCAACAGAAGCATGTTGACTTGACAAAACAACTTGCAAGCACAATAACTCGATCCACATGCTGCTTAATCGGCCTACAGATTTGAGTTGTATATTTGTTATACATTGATGAAGACAGGTGGATGATATCATGAATAGAAACAAGACTGGTGTAAGCGCATGGGTTTATCCAATTGTACTTTTGATGACCTGTGTATGCAACTGTCCATCAAATGGACAAATTCTTTATAATAAAATGCAGGCATGATGGAACACACAAATGCAAAATGTCTGGTTTTGGAAAAGATGTGGAGTGGTTGCAGTGCTTAAAGGTGGTAGTAAACCATCCTTCATACCTACCCATTATCGTTTCTATCTTCATTAACCCCATCCCCTGACCACTTCCCATCTCTTTTCAGATTGTCGTGTTCCGTCCCTCTTTCACTCTTCTCTTCCTGTTTGTTCATCCCGAATTACACATCAAATAATAATTATGCTTTAACCAAGAATTAGACTTTAAGTGAGAATTAGTCTTTAAACAAGCTCTTCCATGAGCATCTTCCATCAGCTTATATGTTAAACAACAATTTGACTTCAAAAAATAATTCGACTTTAAACAATAATTTCGCATTATATAAGAATTTGACTTTACACAAACTTTTCCATGAGTCTCGATTTCAAACAATAATTCGACTTTAAACAAGAATTTCGCATTAAATAAGAATTTGACTTTACACAAGTTCTTCCATGAGCCTAGACTTCAAACAATAACTAGACTTTATACAAGAATTAGTCTTTGCACAAGTTTTTCCATGAGCCGAGACTAAAACTAAGAATTAGACTTTAAATTAGAATTAGAGTTTAAACAAGAATCGACTTTACACAAGATTTTCCATGAGCTGAGACTTCAAACAATAATTAGACTTTAAACAAGAATTAGACTTTACACAAGAACTAGACTTTACAAAAAACTCGACTTTACACAAACTATTCCATGAGCTGAGACTTCAAACAATAATTAGACTTTAACCAAGAATTAGACTTTAACCAATAATTAGTCTTTGCACAAGCTCTTCCATGAGCCGAGACTAAAACTAAGAATTAGACTTTAAATAAGGTCTTCCATGAGCCGAGACTAAAACTAAGAATTAGGCTTTAAGCAAGAATTAGACTTTAAATAAGAATTAGACTTTACACAAGCTCTTCCATGAGCCTAGACTAAAACTAAGAATTAGACTTTAAATAAGAATTAGACTTTACACAAGCTCTTCCATGAGCCGAGACTATAACTAAGAATTAGACTTTAAACAAGAATTAGACTTTACACAAGATTTTCCATGAGCCTAGACTAAAACTAAGAATTAGACTTTAAATAAGAATTAGACTTTACACAAGCTCTTCCATGAGCCTAGACTAAAACTAAGAATTAGACTTTAAATAAGAATTATACTTTACACAAGCTCTTCCATGAGCCTAGACTAAAACTAAGAATTAGACTTTAAATAAGAATTATACTTTACACAAGCTCTTCCATGAGCCTAGACTAAAACTAAGAATTAGACTTTAAAAAGAATTAGACTTTACACAAGCTCTTCCATGAGCCTAGACTAAAACTAAGAATTAGATGTTAACCCAGAATTATACTTTACACAAGCTCTTCCATGAGCCTAGACTAAAACTAAGAATTAGACGTTAACCAAGAATTAGACTTTACACAAGCTCTTCCATGAGCCTAGAATAAAACTAAGAATTAGACTTTAAACAAGAATGAGACTTTACACAAGATTTTCCATGAGCCCAGACTAAAACTAAGAATTAGACTTTAAACAAGAATTAGACTTTACACAAGCTCTTCCATGAGCCCAGACTAAAACTAAGAATTAGACGTTAACCCAGAATTAGACTTTACACAAGCTCTTCCATGAGCCTAGAATAAAACTAAGAATTAGACTTTAAACAAGAATGAGACTTTACACAAGATTTTCCATGAGCCTAGACTAAAACTAAGAATTAGACTTTAAACAAGAATTAGACTTTACACAAGCTCTTCCATGAGCCCAGACTAAAACTAAGAATTAGACGTTAACCCAGAATTAGACTTTACACAAGCTCTTCCATGAGCCTAGACTAAAATTAAGAATTAGACTTTAAACAAGAATTAGACTTTACACAAGCTCTTCCATGAGCCCAGACTAAAATTAAGAATTAGACTTTAAACAAGAATTAGACTTTACACAAGCTCTTCCATGAGCCTAGACTAAAACTAAGAATTAGACGTTAACCCAGAATTAGACTTTACACAAGCTCTTCCATGAGCCGAGACTAAAACTAAGAATTAGACTTTAAACAAGAATTAGTCTTTACACAAGATTTTCCATGAGCCGAGACTAAAACTAAGAATTAAACTTTAAATAAGAATTAGACTTTACACAAGCTCTTCCATGAGCCCAGACTAAAAGTAAGAATTAGACTTTACACAAGATTTTCCATGAGCCTAGACTTCAAACAATTAATTAGACTTCAAACAATTAATTAGACTTCAAACAATTTATTAGACTTCAAACAATTAATTAGAATTTAAAGAAGAATTCGTCTTTCCACAAACTCTTCCATGAGTCGAGACTTCAAACAATAATTACACTTTAAACAAGCTCTTCCATCAGCCGAGACTTCAAACAATAATTAGATTTCAAACAATAACTAGACTTTACATATGAATTTGACTTTAAACAATCTCTTCTTTCAACCTGGATTTTAAACAAGCTCTTTCATTAGACTCGACTTCAAACAATAATTTGACTTTAAACAAGCTCTTCCATGAGCCTAAAAATATATTGCTTTAGAGAAAACCTAAATGGACAAAGTTTGCCTCTAATACCACTTTCTGTCCCTTTATATGGATATTAATAATTTTTAGATTTTTTTTTTTTTTTTTTTTTAAGAGAAAACCTAAATGGACAAAGTTTGCCTTTAATACCACTTTCTGTCCCTTTATATGGATATTAATAATTTTTTTTTTTTTTAGAGAAAACCTAAATGGACAAAGTTTGCCTTTAATACCACTTTCTGTCCCTTTATATGGATATTAATAATTTTTTTTTTTTTTAGAGAAAACCTAAATGGACAAAGTTTGCCTTTAATACCACTTTCTGTCCCTTTATATGGATATTAATAATTTTTTTTTTTTTTTTTTTTTTTTTTAGAGAAAACCTAAATGGACAAAGTTTGCCTTTAATACCACTTTCTGTCCCTTTATATGGATTTTTTTTTTTTGAGAAAACCTAAATGGACAAAGTTTGCCTTTAATACCATTTTCTGTCCCTTTATATGGATTTTTTTTTGTTTTTTTTTTTGTTTTTTAGAGAAAACCTAAATGGACAAAGTTTGCCTTTAATACCACTTTCTGTCCCTTTATATGGATATTAATAAGATAAATCAAAATATTTCGGACAATGGTGAATATCGGAAGTATGTGAGGTATAAAAATTGCATGGTAAAATATTTAACCAATCATTGGCTGCTCTTTCAACAACATATTGTGACACATCTCATGAAGTACCATCCGCCATCTTGCGCTTTCCAGCCTGAGGAAATGTGGTGAGAGGATCCACCATGGATTCCAATCTTGTGGAGCTGTTCGCATCCATCGTCATGTTTTTAAAGCATGGCCGATGTGGAATTGCAGTTTTGGATGTTTAAAAAAAAATAGTGAGCACCCCCTTCGGAGGTAGCAATTAAAATAAACTACCCATTACTGCTAGTTCCTCCAAGCACATTACTGGGCCTTCGTCTCCAGACTTATGGATTTTTTTCAGCACAATATCCATTGTTTGTGCTCTTTGATATCTTCAATGAATGTATTTGCCCATCCTTTTCTCTTTTCCTATTCATCAAAGTTTTTATTCCACACGCGTAGCACGAAGTGGGGCTATGAAATAGGTTCACTCAGTCTGTCTATCTCTTTGTCTACAGTGACTGCAGACATCAGTCGATAATTGAGGAACTACTTAATCTTATATTTTGAACACTGCAGAACACAAATCGGAACACCAATCGGAACGTGAACCTGCAGTTTAGCAGTACTTTAGCTCTGAATTTGTTAAATTGTACAGAATCTCATCGCGAGTGCACATGCTCACAAAGGAGTGACATAAGTCTTATACTGTACGCTGTTTGCCTGTCTGGCAGTGAAACAAAATTGAAAATCCCTTCAAACAGGAAACTTACTGTTTTAAAGAACCTCATAAAGGACACAAACAACAGGTACAAAGAACTAATGCAACAACAAGGCAATGTAGTCAGGGCCCTTAGGGATATTTTGGTTCAAATTCTTCCAAAAGCATCAAATTTGGCGCAGATGTTGCCCATGCCATACTCTTTCGATTTTTGACGGGCGCCAAGGGCGGTATGATCCGGGGACCATACCGGTCCATCCCGCCATGTCACCTGACCTATGACGTCATAATTAGGATATGCATCCAATCACATGGCGTACTATAAGTGGTCAAAGTTCAAAATGAATCGATCGAAAAATGAAGGCAGGGATCCATTTTTAAGGTTTTCATAAAATCCAATATGGCCGCCAGGTCACATGACCTATGACGTCATATTTATGACATGTATACAATCATGTATACATGAACCCGGATCATGATCGCACAAAAATTAAACACAAGGATATGGCATACAGTTCATAAAACATCAAAATCTGTACCTTTGTAATTAGACTGATGAACTGCATATGCCTGAAAATTAGGAAATAGACATGTAAATATTTCCTCTAATTGTCAAAAATAAGGTCAGAGTTCGATTACCCAACCCAGAAACATAAAATGGTGAACCTCGCGTAAATCTTGACAAAAACTCAAAAACCAACATTTTTGACTCAAAAATGACCTTTAAGATGACCTTGAGGGTTGACCTTGACCTCGAATCATCAAAATAACATCATAATTGGATTCCTCGACCTCGAAAACCACTGAAAAATGGTATCATACATGATTCCAACCCTTTTTACTGATTTTCCTCTAATCTGGGTGGCGGCCATTTAGTATTTCGCCAATATGGGGCCCCCGGGGGGGGGGGCGCCCGTCTTGGCGCCCGTCAAAAATCGAAAGAGTATGGCATGGGCAACATCTGGGCCAAATTTGGTGCTTTTGGAAGAATTTGAACAAAACGGCCCCAAAATATCCCTAAGGGCCCTGACTAATGTAAAAGACTCTGCTATTGTACATCAACAGTGGTAAACTTGCGATTCAACAGTTTTTTTCTACAACCTTTAAAATCTTTATTTTATTTCAACAAGCCAAGGCTTTTCCCCTTTTATTACCGGCATGCTCCGACGTATCTTCCGACATATTCACAATCATTGGAATCTCCCGCGATGAAGCTAACTCCGAGGGCCTTTCACTCACTCACTCACTCACCACAGGCAGGTTGGTGGTCTTTCTGTCTTCTACCGACTTCTCTCCAGCCTTGCTCCCCCAGCTCTCTCTGTGCTCTGTCCCCCAAATATTCCTACAGATCGCACAAGATCTGCCAGTAACCCTATTATGGTGAAATTGCCAAAATCAAGACTCTCTGCTCACCTTCACTCTTTCATTCCCCTTTTCTCCCGCCTCTAGAACAAACTCCCTCACTCCCTTCAATCCCACTCCTCCCTCCAGGTCTTTAAAACAGCTGTTCACCACCATCTCTTATCTTCCCCCATCCAAAACCTTGATCTCTTCTACCCTCGTTAATTCACCCCAGATCCACTTTTTTTTTGTGGAAATACCGACTTATTTCTTTCCTGGAAGTTCCAGCAGTGTCCATGTGTTATATACTCTCCCCCACCCCCCGCCTTCCCATGCCTCCCCCCCCCCCCACAGATCTTCCGTTGTCCCTGTTCTCTGCTGTTGTACTTATGTGCTTCCCTCTCTCTCCCCATCTTGTCTCCCGCTCCCTTTTTTGGATGTTTTGTGTGTCCGTTTTATTATTTTTTTGTGATCGATGTTAGCTCTTACACGAGCCTCGATCTTGTATACAAAAAACAACAACAATTGTATTATATACTTAAACACAGTTGTTGGGGAATATCGACCTTTAGACAAAATGTCGGCCTGTAGGAAATATAGATTGTGCTTGAAAACACAATGGAAGAGTTGAAAAGACCCTTCCCATGTCTTTTCCCTCAAGACTGTGTGGGGAAACCTGTTACATGAACTATCTAGTATTACAATTCTTTACCAATACGAAACTTTTGAAACATAATCTGCCCCAGAATGCTCGGCGCGCACGCGTTTCTACGTCATTTCTACAGCAGTCACGTTTCGCGTTACCACAGCAGTCATGGGGCACCCTCAAGTATATTGTGTGTGCGAAATAAGGATTGGTACCTAAATGACTCACATGGCTACGAAAAGAAGCCGAAAATACTTTGAAAAGTACCTGAAACAACGGACTGTGCATCTTAGGAATTATAGAACTACCTCAGCTCACCAAAAGGGGAGCTACCTGTACTGCAAACTCCCGACGATGCAGGCAGGGGCAAGGCCCGATTGGATGGAAGTATGCTACCTAAAGCCCCCAATGGATCACTACCAGTGAATGGACTTTGAACCTTGCGGGAATGCATCCTGCGAACATGGCAGGCTTGGTGATTTATTTAATGGATGCCTGCAATTGGAAAGACGATGCTGTACGTCATTACGATTGGAAGGACATATCTGGGGCTTGTGAATACACAAGTCTAAAATGATGATGTTTACTATTGATCATGTTGGGAAGGGATGGGGGAATGGTGGGAGCTGTAAGGGTTATTATTATTTATTATTTATAAATATATTTTTGTTTGGTTCTGCGGCCACAAAAGGAATTGTACTCGATTTTTGCATCTATTGCTGAAAGGAGAAATGTGTGTGTGTGTGTGTGTGTGTGTGTGTGTGTGTGTGTGTGTGTGTGTGTGTGTGTGTGTGTGTTGCCTCCATCACTGACTGTGGACGGAGGTTACATTTTCACTCCTGTTTGTCTGTCTGTCACTGAGCAGAATAACTCAAAAAGTTATGGACGGATTCAGATGAAACTTGATGGACAGGTTGGGTGTGTGACAAGGACGAATTAATTTGATCTTGGTGGAGATCCAGATCCAGCCTATCAGTGGATTACAATACGTAAACTGTACAGCCTGGTGGAGGAATGCGCTCTACCGAGGGTCGTTCAGTTGTTTATTGCTGCCTCTCGTTCATATTAACAGGAAATGGTACAAACTCGACAAAATCTCATCCACAGATATTTCTCATATTTCATGAATCCCATTTGCATTGAGGAGCACAACAATTATGGTCAACCACTGTGAAATTGCCACTCTTGTTTAAATGCTGAAAAATTATGTTAAGGCGATTTCACTTCCAGATTTCACCCCAGCAACCCCAGGTTACTTACCGGTTTAATTATCCACCTCATTATCCCAAATATATGAAGTTAATCAAATAAAATGGCAAAATCACAGTTAGCACCGTAATGACCAGATAAACAGAAATCATTTAATGGAAGAAACACAATCAAGTAAATAAAGGCTAGATAAATAAAAAGGATAGGAGGAATGATAAAAGAGATAAATCTGCAGCAGGAATAACACAACACCTGATTTATCACTCAAGGTACTAGAAAATTGTTGGCTATTTTGTTGAAATATTCATTTCTTTGGTTGGGATTGCTTTCACGTCAAATCAAAGAAGTGTAACGTCATCATGCCAGTTACAATGGATATCAGTCTTTCACTGCCATGGACGATTCATGCTTGCACTGGAGATGCGGTGGAAAGGTTTCATGTGATATCCACCAACTTGGCAGGAATAAGATGATGTAGGAATGAGATGATGCAGGTAAGATGTTTATGGAATTTGGGATAGAATGTTTGGCCTAACCCACCTTTTCAAGAGCTGACCTGTGAGTACAATGTGGGGGTTTATATAGGTGCGCATCTTGCAAAGATGATGGAAAACTCTTTTGCACTTGATTTGCTCCAGGTTATTTGGCCCAATGGCTACAGTTTTACTTTGAGCAATGTTTCATCTCCATAACAACGTCTGTAGGAGTTTCCAAAACCCCACTGCTATCTCATGTTTTTGAGGCCACGTTGACTCAAGGACAACAAATGTTACATTAAAGTCACTACCGGGTAGCCGGTAGAGTAAGGCTGCCATGTGATGAAATGGCTGAAATGTCAAGAATGTCACCACACTCCCCTTCCTTACCCACAATATTCATTACTTCCATTAATCCTTCCTAACCCTACCGTCTTACTTGTAGGTTGTCGTGTTTCTTTTCCTCTTCGTTCATTCTCTTGCTTATAATGTCCAAGAGTGTCCCAACAGTGTCACTGTCAGTTCATACACTCCACCACCTTGTTCTTCTATGACCGTCGATCTTCTAATCTAGAGAGAGAAAGAAAAAAAAGACTCCAAAAAGATGATCACGTTCCAAAAGGAGCTCCACATTATTAGCCCTCGTAGCTTTGCTGCTACAACAGCCTCCACTATTCTGGAATGGCTTTCCACTCGATGTTGGAACATTGCTGCGGGGATTTGCTTCCATTCAGCCACAAGAACATTAGTGAGATCGGGCACTGATGTTGGGCGATTAGGCCTGGTTCACAGTCGGCGTTCCAATTCATCCCAAATGTGTTAGATGGGGTTGAGGTCAGGGCTCTGTGCAGGCCAGTCAAGTTCTTCCACACCGATCTCGACAAACCATTTCTGTATGGACTTTGCTTTATGCACGGGGGCATTGCCATTCTGAAACAGGAAAGGGCCTTCCCCAAACTGTTGCCACAAAGTTGGAAGCACACAATCGTCTAGAATGTCATTGTATGCTGTAGCGTTAAGATTTCCCTTCACTGGAACTAAGGGGCCCAGCCCGAACCATGAAAAACAGCCCCAGACCATTATTCCTCCTCCACCCAACTTTACAGTTGGCACTATGCATTCGGGCAGGTAGCGTTCTCCTGGCATCCGCCAAACCCAGATTCGTCCGTCAAACTGTCAGATGGTGAAGCGTGATTCATTACTCCAGTGAACGTGTTTCCACTGTTTCAGAGTCCAATGGCGAAGAGCTTTACACCACTCCAGCCGACGCGTGGCATTGCGCATGGTGATCTTAGGCTTGTGTGCGACTGTTCGGCCATGGAAACCCATTTCATCAAGCTCCCGCCGAACAGTTGTTGTGCTGATGTTGCTTCCAGAGGAAGTTTGGAACTCGGTAGTGAAGGAAAAGGAAAACTGATTAGGAAATGACTGATTAGAGTGCGTTATATTGCCTGGAGCAATGGTTGAAGGTAAACCTGCTGGTCAGCATGCTTGTGAGGTAAAGGCAGATGTGATTCTTCTTCTTTTATACCCAGTATGTGGATGTGGGTAGCAGATCACTGGCTGAGGGTGGGAGAGGAGGGGGAGAAGGCATGACAGTGCCGCCTGTATGTTAGAGTGGGAATTTGCAAGTTTGTCAGGGTGCTGGTGATAACTCGCCTCTTTTCACTAAAGTTATTTTAAGTCGATCAACTAACGCCAGCAGACGAGACATGCAGCTTCACGTTCATCCGAGGCACAGCACACTCATTGAGGCTTCATCCTGCACATCACGTACCAATCTGATGGTTTATAGTCAGGTTGGGATTCGAACCGAGACAAGAAAGCTCAAAGTCGCTTATCGAATCACAAATCCTTGTGAATATCACCTTCACTCGAACGTCAGGACTATCCAACCGATTCGTGAATGACTTGGTCCAAAAACCTTCCCCAGCGGATTCGAATTTTTTTTTTTTTGTATACAAGATCGAGGCTCGTGTAACAGCTAACATCAATCACACACACACAAAAAAAAACGGACACACAAAACATACAATAAAGGGAGATCTGTGGGAGGGCGAGGGCTTGGGGGGGAGGGCATGGGAAGGGAGGGGATGTGGGAGAGGTACAAAACACATGGACACTGCTAGAATTTCCTGGAAAGAAGTTGACATTTTAAAAAAGTGGATCTGGGGTGAATTAACGGGGGTAGAAAAGATCAAGGTTTTGGATGGGGGAAGATAAGAGATGGTGAAATGAAATAAATGTTGCTTCCGGGTTCGGTTGCGAGAGGACGCTGGCGTTGCATATTCGCCGCTTCTCCGACTGGATGGATGTACAGGGTCTGCTTCTACCTTTCTGACCTGACATCTCACACCTGTCCTGCCTTTTCACACCCGCACGTGCCGCGTGTTCTCCGGCTGGATAACGGAATCTGCTTTTGATGGTACGGAATACGGAATTCGAAAGGCCCGCTCCCGTTGATTGTGGCCGTGGCCTTGTTTGCCGGTGGCCTTGTGGCCTTGTTTGCCGCTGTGGTCTTGATTAGCGGCTGCAGTCGTTTGCCGCTGCGTTTGCCGCTGCGTTTGCCGCTTTGCCTCCTCGACCTTGGCCTCGTACTCGTCCCTTCGCTCCTGCCTGGCATGGCTCTGAAGTACTCCGCCGCAAGGCTTCTTCTGCTCAATACCCGCTCCACCCCATCATGCATCTCTGCCATCAAATCAAATGGACTCCTCCGACGACCCAGGTACATTCACCGTGGCTCCGGTCGCAAGTTTGTTTATTTGCAATCAGGTCACTCCATCCCCGTCCTCTGGTCGGCTCAGCGCACTCTCACTCTTCGTCCCAGCGCACCTGGTCACAGCAACCCACACGATCGCACCTCTTGCCTACGAACCCTGGCTAAATCACCTGAATTCATCCCTGCTGTTCAAAACAACATCAAGCTCACCCTGTTCAACACCCGGTCCCTCAACAATAAATGCCTCATCCTGAACGAATACATCCTGGATAACAAACTGGACTTTCTCTGTCTCACCGAAACCTGGCAACAACCTCTGGACTACTACACACTCAACCTCACCACACCCAATGGATATTCCTACGTCAATAAACCACGCTCGGAGGGCCGAGGTGGTGGAATTGCCGTTATCCACCGTCAAGACATCAAGACCAACCTCATCTCCATCTCATCTGCTCCATCATTTGAACACCTGGCTTTAAAACTCTCTGGTCACACGCAGTCAGTCATGGCTGTCGTCTACCGCCCTCCCAAACCACACCCATCATTCCTGTCTGACTTCTCCTACTTTCTGACCCAGCTATGTTCCCTCTCCCCCTCAATCCTCCTCCTTGGTGATTTCAATATCCACATGGACTCCACTGACTCCACAATAACCACTGACTTCACTGATTTACTCACCTGCTTTAACCTCACTCAACATGTCGACTTTCCTACCCATATCCGTGGTCACATTTTGGACCTTGTCTGCTCCACTGGATTAAATTTGCACCATCTCTATGGCTCCGACCTCACCCTCTCTGACCACTTAGCCATCACTCTGACCATCAACATCCCCGCCCCAACACCAAGACATTATCGCACAATCAACTTCCGTAAGCTAAACGCTCTTTCACCTACCTCATTCTCATCCACCCTCTCTGAAAAAATGTCCACTTCTCCCTTCATTGACCTCCACACCCCTTCC
Source organism: Myxine glutinosa (assembly GCF_964187855.1). Taxonomy (NCBI): domain Eukaryota; kingdom Metazoa; phylum Chordata; class Myxini; order Myxiniformes; family Myxinidae; genus Myxine; species Myxine glutinosa. The sequence continues at coordinate 20,341,087 of NC_136263.1, forward strand.
GACCTCACTGACTACTACAACCACACTCTCTCCTCCTGCCTTGACCAGCTTGCGCCTGTAAAAACCAAAACAGTTTCTTTCACCCATTCTGCTCCCTGGTTTACCCCTGAACTCCACCTGATGAAAACTCGTGCTCGCCAACTTGAAAGACTCCGCAATAAAACGGGTCTCACAGTTCACTCCCAAGCCTACAAGGACCACATACAACACTACAAAGATGCCCTCTCCCGCGCCCGCTCTGCCTACTACTCTCAAATTATCCACTCTGGCTCCGGAAACCCAAAAGCACTCTTCTCGACAATAAACAAACTCCTCCGCCCCCTGAACACCACCACCCAGTCATTCACAGTAGACAACTGCATCTCCTTCCTCTCTTTCTTCCAACGCAAAATTGACAACATCTACAACAGCTTGACCACCGCCGCACCCGCTCCCCCTCCAACCACCTGCCCCCCCTTGTCCTGCCATCCCCTGTCTCGGTTCTCCCCAATCTCTCCTACTGACCTCTCTGAACTCCTCATAGGAATGAAAACTGCCACCTGCACTCTTGACCCCATCCCCTCCAGCTTTGTCAAAGCCTCCCTCCCTGCTCTCTCTCCACTTATCATTGCAACAATAAACTCCTCCCTGTCTACAGGCATCGTCCCACCTTCCCTCAAAATTGCTGCTGTTACCCCCATTCTAAAAAAACCTGGTCTAAACCCTGACACCCTAAACAACTTCAGACCCATCTCCAACCTACCCTTTCTGTCAAAAGTTTTGGAACGCGCTGTAGCCACTCAACTCAAACATCATCTCTCTGCCAATAACTTGTATGAAACATTCCAATCCGGATTCCGCTCCAACCACAGTACTGAAACTGCTCTCCTCAAAATCACCAACGACCTTCTCCTCTCCTCTGACGCTGGCAACCTCAACATTCTCGTCCTCCTCGACCTCAGCGCTGCCTTTGACACCATCGATCACACTATCCTCCTCACCCGACTTGAATCCACCTTTAACGTCACCGGCACTGCCCTCTCTTGGATTAAATCATACCTCTCTGACAGATGCCAGTTCATCTCCATCAATAACTGCAAATCCCCCACTGCTCCCCTCCCCCAAGGTGTCCCCCAAGGTTCAGTTCTTGGCCCCCTCCTCTTCATCCTTTACCTGTCCCCGCTCGGTCACTTAATCCGCCGTCATGGTCTCCAATTCCACTGCTTCGCCGATGACATCCAGCTTTTCATCTCCACCAAGTCCGTCTCCACCGACACCCACTCTATCCTGACAAACTGCATCACTGAAATAAAATCCTGGCTTCAAATCAACTTCCTCAAGCTTAACTGTGATAAATCTGAAATAATCATCATTGGCCCAAAAACGCTCACAAAATCCACCCATAACTTTGCCCTCAACATCGACGGTATCCCAGTATCCACCTCCCCTCACATCCGGAATCTTGGCGTCATCTTTGACCAAACCCTTTCCTTCGACAAATACACTAAACAGATCACAAAGTCAGCCTTCTTTCACCTGAAAAGCATTGCCCGTCTCCGCTCATCCCTCTCCTCCACGGCTGCAGAAACCCTCATCCACGCCTTCATCACCTCCCGTCTGGACTACTGCAATAGCCTCCTCTATGGTTCACCCTCAAAAATCACCAATAAACTCCAATACATTCAGAACTCCGCTGCCCGTCTACTCACTCATTCCCGGACCCGTGACCACATCACCCCCGTCCTTTACAAGCTTCACTGGCTCCCCATCCCCCAGAGAATCCAGTACAAAATCCTCCTCTTGACATACAAAGCCCTCCATAACCTGGCCCCATCCTACCTGGCTGACCTCCTCTCCAGACACACTCCCACCCGCAACCTCCGCTCTGCTGGTACCAACCTCCTGACCCCCTCCATCCGGACCAAATTCAGATCCTGGGGGGACAGGGCCTTCTCCATCGCTGCTCCCACCCTCTGGAACTCACTACCTCACACCATCAGAGACTCCTCCTCACTCACCACATTCAAAACATCACTAAAGACCCACCTGTTCAACGCTGCATTCAACATTCAACCCACAGCATTTAACCCCTGACTATCTCTTCTCCTTCTCCCTCCTTTTGCTTTAAATATTTCCCTATTGATTCTTGTCTTGTCTTTTTGATTCTTGTCTTATATATATGCCGTATATCGCTGCTGTTTGTTTTCTTGATTCTTGTCTTTTTGCAATTGTTGTTTTCATGTATTGTTATGCATTATGTTTTCCACTCTGTCAAAGCGCCTTTGGGCTTCTGGAAAAGCGCTATACAAAATAAATGAATTATTATTAATTATTATTAAATGTCTGCGAAATAATCATTCCGAATATTTGTTACCATCCACAATACATTAATAATATTGGCTGTGTATCCACGTGTAAGAATGTCAACGTGTACATATCACTGGTTACATATGGGAAGGGATCCACCCCCTACCTCCCCATTACCTCTCACAGGGCCAATGCGAGCGATTCTGAATGGGCGAGAGGGGAAAGGCACATAAACAAACTTGAAGTTGCGTGCGTGCTTTTCACAGCTGTGCTCGTTCTCCGTGCCCCGGATCGTGCTCCTTCTCTACCCACGGACGCCTCGCCATATAGGGAAGCCTGCTTTGTTCACATTCCTGTCCGCATATGGTTTGTGTTAGTTGGCGAACAAGAATAAAAATAAGAATAGTCGGAATAGGGAGGTCCCGGCAAAGCGCCAACGTAAAGACACCAAAGACCAAAGCTGCATATTAGGCAACCGTAGAAAAATTCTCCAGACATTCTGGCGAAGGATTAAAACAAAATTCTCAACTTCTCCAATTCCGTTTTGTGTGCAATCCAATATGGCTCTGATACAGAACTTCAGTGGATATTTCATGGAAATGGTCGTTTGACCGAAAGCTGCACCTTATGATAACAAACAGTGCCTTCAGAAAGTATTCACACTCCTTAACTTGTTTCACATTTCGTTGTGTTACAGCCTGAATTTAAAATGGGTTATTTTGACAAAACCCCATAAAGTCAACGTGAATTTGTTTTTTTTAGAATTTTAAAAACAAAATAATTAAAAAAGAAAACGTGAAATCTCTTCAGTCAATAAGTATTCAACCCTCTTGTTATGACACCCCAAATTAAGCTCAGGCGCATCCAATTTCCTTTGATCACCCATGAGATTTCTCGACAACTTGATTGGAGTCCACCTGTGGCCAATTCAATTGATTGGACATGATTTAGAAAGAAACACCTTCCTGTATAAGGTCCCACAGTTGACAGTGCATGGCAGAGCAAAAAAAAACTCCATATCATGAAGTCCAAGGAACTGTCCGTAGAATTCTGAGATAGAATTGTGAGGAGGCATAGATCTGGGGAAGAGTATGGCCAATGCGGACAATTTCTAAAATTTCGAGAACATATGGCCAATGCGGACAATGCCAAAACTCTAGAACAATTTCTAGAGTTTTAAAAGTTCCCAACAGTACTGTGAGCTCCGTCATTAGAAATGGAAAAAATATGCAACTATCCAGACACTTCCTAGAGCTGGATGTCCGACCAAACTGAGCAATCGGGCAAGAAGGACCTTGGTCAGGGACGTGACCAATAACCCAATGACCACTTTGACAGAACTACAGAGATCCTTACACTACAGATAACCTGCCGGAAGACCAACAGTCTCTGCAGCACTTCACAAATCTTGGCTTTATTGGAGAGTGACCAGACGGAAGCCATTCCTGAGAAAAAGGCACATGGCAGCACACCTGGAGTTTGCAAAAAGGCACATGGCAGCACACCTGGAGTTTGCAAAAAGGCACATGAAAGACTCTCAGACAACAACAACAACAACAACAGGCATTTTAAGGCCATTTTCCCTGCAAGAGCGGTGGTTAGCCTTGCGGTCCCCATGACAATGTTCTCCATTTTGCCCTATTTTCTGCATCTCCCCTTGTTAACCCCCTTGCCCGCATTTCTTCTTCCACCATCTTCAGCCAAGTCTTTCTCGGTCTTCCCCGTCCTCCACTTCCTTCTACATTCATTTCCATCACTCTTCTCAACCAGTCACTTTCATCCTTCCTCATCACATGACCAAACCATCTCAACCTGTTTCTCTTCACAGCATCCATCACAGGCTCTATTCCCATCATCTTTCGCAATTCATCATTTGTCTTCCTCTCTCTCAACGATACTCCGCACATCCGTCGAACCATTCGCATTTCCACCCTTTCCAGCCTTCGTTGCTGCTCTGCATTCATTACCCATGTCTCACTCCCATAAATCATAACACTTCTCACACATGCAGCAAGCAGCATACACCTTTCCCTTCAGCTTCAACGACACTCCCCTCCTCATCAGCACGCCACTCAGTTCCCGAAACTTCTTCCATGCACATCTCACTCGAGCAACCGTTGCCGAGTCTGATCCACCTTCTCCATTGAGCATGTCTCCTAGGTAACAAAATGTTTTCACACCTTCCAGCTTCACGCCATCTCCATGATCCAACTCAACATTTCCTCCATCTGCAGCTCCCTCTGTGCACACCTTACACTTGAATGTACACTGTACAGTCACGTGAAAAAGTAAGTACATCCCATGGAAAGTTTTGACTTTTTCAACATATTTCAACATACAGCTATTTGATCTTCATTTCAACAATATTGACAGATAAAGGTGATATAATATAACAAATATCATGAAACATTTACATTTTGGAGTCCATTGTATAATTTAAATAAACATAAATGCAAATTTCGCATGTGGAAAAAGTAAGTACACCCCGACATTTATCACTACTTCAAATACCTAAAATTAGAATCAGGTGCACCAGCTCAGGTCCAAATGATTAGAACATCGTTAGAGAGGATCTTGGAGGAACCTGTTTTATTTAAACCTCAGACATTTCGTTTGGTTTGCTTTTTGTTGTTGAAGTGTGCGGGGTCACCATGCCTAGATCAAAAGAGCTCTCTGAGGCCTTCAGAAAGAAGGTGAGAGATGCCTACGAGTCTGGGAAGGGATTTAAAAAGATCTCCAAACAATTTGAAATCAATCATTCGACTGTCCGGGAGATCATCTACAAGTGGAGAAGATTCCAAACAACTGCCAACTTGTTCAGGCCAAGCCGCTCCAGCAAGTTCAGCCCGAGAGCAGACCGCAAGATGCTGAAATAAGTCTCTAAGAACCCCAGAATGTCATCACGGGACCTACAGGTAGCTCTTGCCACTGTTGATGTCAAAGTGTACGAGTCTGCCATTAGAAAGAGGCTGCACAAATTTGATCTACATGGGAGGTGTGCCAGGAGGAAACATTTGCTGTCCAGAAAGAACATCAGGGCAAGACTAAAGTTTGCCAATGAACACCAAGGCAAAGACCAGCACTTCTGGAACAATGTGCTCTGGACAGATGAGTCAAAGGTAGAGCTATTTGGCCACAGTACCAGAAGACATGTTTGGCGAAAACCAAAGACAGCATTTGACCACAAGAACCTGATACCAACTCTAAAGCATGGTGGTGGAAATATTATGGTTTGGGGCAGCTTTGCTGCATCAGGGCCAGGGCAGCTCACCATCATAGAATCCACGATGAATTCTTCATTGTACCAGAGGGTGCTAGAGGATAATGTGAGGCCATCTGTCGGAAAGTTGAAGCTCAACCGAAGGTGGACCTTGCAACATGACAATGACCCTAACCATATCTGTAAATCCACCAAGGAATGGCTGAAAAGAAAGAAATGGAGGGTTCTGGAATGGCCAAGTCAAAGCCCGGATCTAAATCCCATCGAGATGTTGTGGGGGGATTTGAAACGAGCTGTGCATGCAAGAAACCCCTCAAACATCACACAGCCGAAAGAATTCTGCATGGAGGAGTGGACAAAAATTTCTCCCAGTCGATGTCAGAGACTGGTAGACATTTATAAGAAACGCCTACTGGAGGTTGTTTCTGCCAAAGGGGGCAATACCACCTATTAGAGCCAAGGGTGTACTTACTTTTTCTACATGCGAAATTTGCATTTATGTTTATTTAAATTATACAATGGACTACAAAATGTAAAAGTTTCATGATATTTGTTATATTATATCACCTTTATCTATCAATATTGTTGAAATGAAGATCAAATAGCTGTATGTTGAAATATGTTGAAAAAGTCAAAACTTTACATGGGTTGTACTTTTTCACGTGACTCGCTGCCACACTGGTTAATGACCCTCTCAAACCATTACATTTTTGATCAACCCACTCAGTGCACATTGTACATTGAATGGAATTCACTCCGACACCCTTCCTGCACACAGCACAGGGCCACTTCCCAGTTCTTTCCACCTCACCACATGCTTTACCACTTGCCATCACCTTCGTTTTTCCGATATTCACCTTCAGACCTTTTGTCTCCATACATTCCTTCCACTTGTTCATCTTCTCCTTCAGTCCATCCATACTTTCTGCAATCAACACGAGATCATCTGCATACAACAACTCCCATGGTAAACCCTCCTTTACGTTCTGAGCCAGGACCTCCATCACAGCTACAAATAGTAGTGGACTTAGTACCGACCCCCTGATGCACTCCCACCTTCACCTCAAACTCACCACTGTTCCCGTCCTTCGTCCTTACAGCTGTGTGCGCTCTTTGTACATTGCATCACTACTCTGATCAACCATTCCTCCACTCCTAACTTCCTCAATGCCAATGTCACTACTTCACGTGGAACCCTATCAAATGCTTTCTCCAGATCAACAAACCCAAGAAACAACTTCTTCCTCTTCTCCAAATACTTCTCCTGCAACTGCCTCACAATAAAGAGCGCATCTGTCATTCCTCTTCCTGGCATAAATCCAAACTGCATTTCGTCAATCTTCACCTTCTTCCTTATCCTTCTCTCCAACACCCTTTCCAATACCTTCATTCCATGCTCCAATAACTTTATCGCTCGATATGAGCCACACTCTCGAGGGTCACCTTTCCCCTTGTATAGAGGGACAAGGGTACTCATTTCCCAATCCACTGGAATGCGGCCTTCTTTCACCACCAGATTGCAGATCTCTGTCATTCTCTTCACACCCCAATTTCCTGCTGCCTTCAACATATCTCCCACAACTCCTGTCGGCTCTCCCGCTTTTCTACTCTTCATTGCTTTTATCGCTTCCTCAACTTCCTTCTCGGTTATCTTCTCTGCCGGTCCTAAAACTGGGTTACTCTCTATGTTGCCATCCCATTCATTCTCTGCATTCAACAGTATTTCCATATATCTCTTCCATCTTCCTTTAATTCCATCTGGGTCCACAACGATTTGTCCCACTTCATCCTTCAAGCAACTCACCCCCATCACATCACAGCTCTCTTTCGCTATCTGCTTTGCAATCCTGAATACCGCTCTCTGATCCTCTTCCAAATCCAAGCGTTCTCCGAACATTTTCCCACATGCCTCCTGTGCCTTTGCTCCCTCTTTCTTTGCAGCCTTCTTGGCTGCCTTATAACTTTCATGCTCTGCCCATTCTGCCCCCATACCCTTCGCCTTCTGCCACTCCTTGAACTTCTTCCTCTTCTCGTCGATCTTCTTTCCAACTTCATCATCCCACCACCATGTTTCCGAGTGCCTCGATGGTCCTTTTGTCCATCCACATACCTCACCAACGGCTCCTAACAGACTATCTTTCATTGACATCCAACCACTTTCAAGTTCAACCACATCATCCTCTACCATACTCAGCCTCTCTTTTAATGCCTCCCTCACTGTCACCTATTTCAACCTCCACACCTTCATTCTCGGTTGGTACTTCACCCGCCGAGCTCTCCTCGCACCTTTCACCCTTATGTCGCAGACAACCAAGTGGTGCTGTGAAACAGCCTCCTCCCCCGGGATCACCTTTGTGTCCCGGAGGTGCCCCCTATCTCGCCTACGCACCAGCAGGTGGTCAACGGTTGTCGTCGACCCACCTGACGTGTATGTAACAAGCTTATTATCCCCTTTCTGGAACTGAGTATTACAAATCAACAAATCAGCTCCATCAGCAAACTCCAAAATCCTTTCACCTTCTCCATTTCTCACACCATATCCATAACCCCCATGAACTCCCTCAAAACCCTCCATACTCCTTCCCACATGTCCATTTAGGTCTCCTCCTACCACAACAACTTCCTCATCTTTCACTTTTTCCATCAGCTTCTCTGAATCTTCAAAACTTAGAGAGCACGAGGCAAAATATTCTGTGGTCTGATGAAACGAAAATTGAACTCTTTGGCCTGAATGCAAAGCGCGACATCTGGCGGAAAGCGAGCACAGATCATCACCCATCTAACTCCATCCCTACCATGAAGCATGTTGGTGGAAGCATCATGCTATGGGAATGCTTTTCAGCAGCAGGGACTGGGAGACTTGCAAGGATAGAGGGAACAATGAATGGAGCCAAATACCGGCAAATCCTTGAGGAGAAGCTGCTTCAGAGTGCAAAAGACCTTAGACTGCGAAAGTCCTTGAGTGGCCCAGCCAAAGCCCAGACTTGAATCCCGTTGAGAATCTGTGGAAAGACTTGAAGATTGCTGTTCACCGACGCTCTCCATCCAACTTGACAGAACTTGAGCAAATCTGCAAGGAAAAATGGGAGAATCCTCCCAAATCGAGATGTGCAAAGCTGATACAAACATACCCAAGAAGGTTTGAAGCTGTAATCGCTGCCAAAGGTGCTTCTACAAAGTATCGACTCAGGGCGTTGAATACATATGTATTTTATTTGATTTTGTCTTCTGTGTTTCCATTTTTCTTCTGTATTTTCATAGATATTTCTGTAATTCATGTTTAATTATCTTGTAAGGATTCCGAAAAAGAAAAAAATTCCACTTTGACATTATGGGGATCAGTGACAAAAAAAAATCTGAATATAATCCATTTTAAATTCAGGCCAGAATACAAGAAAAAGTGAAAAAGTGAAGGGGTGTGAATACTTTCTGAAGGCACTGTATATACTTGGCTCATAACTGGAATACCAGGGGTTCACTGCTTTTGAAAGACATATTTGTATATTTGTGATGTATATATTTGTGCGATCTGCTTTCATTATACACCCCATCACTTTCACATAAATATACACAAATGCAAATAACATCCATGAACCTCGTGTTGGAGTTTCAGCATTTTAGTTTGAGCTGTGAATTTCAAACTCAACGAGAAACTTTTTATTCAAACTCAAAAAGCATTACAGAGAAACTCCGCAATGATAATTCTTCCAGAGAAACGGTGTGAATATTGGCAACATACACCACCCAGATCTTCTTCAAACTCATGAGAAACTATTTGTTCAAACTCGGAAAACATTATGGAGAAACAAGCTGCTTCTGTCTTCTTCTTCAAACCTGCTCCCCACGTGCCTGTGTTGGTGCGACGTGTGGTAGCTCGGGCAGTGCCTCGCCTGCTAAAATTTTGAGTTTTAGCTGAAGGGGGCGGGGGAGGGGGAGGGGGAGGGGGAGAAGGGGGAGGGGGAGGAGGAGGTGGATGATCCTTACTCTCTCCCCCCCCCCTCATTCCTCCTCCTCCTCCTCTTCTTCCGCTCACTCACTCCTCCTCTCCTTCTCACTCCTCTTTTCCGTCTCTCCTCACTCTCTCTCCCCCATCATTCCTCCTCTCATTCCCCCCTCACTCCTCCTATCCTCACTCCTCTCCACTCTTTTCCCCTTCACTCTTGTCTCCCCTCACTCCTCCTCTCCTTTCCCCTCACTCTACTCTCACCACTCACTCATCACTTCCTCTCACCACTCACTCATCACTTCCTTCCCCCTTCCTCTCTCCCCTCCCTCCCCCTTCTCCTCTCTACTCCTCCCTACCCCCCCTTTGCCTCCCCACCTCTCAGTACTCCCGTCACGTCACGAAGCGACTCTACATTGCCCAGCAATGCCAGGTACTTTTGCTAGTGTGTATGTATGTATATATATATATATATATATATATATATATTAAAAAAAAAAAAAAAAAAAAAAAAAAAAAAAAAATATATATATACATATATATATATATATATATATATATATATATATATATATATATATATATATATATATATATATATATATATATATATATATATATACTATATAGACATATATATATATAGACATATATATATATTATGTATATGTAAAAAAATTGTTACGGTTTTTAGAACCTTCACTTGTAAATAATAACTCTTGTAAATATTCCCTTTGTAAAGGTAATCGGAGCACCCATAGTTAGTCCACAAGCAACACGTAGGACACCATAGGACCTTCTTCAGTTATCTCATTAGTATGTGTTTCAGGTAAGGATCTGTTCCCAATAGTTGAATCTACGTTGCATTAATGAAATAAGAGTAGGCCCCAAAGTTCCCTTCAAAAGCGGTGCGAGTGGTTTTCTATCTCCCCACAAAATGCCATTGCCCATGTGCTTCATCTCTGAGAAGAAGGGGGAGGAGTCCTCAGAGCGCCAGGAGTAAGGCGTGGCCCCGTCAACGCTCCATCAAGGGGCAGAGCCGCTGAGCCCTCGCGACCAATCAGGGCCGAGGCGAGCTCACCGGTGGGTGTATCCTAAAAGCCGCGGCTTGATATGCAAAAACCCAATATAAGCGCCGCGTGCGGACTACTTGAGGATGAGTGGTGAGGAGAGCGTCGTGCGTGGGTCATGAGCCAGGAGACAAGAGAGGCGTGAGCCAGAGAGAAGGGACGGGTCGGAGACGAGTGAGGAAGCCCGAAGTACGAGTGGAGAGAAAAGCAATATACCCTCCCCGATTTGATAACCCCGCCGAATAAGGTCCGCTCGTGTGCAACCAATATCATCAGCGCTACCTGCCGGGTTCGCTGCGAAGCTGGAGCGTGGATCGGGGCCGGAGCCTGGACGGATCCCAGCACCCGAACCCTCTGCTTGGACCCTTCTCCTCCTACCATCCCTACCATTACCAACTCCCATGTAAGTCTGTTTGTTCTGTCCTGGGCGTGATAAGAAAGACTGTGTAAGCTTGCCCTGTGTATCTGCTTCTTCCTCTTCTTGTATATGCCCTTCTTTCATTTCCTCTTCGGGTTTCGTGTACATAATTAATAAATATCTGTTCTTCCTTTACTTTGGTTTCTTCTCATCCGATCGCTTTCGTGATTTCCTCAATTGAGTACCTGCGGCGCGATTTGGCAGAACCGCTCAGAATCGGGTTTAGTCTTTTTTGTTAACGGCCCGAGTCGCAGCTCGCTTCGCCCGGTGTATCCATTAACGCTGCGGCTCGGGTGGAAATTATCTCCTCGCTTACGGTCGGTACTAGTAAGCAGGTATTTGGGACTTCATTGACCAATGACCCTGGCTACTACCGACCGGAAGTGACATCATAGTTTCCAGGATCGGAGACGGTCAGCTTAAAGGACAAGGGGACTAACCCCCCCTTGGTAATGGGAGTGCCGTACCCCGAATCCACAACAATTGGTGTCTGGGATTTGGGATTTGAGGCCCGAACCAAATTTTCTACCATCTTAAAAAAATTTGGTCAAAATTACGAGCGGCCAAAATCTAGTATTAACATCCCAATTGAGTCGTGCCATGGATACCCAAGGTGATCGGATGCTGGTGGGGGAGAATGAGGATGTGGAGGAGGGGTTAGAGTTAACCCAGGACCCCAGGGAAGAGGTGGGAGAAATGGAAGAGGAGGGCAATGAGGATGTGGTATTGTGGTACTGTGGTAGAGGGGGTTGCAGGCGCGCAAAATGGCGGCACCTCACACGTGGTCATGGCAACACAAAATGGCGGCACCTCGCACGTGGCCGCGGTAGCCGAGCCCGCTGTACCAGCGGGCTTTGACATGCAGCAGTTCATGGCACGGTTCAGCGAATATATGGCGGAGTCGAAGTGCGACAATGAAAAAAGAAGTACAGAAATGAAAGAAATAAGGGACGAGGTAAGGGGGAGCAGGTGTGAATTGACCGAAAGAATGGGTGGTCACCTGAAACAAATGAAAGATGGGTTAAATAATTTGGAAAACAAAATGGGGGAGCGATTAGAGAATCAAATTTGGGGCCTAGAGGCCAAATTGGTAGGATTAGAGGGCAAAGTACGGGACCAATTGGAGGACATAAATGGCCAAGCCAAAGAAATTAATGAGGGGCTACCGAGGGATAAGGCCACGTATGAGACAAAGGAATTGGAGAGGGAGGTTAACCGCGGGTTGAGCGAGGAGGTCGCATTAGTACACGACGAGGTAATGCGGCTAGAGGAGCGCGGGAGAAGCGAGTTGGAGCAAAGCGCAGTTACGTGGACCGGGGTAGAGATCGCGACCCGGGGTATGGGGAAGCCGGCGACCGCCGAGGTATAAAAGATAATTTTATTAGAGCCGGCGGTCGTCGAGAATAAAGAAAAGGAAATTATCGTCGAAATTGGAATGAAAGAGACGCCGGACTTAGAAGAGCACTCGCGGGGTGAAGAAATGGAATATGCCCAAAGTCTGGATTCGCATCGTGATGCCGTGCTTAACCCGAATGAAAGCTTGCAGGTGGTGTTGGAGCGAGGAAGAAGAATCCCGAAGGTGAGTCGGGCTGTATATGGGGCTAAGAGATTTTTCGGAAAAGTGTTTAGCGCAAAAAGAATTTTCGCGCGCTTGGGATCGAGACAGCACCCGGGCATTTGTGGAAGGTCCCTTGCGCCCGGTGTGAGTAGAAATGGCGCACGTGTGCGAATGGCGCCGGAGCGAGAGTGTGATACAGAGTGCAAGAGCGAACGCACGTCGGAGTGTATGTGTGATGAATGCGACACAGAGCGTGAGAGCGATACAGAGTGTGGAAGTAAGAGTGAGTGTGACCAGGAGTGTGAGTCGGATGACGAGCATGTGCGAGGAGGCACACCTGAGTTGGTTGTGGAGTGCGTGATGGGGAGTGTTACAGGGGATGTAACGGAAGAGTGCATGCCTGTGGTGGTTATGGAGTACGTAACTGGGGAGAGTGCACGCGAGGAGTGCGTGAGCGTTATGAGTGCGCCTACGTGTGTAGGTGCGAGTAGGGAAGAGAATGCACGAGGAGGAAGTGCAATAATGGAATGCCTGGAATGCATGAAGTGTATGGAAGGCGAGAGGACGACTTGGTGTGCGAATGTGAGTGTAAAAGGGGTCGCGTATGCGTGTGAGCATACAAGCCGAGCATCGGCGCTGACCGGGTTAGCGTCTAGCCCGACGTATAGCTCACGCGAGCTTTTGGTGCGTGGTGTTCGTTGTGTGCTGCGGGAGCCGGCGGGGATCGGTGTCGCATCGCTCCTGCTCGGAGCGCCGTGCACGATTCTGGCCAGGCCCCGCCCTGCACGGTCGAAGCCGCGCTTTGCCAGGCAAAGCGACCGGTCCGGTTCGAGGGGAGGTAGGAGGGGTCGGAGCAGCGCCCCCTTGTGGTGGTGGCGTTCCGACCGGGCAAGGCTGGGCCATCGTGCTTGGGAGTGCAAGGCCCTGCGTAGGGATGGTGCCTTGAACCTTGGTCCGAGTAAACCTCCTCCCCTGAATCCGAATGCCGGACGGACCCAACCTGCAGGCGACAAACCACCTGTATTCATTGCTCGGCTTTGCGAAGCCGAGCTTTGAAAATGCATTGACGCACCGAGAGGCTCAGAATAATGGCCGATTAATGGTAGCAGTAGTGATGGCGAATGGTAGTTTTACCATTCACCTCACTTTTGGGGGCACATGAGCTGTAGTTTTATGGGGATTGGCTGTGTAAACTAGCCCGGGAGGGTTAGGTTATAATGTATAGGGACTTAGAAAGCTGACCATAGGGACAAGATTTAAGTAGTGACATTGATACCTGTAGAGGGGACGTAGAATAGGTTAGAGGGATAATAACGACAAGGGAGTGCTTAGTATAAGGGAAGACGGGGAGCACGAGTTTCAGAAGGGAGTAGTTAGTTAGATGATGCTGTGTGTGTGTAGAAAGCGCATGAGCAGAGTATTGAGAATGGATGTGATTGTGCATTGGGTGATTGGCTTGCAAGGTGTGCAAGTGCAATACAGGTGTATGGAGAATGGTTGTATGGAATAGATGGTATGGAATAAATGGAGTATGGAATGGATGGTGTCGAGTGAGTATTGTGGAATATGTGGAGTGGAGTGTATGGTGCGAAGGAGTGGATGGGGAAAGATGGACCCCCTTCACGATTAACCGGGCAGGGTAGTTTAAAAGTAGGTAGAGGGAGTAGGTAAATTGTGGTTGGATATTGGCATCTGTGGTGCGAGTAGTTGCACAGAAGTGTTGTGTTGGGTGCATTAGTGGAGTGAAATTGGCTGGGTGTGTGGCCTGTTAGTATGAATGGTTAAATGGGCACTCCGCCACTGTTAGTCTGTCGGCCAGTTGAGGCCGCAGGTAGGCGCTGGGAGCCAGTATTGTTCAATGGGGCCCGAGGATCCAGAGTACGGACCCGGGTAGCCCGACGCCAGAGAGGGCTGTCGGGGGTGAGAGCGCCAGAGGGCCTTCCCCAGGTAGGTTAGGGTGAGGAGCAGGTAAGCTCGGGAGGCAACTACAGTGGCGGCGGTGTGCAGGTGGGCGGACCTGCTAGGGGAGCCACACGACCAAGCCCGGAAATTGTGCGAGGGCACAGGGAGTAGAATCGGGGGAGTGAGACCCCAAATTGGTGAGCACCACAGCTTGGTCAATGGGAATTGGTTTTTAGAACCACATAGTGTAAAATGGCCAATGGTTTGGCAGGGAAAGACCCCGGGTAGTGTAAAGTGTGTTAAAGTCATTTAGAAGGTAGATAGGAAAAGTCTCTTCGAAAGTCTCTTCGCACCATCCGCATCCACTCACCAAGGTGACAGGACTCCACACCACCGTTTTTTGCAAATGTCTGGGATGTAAGACGCATCATGACGTGGGGGTGACATTGTGCTTGTGATTCCGTCTCTTCCTCCTTAGGAGGGATTGATGAGGAATTGGGATTGATGGCAAATTTGGTTTAGAGGGATTGATGACGAATTTGGTATTAGGGGAGATATGGGGAAGACAGGACGTAGCGACGGATTTGTAAATTGTGTAAATACGGAGTAGGGGCAAGGGTAGATTAGGTGACAGGGGGGGAACGTATGCTAGGGACGAGCTTTCTCCGCTCGCCCTCCAGTGCACCTCACCTTGCATTGCCTTGTTTTGATGTGTACCCTTGCGATCTTGCACCGCTGCTTGCTTGTCCTCCTTACCCCACTCACGGATTTGTTTATTTTGGGCCCGGAGGGAGTGCGCAGGTGTTCGCAGTTGTGTTGCCCGCACCCTCGCTGCTGCCTGCCTGGACCGGTACACCACTTTATGGACCACACGGTTGTGGCTGAGCACCACATATGGACCCCATGTTTTGTGGCCTAGCACCTCTGCTGGGGACCGGCCATGGTGGCCAGTGGAAATCTTGCTTGCAGACCATGGTTGAGGTGGCACCTAAGCCATGCAGGTGGACCACCCTTAGTTGGCCCCTGCTGGCCATAATTAAAAAAGAAAAGTGGACGCGGTTTGTGCCCTTTTATTTTTAAATAGGCAGCAAGCAAGAAGTCATCCAGAACCATCGGCCCAGCAAAGAAGAGAAGACGTCATTTGCTGATTATATTGAAATGTATGACTGTGCACTGGACGGTGCTTTTCGTGCATAGTGGTGCTTTTCGTGCTATGGTGCTTTTGGTGCTTATTTTGTTAATTGGTGCTTGTGGTGCTGGTGGTATCGGTACAGTGCAGTGCATGGCATGATTTTCCTCTTCTCAAAACATCTGCTTTTGTCTCCCAAAAAGACAGGTCCTGGGTGTAGTTTTGTACTTTTGTACTTTGGGCTTTTGTCTCCCAAAAAGACAGGTCCTGGGTGTAGTTTTGTAAATAACTAAAATAGTGTCTTTGTAAATAATACTCCCCACCGTAAATGTGTAGTTTGAAAATTAATTCCGCAATTCGGTTATTCTGTGGGCAGAATTCCCCAAGTCAGTTATGTAGAATGCAACGCAGCAGGTGGGACATACTTAATTGTTTTTAAAATGTCGCACTCAGGGTAAGGTTAAAAGTAGAGGGTAACCACACCTGAGTGTCACACTAAGTTAAAGTTTTGTCAGCACGGGACATGACTGGAGGAGAGACGGGTGCAGTGTTACGGTTTTTAGAACCTTCACTTGTAAATAATAACTCTTGTAAATATTCCCTTTGTAAAGGTAATCGGATCACCCATAGTTAGTTCACAAGCAACACATAGGACACCATAGGACCTTCTTCAGTTATCTCATTAGTATGTTTTCAGGTAAGGATCTGTTCCCAATAGTTGAATCTACGTTGCATTAATGAAATAAGAGTAGGCCCAAAGTTCCCTTCAAAAGTGGTGCGAGTGGTTTTCTATCTCCCCACAAGACGCCATTGCCCATGTGCTTCATCTCGGAGATGAAGGGGGGGAGTCCTCAGAGCGTCAGGAATAAGGTGTGACCCTGTCAACGCACCATCAAGGGGTGGAGCCGGTGAGCCCTCGCGACCAACCAGGGCTGAGGCGAGCTCCCCGGTGGATGTGTCTAAAAGCGGGCGGCCTGATTTCAAAAGGGACACTATACAAGCGCAAGCGCGGCACCTTGAGCGGAGATGAGACGGGAGCGAGAGAGGGAGAGACGGTGAGAGGTCGAACAGAGAGACGGTGAGAGTTGGGTCAAGAACAAGACCAGACTTGAAGTTGAGTGAGAGAGTCGGTCCGCTTCCGCGACAATACTAACCGCACTGCCTGCCGGGTTTCACCGCGGAACCAAAGCGTGGACCGGAGTGGAGCGTGAACCTGGAGCCGGACCTCAACACCTGAACCATCTGCCCGGACCTTCCTCCCCTGCCATCTGCCTGGACCTTCTCCTCCCTCCTGCTATTCCCCTTTCGTGTAAGTCTGTTTGTATTGTCCTGGGCGTGATATTTAAGCCTGTGTAAGCTTGCCCTGTGTCCTTTTGCTCTTCTTATTGTATATGCCCTTGTTTCGTTTCCTCTTTTAGTAGTATAGTTAATAAATCATATTTGTTCTTTCTTAGTTCGAATCCCGGTCGATCGCTGAATTAACGCCAGGGGGGTTGACTCAGCCTGTCATCGTTCCGAGGTCGGCAAATTGAGTACCAGTTCACTGGTAATTCCCTGCTTGTCGTTAAAGGCGGCAAAAAGGGTTGGCGTCAGGAAGGGCATCCGGCCGTAAAACATTGCTTCAAAAAGGGGACCAAAAAAAAAAAAAAAAAAAAAAAAAAACCAACAACAACCACGGTTCCCGAAAAAGGCCAACCCCCGCTTTGCGGGGGAAAATGGCCTCTAAAGGTGGTTTTTTTACCCTCTGATTTCCTCTCATTCGATCGCTTTCGTCTTTTCCTCAATTGAGTACCGGTGGCCCGATTTGGCCAACCGCTCAGAATCGGGTTAGTCTTATTGCTAACGGCTCGAATCGCGGATTGCTAAACCGCTCGGCAATTTCCATCTGTCCGTGGTTCGAGCGGAAATAATCTCCCTGCTTTGCGGAGAGATTGGTAAGCAGGTATTTGGGAGTCCATCTTGACCAATCACCTTGGCCAATCTCAACCCCGCAAAGGAGCGTTATAGTTTCCAGGAATGGGGGACGGCCAGCTTAAAGGTCAAGGGGATTAACCCCCCCTTGGTAAGGGGAGCGCCGACCCCGGATCCGCAACAATATATATATACATACACACACACACACAGCTATTACCACCATTATTATATTAAGATATTGCATCTACCTTCTCCTCTCTATTCTGCTTTGGTCTCTTCCTTCATTGTTTAGCTCTTGCGTGAACCTTGACCTGTGGATTAAAAAGAAATTTCTCCTATGAACTGCGATCAAAGCATCAAGGAGGCAATCCTGGTTAAAACAATATTTTGTTGACAAAATAGCATTAGGTTGGGAGTAGTTGTAAACAGCTCGACTTCACCCTTTCTGAGATGCATACGTTGTGCTTAATGGAAAATGTAACGATGAGAATTGCATCATCATTATATCATGGCAAAGAAGCTGTAACTGCAGGACGACGAGTAGTTAATTATTCATAGCCAATGAAATTACCAATACAAATCTTGCTCAATTACCAGCCAAAAAGATTGCAAATTTTAACTCTATAGCAATAATATACCACCATTAGGGGGCATCTATTTTAAATATGGGGAAATTTTGAAAACTCACCCCTCCTCCTCTTTCCTGAATGCTCCATGCGTTCACCTTCCAACACCCTACCCATAACCTTCCCTCACCAAACTTCTTTCCCTTCTTCCCTATTGCTCATACACTC
This sequence comes from Myxine glutinosa, assembly GCF_964187855.1. Lineage (NCBI taxonomy): Eukaryota > Metazoa > Chordata > Myxini > Myxiniformes > Myxinidae > Myxine > Myxine glutinosa. The sequence goes on from NC_136263.1 coordinate 20,359,321, forward strand.
CTCTGTATACCCTCATTTCTCTGTCACATCATCCACCCTTTTCTGAATTTAAATATTCTCAAATCAACCCATCCTGTGCTCCGTAATACATAGACAGCAACTAAAACCATTAAACTAATGGTGTTCACCCCATTTATACGTGGGCTGATAGGATAACCTAGACATATACACATTCCTCTCTGAGCTTTCTAACCTGGGTTTGAATCCCGAACTGGCTATAAACTGCCATCCTGGTATATCGCAGGCAGGCTGACACCTCAATATCATTGAAGATGCATGGGACTAGTTGGGCAAAGAAAAAGTAAAACAAGTACAGATACATTCAAAGTACATCGTCCCCATGCCAATTAAATAAACCAGAACGAGCAGATTGCAAACCCTCGCCAGGATGTATTTTCAGTGGTTTTTAAGGCTTTTGTGTTGAAACAGATATGGCGGCCGAACCACGTGACCGATGACGTCATCATTATTTTTTTCTCCACTAATTTATTCTGAGATTATGCTCAAGAAATTTCATCTTGATCGGATGAAGTTTTGTACTTGTCGAATCATGACATTGAAGGAGCCGGGGCTCCCACGTCGATCGGAAGAATGGACGCGACAAAAAGCTAGAGTTCATCTGAGTTGCTTTAATGAAATCAAACACTCAGGCACTCTGAAAAACCGTTTATCAGTCAGCAATATATATCTATTCCGCCAGGGGGTTTGCCCAGGCCCGGCGCCAGGGGGCGTGGCCCAGCGTCCTGGCTGCGGCCTGGCAAGTTGAGGGCGAGCCTGCCCGGGCATGCCCGGGCATGCCCGGGCGTCCCGACTGAGGCCTGGCAAGTTGAGCGCGGGCCTGGGCGTCCTGGACGAGCCCGGCATGGTGATCGCTCCGCGTCCTTGATAGGTGCAAGGCGATTGTGAAAACTCAGCGGCAGCCGCTACACACGTCCCCCCAGAATCGACTTGCACCGGCAGGGTCAATTTGAGGGGGGTCCTGATGACCCGGCCGAAGCGACCCCTGGCGGGTCGTGGGAGGGGGTCCGGTGAGGTGGTGGGCGGTCGAGTGGGGGGCACCGTGGACGGGGGACGGCCTCGCCGCGGCGGAAGGGCCACCCGTGGTGGATGGTCGACGTCCACGTGCGCCGGCTTGAGGCGGTCCATAGCAATCCGGTCCGACCTGCCGCCGATGTCGATGACGAACGACTTGTCGTCCCGTCGCAGCACCCGGAAGGGCCCGTCGTACGGCGGCTGGAGTGGCCACCGATGTGCGTCGTGACGCACAAAAACATACTCCGCTGTGCGGAGTGCTGGGGGGACGTAGGACTGGGGGTCACCGTGGTGGGATGTTGGCACGGGGGCAAACCGTCGGGCGGCCTCCTGGAGGTCCGAGCGCTGGTGAGCTGCGGACCAGGGACTGGTAGCGTCGGGCACAAATTCGCCCGGGACGCGTAGCACCTGGCCATAGACAAGCTCGGCGGTGGATGCCTGGAGGTCCTCCTTGGGGGCCGTGCGAAGGCCCAAAAGGACCCACGGCAGCCGGTCGGCCCACCCGACGTCTTGAAGGCCGGCCATGAGCGCGGCCTTCATGGAGCGGTGGAATCGCTCGCACAACCCGTTTGCTTGGGGGTGGTAGGCCGTAGTACGGTGGAGCTTGATCCCCAGGTTGCGGGCGACCGCGCCCCACAGCTCGGAGGTGAACTGTGGACCGCGGTCTGACGAGATGTCCGCCGGTGCGCCGAAGCGGGCGACCCAGGTGGCGATGAAAGCCTGCGCCACGTCGGCGGTGGTGGTGGAGACGAGGGGAACGGCCTCCGGCCACCTGGTGGTCCTGTCCACCATGGTGAGCAGGTGTGTGAACCCCCGTGACGGGGGGAGGGGGCCCACCAGATCCACGTTGACGTGGTCGAAACGTCGTTCGGGCACGGTGAAAGGTGCCAGCGGGGCCTGGGTGTGTCGGTGGACCTTGGCCCGTTGGCAGGCCGTGCAGGCGCTGGTCCAATCGCGGACGTCCCGACGAAGGCCGTGCCAGACGAAACGCGCCGACACCAGCTTCTGGGAAGCTTTCCGGCCCGGGTGGGAAAGGCCGTGGAGGGAGGCGAAGATGCGGCGTTGCCAGGCGACGGGCACGATGGGGCGAGGCTGGCCTTGGGAGACGTCGCAGAGCAGGACAGTGTCCGCGCAGGGGATGTCGGCCAGGCGGAGGCCCGTGTCCGCCGCCCGGAGGGCTTGCACCGTGGTGTCGGTGGTTTGGTCCGCCGCCATAAGCGCAAAATCCACGCCCAGGTGGACCGCGTTCGCGCTGGCCCGGGAAAGACAGTCGGCCACGGCGTTGTTTTTGCCGGCGACGTGCCGGATGTCCGTGGTAAACTCCGACACGGCGGAGAGGTGGCGCTGTTGGCGGGCCGACCATGGCTCCGTGACCTTGGCCATGGCGTAAACCAATGGCTTGTGGTCGACGAACGCCGTGAAAGGTCGGCCCTCCAGGAGGTGGCGGAAATGGCGGACGGCCAGGTGTAGACCGAGGAGCTCCCGGTCAAACGTGCTGTATTTGAGCTCGTTCGGCCGGAGCTGCCGGCTGAAAAAAGCGAGTGGCTGCCAAACCCCGTTCACCCATTGCTCATGTACGGCGCCCACCGCGTAGTCGGAGGCATCCGTGGTGAGGGCGATGGGAGCGTTGAGCACCGGGTGAGCGAGCAGTGTTGCGTCGGCGAGGGCCCGCTTTGAGCCTTGGAAGGCCGCATCCATTGCTGCGGACCAGGCGATGTCGTGCTTGGCCGGCATGCCCCGGAGGGCTTCGTAGAGGGGCCGCATGAGCTGAGCAGCGCGGGGCACGAAGCGGTGATAAAAATTCACCATTCCCAGGAATTCCTGCAGGGCCTTTATGGTGCGGGGACGCGGGAACGTGGTGATGGCCTCGACCTTGGTTGGCAGCGGCACGGCCCCGTTCTTGGTGATGTGATGGCCCAAAAAATCAACGGCCGTCGTGCCGAAGTGGCATTTGGCCGGGTTGACGATGAGGCCGTGCTCGCTGAGGCGCTCGAACAGTGTCCGGAGGTGGAGGAGGTGCTCGGCCCGGGACGTGCTGGCGACGAGGATGTCGTCCAGGTAAACGAAAAGGAACGGCAGGTCACGCAGCACGCCGTCCATCAAGCGCTGGAACGCCTGAGCCGCGTTCTTGAGACCAAACGGCATCCGCAAGAATTCGAATAAGCCGAACGGCGTGATGACTGCCGTTTTAGGGACGTCGGCCGCCCTGACAGGTACCTGGTGATATCCCCGTATGAGGTCAATTTTCGAAAAAATGACCCGTCCCGCCAGACGGGCGGAGAAGTCTTGGATATGCGGGATCGGGTACCTGTCGGGGGTGGTAGCGTCATTGAGACGGCGGTAGTCGCCACACGGGCGCCATCCACCCCCCGGCTTTGGCACGATGTGCAGTGGCGAGGCCCACGCGCTATCGGAGCGCCGCACAATGCCGAGGTGCTCCAACGCGTCGAATTCGGCCTTAGCTACGGCGAGCTTGGCTGGGTCGAGGCGGCGGGCCCTGGCGTAGACCGGCGGGCCCGTGGTTGGTATGTGGTGCTCGATCCCATGCCGTACTGCGACGGCCGAAAACGTCGGCCGCGTGAGGGCCGGGAACTCCGTGAGCAGGCGAGCAAACTCGTTCGCCGCCGGGACGGCTCATGCCAGCTCGGTCGGCGCGGAGCTGCTCAATGTGCATACCAGGGAGCTGAAGGTTTCAGCGTTGATTAAACGACGCCGTTGGACGTCCACCAGCAGTCCGTGTGCGCAGAGGAAGTCGGCGCCTAGCAGAGCCACGGGCACGTTGGCGGTTACAAACGTCCAAGCAAAGCGTTGGCCGCCGAAGCAGAGGGTGACGTTGCGCGGGCCGAAGGTGCGGATAGTCGATCCGTTGGCCGCAACTAAGGAGGGGCCGCAAACCGCGGATTGCCTGTCCTGGTCAGAGGCGGGTATGACGCTCAGTTGGGCGCCGGTGTCGCACAGGAAGCGCCGTCCGGACGCTTTATCCGTGATGAACAGTAAGTTGCCCGTGTGGCCGGCGCTCATGGCTGGTAATGAACGCCGGCCCGGCCGTTTCCCGGCCTGCCGAAGGTGCACGGGGGTCGGCATGTCCGGGCCTTCTGTCCGAACCTGGCATGATAGTAACACCACGCTTGGTCAGGTGGAGGCCTCGGTCGTCGTGCCGGAGGTGGTCGGCTCGGTAGAGCGGCCGCCAATGGCGTCGGCAGTTCGGCCGTCGACCGTGCCGGGTGCTCGGGTGCCCTGGGTGTTGCGTCGGACGGCGGTGGGTCCCATGTCGCCGCTACGATGCGCTGTCCTGCGGCGGAGATCTTGTCGGCTTCTCTGGCAAGGGCCCGGGGATCTGTGATCGTCGTGCTTGCCAGGGCGAGGCGTACCGGGTTAGGCAGCTGACGGAAGAACAGCTCCCGGAACAGGAATGCCGGAGAGTGCTCGCCGAGCAGTGAAAGCATGTAGTCCATGCGCTCGGAAGGGCGCGTGTCGCCGAGCTCAGGCAGATCGAGCAGGCGCCGTGCGCGTTCCGCCGATGGGAGGGCGAAAGCATCGAGGAGCAGCTTCTTAATCGCGCCGTATTTGTCAGCGGCTGGCGGGCTTTCGAGGAGGCTCAGGGCGCGGGCCGCGGTAACCGACCCGAGCGCAGCTACCACATGGTGGAAGCGGGTGTCGTCGGCCGTGATGCCTCGCAGGGCGAACAGGGACTCCGCCTGTGCGAACCAAACCGCCGCGTGAGCCTCCCAGAAGGTAGGCAGTTTAAGGGCGACTGCCGTGTCCATGTCGATAGGTCACCAATGAAGGAGCCGGGGCTCCCACGTCGATCGGAAGAATGGACGCGACAAAAAGCTAGAATTCATCTGAGTTGCTTTAATGAAATCAAACACTCAGGCACTCTGAAAAACCGTTTATCAGTCAGCAATATATATCTATTCCGCCAGGGGGTTTGCCCAGGCCCGGCGCCAGGGGGCGTGGCCCAGCGTCCTGGCTGCGGCCTGGCAAGTTGAGGGCGAGCCTGCCCGGGCATGCCCGGGCATGCCCGGGCGTCCCGACTGAGGCCTGGCAAGTTGAGCGCGGGCCTGGGCGTCCTGGACGAGCCCGGCATGGTGATCGCTCCGCGTCCTTGATAGGTGCAAGGCGATTGTGAAAACTCAGCGGCAGCCGCTACAACATCATGGAAGCACCTAAGACATCATTAACATATTTTATTCCCCATGGAGAGTTCTTTACAATGAGCCATGTCTCAATTTTTCCTATGCAGCTCTTTCAGAGATATAGAGGTGCAAATGTTTTCGGGTTTTCCAAGATGGCGGCCGAACCACGTGACCGATGACGTCATCATTTATTTATTTTTCTCCACCAGTTTATGCACTGATGGTGAAAATGTCCTGTCAATTGGACCAACGGTTGCAGAGAAAATCATATTTATTCTGTACGGACAAACAAACAGACAGACAAACAAATGAAAAATCGGTCAAAGACCGAGGACTTGCCGGAATGTACTTTTTTATCGCCCATTTTGGACAAATATGGCGGCCGAACCACGTGACCGATGACGTCATCATTAAAAAAAAATTCTCCACCAGTTTATGCCGACATGGCGCTCAAGAAATTGCATCTTGATCGGATGAAGTTTTGTACTTGTCGAATTATGATGTCATAATGCAGGCACCAATGACATTGTCATTAACATTTGTATTCCCCATGGAGAGTTCTTTACAATGAGCCATGTCTCAATTTTTTCTATTCAGCACTTTCGGAGATATAGAGGTGCAAAGTTTTTCGGTTTTTCCAAGATGGCGACCGAACCACGTGACCGATGACGTCATCATTTTTTTTTTGTCCACCGGTTTATGCCGACATGGCGCTCAAGAAATTGCATCTTGATTGGATGAAGTTTTGTTCTTGTCAAATTATCAAATTATGACGTCATAATGGAGGCCTTGGGCCGAGAGAGTTAAAAATTGGGCACAGTCTATTCCAGGGCAAGACAAATATGTGTGTAAAGTTTGGCGATTCTATGTGCAACAATGTAGACATAGTGCTGCGCACAAACAGACAGACAGACAAACAAACAAACAGACAAACCAACCGATCAACATACTTGCCGGAATCTTTTCCGGCAAGTAACAAACAGACAGACAGACTCAATTGCAATACCCTCTCCTCTGGCGAGGGTAATTAGCACATTTTTTGTGCGACGTCATAAAGAGAGTTATGACGGTATTAAGGTAAGGGTTTTTCACTCAGAGAAGAGTTACCTGGACATTGGCAGGATTGGTAGGTGGCTTGGTACGGATGGGTGTTTAAATACAGGTGTAGTGATTGTGACGTTGGTGAGAGGATCTCGTCAAAAGGTGTATGGTCATTCCTCACCCTATAGCTCTTCATGCCTTCCAACCCGAAATAACCCAAATATTTTTTACATTAATACAAATAAATAACCCCTTGTGATGTCCCTGCACCTGCCCACCTGCCCAAATACCCTTGCATCTGCCAATAAACTAATCTTACTATAATTCACCAAATGTCCGTCTGTCGTTCGAAGGTACCGCAAAAACGGCTCAACCGATCGCAACGATATTTTGGGTGGGTATTCCTGGGACCCCTGGGAGTAAAATAGGCTGTATTGTTTTTCCAATTTTCCAAACACGATGGAATAATATTTCCGATATGAACAGTGATGTGGCTTTTATTGAAATTCTACAAATACTGTTTAGATTTTGATGAGAATTATGAACCTGCCGCGAATGCGGAAGTTGACAGATGATGGCAATGCGCGGGTTTGATAATATCCAAATACAACCATCATTCAATCGTAATGTTAAATCGTTAAACGTTAATCGTGTTAATCGTTTTGTTAAAGTATCAATAGATGATTGGAATTGAGTGAATACAATTACGATTTTGAATTCGTAATTGTGTTCACCCAACCGTACGGAACTTCACATCAGGATTTAAATATTTGTTTATGTCACGAATGTTGTTAAAAGTTTATTTTTTATATTAATATTATTTAATTTGTGATCGGAGTTATGCTGTTTGGAATGAAAAAAGAGATGTTGAGTTCAAGTGAATGACGAAATGCCGTGATGGTTTCTACTTTCTAAACGTGAAATTCGCGGATCGCCATATGCAGATTCGCCATTGACTGGGTATGGAACAAACGTACCCGTTTGTTTTTTCATGGAAGTCCTTCACGAACTTGCCGTCCATGTCTGACGTGCGACTGAAGGTGCTACCGAAATGTGGAATTTATTGGTTTCATGCTTTAGCATTCGCAGTTTCTGCATTGTCTGTTTGCTTCTGGCCTCCCACCCATGCGTAGCACGTAGCGCGGGTACCTCACTAGTAGATTCAATTAACACGGTGTAATAGAGTGCAGCAAAAAGCAGTGGGCCAAATGGCCTCTTCGTATATCCTTGTGTACAGTTGTTATTTATTGATGGAAGATGGAAACCATATGAATGACGAAGGGTGTTCGACAAACAGCTGAGACCATTTGAGGTGTTCAGTAACGCTTTGGGGAACGTTTAACATACATTCTGAACATAATGATGACACATGAAGGACATTCTGTGACCGTTATGACGTCAATCTGATCGAATGTGTTTGGGTATGGTTACACCAGAACCGACTTATTACCACCATCCTGTATGACGTAATAGCTAATGTGTTGAGCCAAGGTGCTAATTACCAACCTCATAATTACCCTCGCCAGAGGAAAAGATATTGCATTTGGGTCCGTCTGTCTGTCATACAGATGTCTGTCTGTCTGTTTGTATGTCAATCGCCTACAGATCACAATTTTAAACCGATCTTCACACAACTTCACCAAACGGTAGAGTTGGTCATAAGGAAGGAGCCTATTCATTTGGAGGTCAAAAGGTCAACATGGGCCAAAGGTCAACAACTATGTCGAATTTCTAAAATAATCTTCTGATTGACTTGAAATCCGATTTTCATCTCATTGACTTGAAATTTGAAGAGAATTTGCATACAAGATCAATTAATTCAACCAGAAATTATTTTTGAGGTCAACATATGCCAAAAGGTCAACATAGGCCAAAGGTCAACAACTTGAAGTGGAATTTCTAAAATCTTCAATTTTCATCCGATTGACTTGAAAATTGAAGAGGATTTGCATATCTGGACATTCAATTCAACCAACTATTTTTTGAGGTCAACATAGGTCAAAAGGTCAACGTAGGCCAAATTTCTAAAATCTTCAATTTTCATCCGATTGACTTGTAAATTGAAGAGGATTTGCATATCTGGCCACTGAATTCAACCATCAAGTATTTTTGAGGTCAACATAGGCCAAAAGGTCAACATAGGCCATATTTCTAAAATACTTAATTTTCATCCGATAAACCTGAAATTTTAAGAGGATTTGTATATCTGGTCACTAAATTCAACCCCCAACTATTTTTGAGGTCAACATAGGCCAAAGGTCAATAATTTATTTTAGAGATTTCGCAAGTATCCGCTTACATGTTCCTTGTTTGTTTGTTTGTTTGTCTGTGGTCATGATATCTCAAAAAGTTATGGATGGATTCCGACGAAACTTGGTGGACAGGTTGGGTTTGCGACAAGGATGAATAGATTCGATTTTGGTGAATATCTGGCCGATCAGTGAAATACAAAAAGTAATGGCGGAGGTATGCGCTCTACTGAGTGTCATTCTCGTCATTATATAATCATATAATAAAGCTCTGAAGGAACTGCGCTCCAACGCGAGTCGAAAGAATTGACGCGACCAAAGACGGAATTCGTCCGAGTTGCTTTATTGAAACAAAACAGCTCAGGTATTCTGACAAGCCCGTTTTTCGGGCAACAATATATATACACATTTATGTCGGGAAGTTTGCCCGGCAAAAGCTATACCGGGCATGCCCGGGTATCAAGGGCGAGCCTTGGAAAGGCGAGTCTGGACCTGCCCGGGCGTGTTTGGCTGCGGCCTGGCAAGTCGAGGCTGGGCGTGCCCGGGCGCTCTGGCGAGCACTGGAAAGGCGATAGCGGGCATGCCCGGACGCTCTGGGCGAGCCCTGGAAAGGCGATAGCGGGCATGCCCGGACGCTCTGGGCGTGCCCTGGAAAGGCGATAGCGGGCATGCCCGGACGCTCTGGGCGAGCCCTGGAAAGGCGAGAGCGGGCATGCCCGGGAAAGACGAGACCGGGCGTGCCCGGGAGGTTCGGGCGTGCCCGGGAACAGTGAGTCCGGGCATGCCCGGGAGAGGCGCGTCTGGCCGTGTTCTGGCCGGTGCAAGGCGATTATGTACATCCAGCGGTAACCGCTACACACGCCCCTCCAGAATCGACCTGCACCGGCAGGGTCAATTTAAGGGGGGTCCGGATGACCCGGCCGAAGCGACCCCTGGAGGGTCGTGGGGAGGGGTCTGACGTGGTGGTGGGTGGTCGAGCGGGTGGAACTGTGGACGGGGGGCGGCCTCGCCGCGGAGGAAGGGCCAACCGTGGTGGTCGGTCGACGTCCATGTGCGCCGGTTTGAGGCGGTCCACAGAAATCCGGTCCGGCCGGCCGCCAAAGTCGACGATGAAAGACTTGTCGCCCCGTCGCAGGACCCGGAAGGGCCCGTCGTACGGCGGCCGGAGTGGCCCCCGGTGCGCGTCATGACGCACAAAGACGTACTCCGCTGTGCAAAGCGCCGGGGGGACGTAGGACTGGGGGCCACCGTGGCGGGACGTCGGCACGGGGGCAAATCGTCGGGCGGCCTCCTGGAGGTCCGAGCGCTGGCGAGCGGCGGACCAGGGACTGGTAGCGTCAGGCACGAATTCGCCCGGGACGCGGAGTGGCTGGCCGTAGACGAGCTCGGCGGCGGACGCCTGGAGGTCTTCCTTGGGGGCCGTGCGAAGGCCCAAAAGGACCCACGGCAGCCGGTCGGCCCAACCGTCGTCCTGAAGGCCGGCCATGAGTGCGGCCTTCATGGAGCGGTGAAACCGCTCGCACAACCCCTTGGCTTGGGGGTGGTAGGCCGTGGTGCGGTGCAGCGTGACCCCCAACGAACGGGCGACCGCGCCCCAAAGCTCAGACGTGAACTGTGGGCCGCGGTCGGACGAGATGTCCGCTGGTGCACCGAAGCGCGCGACCCAGGTGGCGATGAATGCCTGCGCCACGTCGGCGGTGGTGGTGGAGGTGAGGGGCACGGCCTCCGGCCACCTGGTGGTCCTGTCCACCATGGTGAGCAGGTGGGTGAACCCCCGCGAGGGGGGCAGGGGACCCACCAGGTCCACGTGGGCGTGGTCGAAACGCCGTTCAGGCACGGCGAAAGGTGCCAGCGGGGCCTGGGTGTGGCGGTGGACCTTGGCTCGCTGGCAGGCCGTGCAGGCATTGGCCCAGTCGCGGATGTTTCGTCGAAGGCCGTGCCAGACGAAACGCGCCGACACCAGCTTCTGAGAAGCTTTCCGGCCCGGGTGAGAAAGGCCGTGGATGGAGGCGAAGATGCGGCGCTGCCAGGAAACGGGCACGATGGGGCGAGGCTGGCCCTGGGAGACGTCGCAGAGCAGGACGGTGCCCGCGAAGGGGATGTCGGCCAGGCGGAGGCCCGTGTCCGCCACGCGGAGTGCCTGCACCGAGGCGTCGGTGGTCTGGTCGGCCGCCATGAGCGTGAAGTCCACGCCGAGGTGGACCGCGTTCGCGCTGGCCCGCGAAAGGCAGTCGGCCACGGCGTTGTCTTTGCCGGCGACGTGCTGGATGTCCGTGGTGAACTCCGACACGGCGGAGAGGTGGCGCTGCTGGCGGGCCGACCACGGCTCCGTGACCTTAGCCATTGCGTAGACCAACGGCTTGTGGTCGACGAAAGCCGTGAACGGGCGGCCCTCCAGGAGGTGTCGGAAATGGCGAACGGCCAGGAATAGCCCGAGCAGCTCGCGGTCGAACGTGCTGTAGTTTAACTCGTTCGGCCGGAGTTGCCGGCTGAAAAAAGCGAGTGGCTGCCAAACCCCGTCCACCCATTGCTCATGGACGGCGCCCACCGCGTAGTTGGAGGCGTCCGTAGTGAGGGCGATGGGCGCGTTGAGCACCGGGTGAGCCAGCAGCGTTGCGTCGGCGAGCGCCCGTTTGGCACTGGCGAAGGCCGCGTCCATGGCCGCGGACCAAACAATGTCATGCTTGGCCGGCTTGCCCCGGAGGGCCTCGTAAAGGGGCCGCATGAGCTGAGCAGCGCGGGGCACGAATCGGTGATAAAAATTCACCATGCCGAGGAACTCTTGGAGGGCCTTGATGGAACGGGGACGCGGGAACGTGGTGATGGCCTCGACCTTGGTCGGCAGCGGCACGGCCCCGATCTTGGTGATGCGGTGGCCCAAAAAGTCAACGGTCATCGCGCCGAAGTGGCATTTGACCGGGTTGACAATTAAGCCGTGCTCGCTGAGGCGACCGAACAGTGTTCGGAGGTGGAGGAGGTGCTCGGCGCGGGACGTGCTGGCGACGAGGATGTCGTCCAGATAGACGAAAAGAAACGGCAGGTCGCGCAGCACGCCGTCCATCAAGCGCTGGAACGCCTGGGCCGCGTTCTTGAGGCCAAACGGCATCCGCAAAAATTCGAACAGGCCGAACGGCGTGATGACGGCCGTCTTCGGGACGTCGGCCGCCCGGACAGGTACCTGGTGGTAGCCCCGTATCAGGTCAATTTTCGAAAAGATGACCCGTCCCGCCAAACGGGCGGAAAAGTCCTGAATATGCGGGATCGGGTACCTGTCGGGGGTGGTAGCGTCATTGAGACGGCGGTAGTCGCCACACGGGCGCCATCCACCCCCCGGCTTTGGCACGATGTGCAGTGGCGAGGCCCACGCGCTATCGGAGCGCCGCACGATGCCGAGGTGCTCCAACGCATCGAATTCGGCCTTTGCCACGGCGAGCTTGGCTGGGTCGAGGCGGCGGGCCCTGGCGTAGACCGGCGGGCCCGTAGTGGGTATGTGGTGCTCGATCCCGTGCCGCACCGCGACGGCCGAAAACGTCGGCCGCGTGAGGGCCGGGAATTCCACGAGCAGGCGAGCGAACTCGTTCGTTGGCGGGAGGGCGCACGCCAGTTCGGTAGGCGCGGAGCTGCTCATTGTGCATGCCAGGGAGCTGAAGGTCTCGGCGTGGACAAGGCGACGTCGTTTGACGTCGACCAGCAGCCCGTGCACGCAGAGGAAGTCGGCGCCCAGCAAAGCCACGGGGACGCTGGCGGTAACAAAAGTCCATTGAAAGCGCTGGCTGCCGAAGCAGAGGGTGACGACGCGTGGGCCGAAAGTGCGTATGGCCGAGCCATTAGCAGCGACCAAAGAGGGGCCGCAAACTGCATCCAGCCTGTCCTGCTCGGAGGCAGGTATGACGCTCAGTTGGGCGCCGGTGTCGCACAGGAAACGCCGTCCAGACGCTTTGTCCCGAATAAACAGCAAGTTGCCCGAGTGGCCGGCGCTCATGGCTGGGAATGAACGCCGGCCCGGCCGTTTCCCGACCTGCCGAAAGTGCACGGGGGCCGGCACGTCCGAGCCTTGTGTCCGAACCTGGCGTGGTAATAACACCACGCCCGGTCAGGTGGAGGCCCCGGCCGTCGTGTCGGAAGCGGGCGGTGCGGCGTGGCGGCCGCCAGTTGCACCGGCAGTTCGGCCTCCAACCGCGCAGGGCGCTCGGGCGTCGTGGGCGTCGCCTCGGACGGCGGCGGGCTCCAGGTAACCGCGCCGATGTGCTGGCCCGCCGAGGAGATCTTATCGGCTTCCCTGGCGAGGGCGCGGGAATCCGTGATCAACGTGCCAGCCAGGGCGAGGCGTACCGGGTTAGGCAGCTGACGGAGGAACAGCTCCCGGAACAGGAATGCCGGAGAGTGCTCGCCGAGCAACGAGAGCATATAGTCCATGCGCTCGGACGGGCGCGTGTCGCCGAGCTCGGGCAGGTCAAGCAGGCGCTGTGCGCGTGCTGCCGGTGAGAGGGCGAAAGCGCCGAGGAGGAGCGTCTTCAGCACGTCGTATTTGTCAGCAGCCGGCGGGTGCTGGAGGAGGCTCAAGGCGCGGGCCGCGGTGGTGGAACCGAGCGCCGCCACAACATGGTGGAAGCGGGTGTCGTCCGCGGTGATGCCTCGCAGGGCGAACTGGGAGTCCGCCTGGGCGAACCAAACAGCCGCGTGAGTCTCCCAGAAGGTAGGCAGTTTAAGCGTCACTGCCGTATCCATGTCGGTAGGTCACCAATGAAGGAACTGCGCTCCAACGCGAGTCGAAAGAATTGACGCGACCAAAGACGGAATTCGTCCGAGTTGCTTTATTGAAACAAAACAGCTCAGGTATTCTGACAAGCCCGTTTTTCGGGCAACAATATTGTTACAGACACGACTTTGATGTTAAGGTGGGCCGAGCGGAATGGCCGTCGTGTCCGCACAAATTACCCGACTATACTCGACGTTGACGAAGTCGCGCGATGCTGGCTCAATAAGGAAAAGAGAAGACACCCGGCTGGGTTATAATGACACAATACGACACCAGGGGTTCAGTTCTCAAGACCTCCGGAGGAGGTTATATTCGTGCGGAAGGTCAGATTACAGGGACGAGAGGTACATCATAGGAAGACAGGCACTTAGACACAACCTTATATTATTCCCGACAGACCACAGAGAAACAGGACAAAAACTGACTCACACGGGGATTGATGACAAGGAAAGCGGGTATTCGATGGCCAGCACAAGGTGCACCTTGTGCTCAGGGACAGAATCGACTCGGTCCGGTCCAGAGATGCGGGGAGGTATCGTCGCGCTGGGGGTGGCGGTGGCTTCTCTCTCCAGTCTCCAAGCTGAGGCGCATCTGACGTCACATCCGGCGCGTGGCCGCGTATATCCGGCGGGGAGTGACACGCCCTCGGCTCGTTAGCTCCGCCTCGTGGAATCGGCACGTTGCTTCTCATTGGGTGCGTGCGGGGGGGGGTTACTGGCTCCGCCCCTGACGAGGAGCTGACAGCCAGCCCCTTCGGGGTAACCCCGTGGAGCGCATGGTCTGGAGCTAATCGAGCCGGTGTGAGGACGCATCCTCCCCCGCTCCGCCGCCATCTCCTCTGTTGTTGTTGTAATTGTTGTTGTAGTTGTTGTTATTGTTGTTGTTTGGGGAAGAAGATGGGAGGAGGTATGGGAAAGGTCCTAAACTCACTACTGATGCCATATAATCACATTCTGGTGCAACGAAGAGTCATAATTAATGGAGACGAGGCCTTAACTGACATAGAATAAGAATAACTAGGAAGATGTCCGAAAGTTGTCTACCTGTGGTGCGGTGGACCTGGGCACGACATTTAATGGGGGAATAAGGGGAAGGTCGGCTCTACTGATTGTTATTTACATGCAATGGGACTAGGGAATGGGGGGATCGGGGAAAGTTGGGGAGTATTGGAGAAAATAGGGGAATATTTACAAGCGGATATGGAGGCCAAATTCCATATTCGCAACATTGCACCCTTCTCTACCCTCGGGGCGTCCCGACCCGATAAATTTTTACCTACTTTAGTGTGGCACGCAATGTAGTTCCCTCTACTATTAACTCTACCCTGAGTGCGACAGTTTTACAGATATTCACAAATGAGTAAATATGTCCCCCTGCGACGTTGCACCCTTCTCCTCACAGAAACACACCCACAGGATAACCGAATCCGGAAAGAATTCTCAAACTAAACATACAGCCGGTAGGGAGCATTATTTACAAGATTACGCTGATATCTACACTACGATCCAGGACCTGTTTTTGGAGGAACACATGCAGATGTTATGCATAGAGAGAGCGCGCTTGCCAACATCGATACACCAACCCACGAGTGCTCTGTGGCCGACGGCCTTTAATAACGTGCAGAGCACCCTGTCCCAGCATCAAAAGCACCACCCCACCACCAATCGGTGCAGTCACCATTGTTCATTGGAACAAAAATAAACTCGACAACCCCTAACCCTGCAGGTGTCTCTTGCTCTTCTTGTGGTGCACTTGGTGGTAACTAAAAGTGGTTCACCTGTATGGCATAGGTGCCACGTTGACCCATAGGTCCATCCCCGGGTGGTGCTTGGCCGCAAACGAACTGCGGTCCATTGTGGGTGGCCACAAACATTGCGGTCCATATGGTGTATCGATCCCGGCAGCAAACAGCGAAAGTGCAGGCCCACAACTGCGCAGCCAGCACCTCTCTCTCCTCTCTCTCTACCCCAAAGCCAGATCCTCGGAGGTGGGAGACAAAAGAAGAAACAAGTGAGTAAGGTGGTAAGGGCGCAAAAATGCACGCAATGTAAGGTGATGCACACTGGGGGCACATGGGAACCAGGTGAGACAGGTACGTTCCTATCGTACGCCCCCCCCCACCAGGTAACCTACATGGCCCCTCCCTTACCCCTTACTGCATCCACAAAACACAACACTACTCATAAACATCTACTTTACAAATCAACAAACATCCCTACTGTCTTCCCCGTTCCTCCCATAAACCAAATTCGTCTTCTCTCCCTCCTAACCAATCAAATTTGCCATTTTCAACTCTCATCAAAATTTGCCATTACCAATTCATCATCAGTCCCTCCTAGGGAGGGAGAGATGGAATCACCCCAATGTCTCATCCACGTCGTGATGCGTCTCACAAATCCTCACAGCAATCTCATTTCCTGCACAAAACAAAGAAAACACAGGTGTGGAGTCATCATCATCACCACAGGTAAGTGGCTGCGTATGGTGCGACAGGTTCATCAATCCTAACTATCTCCTAAATGACTTTAACAACTTTACACTACCCGGGGTCTCTCTCCGGCCAAACCATTGGCCCTCTTACACTATGGGTTCTAAAAACCAATTCCCATTGGCCAAACTGTGGTGCTCTTCAATTTGGGGTCTCACTCCCCCGATTCATCTCCCGGTGCCCTCGCACAATTTCTGGGCTGCGACGTGTACCTCTCCCAGTGGGTCTACCCACCTGCACACCTCCACCACTGCAGTTGCCTCCGAGCTTACCTGCTCCTTGCCCTAACCTAACTACCTGGGGAAGGCCCTCTGGCACTCTCCCCACTCGGTGCCCTCTCTGGCACTGGGCTACCCGGGTCCATCCTCCGGATCCTCGGGCCCCATCCACAACTCTACCGGCTCCCAGAGCCCACCTGCGGCCTCACCTGGCCGACATCCTCACAGTGGTGGAGTGCCCAACCAACTACACACACTAACAGGCTACACGCCCAGCCATTTCCACAACACTAATGCACCCATTCACAACACCATTCTGCAACCGCACCACAAATGCCAATATCCAACCACAATTTACCTGCACCCTCTACCTAACACTTACACTACCCGCCCCGGGTACTCGTGAAAGGGGTCCACTCTTCCCCCATCCACACCTTCGCACCATGCACACCACTCCGTACCACTCACTCCAACTCTCTCCACACACCTGTACCTGCACACCTGTGCTCTCACACCTGGTGCCACCTGCACCCTTCTCTCCCCAAGCGCATTCGCGCTGATCCACACACTCACTACTCATACACTGCTCCACACACCTGTCCAGTTGCACACCTGTGCAATCACACCTGTTCAATTCTCACAAACACGGCATCATCTCAGCTAACTACTCCCTTCTGAAACTTGCGCTTCCCAGTCGTCCCTTTAAACTATTGCGCTCCCTCGTCATTATAATCCACACTAATCTACCTGCGTCCCCACTACAGGTATCAGTCACTAACTAACCTTAACGTTACCTAAGGTCATCTTCGCTAGATCCCTACACACCATATCCTAACCCACCCGGGCTAGTTTTCACTGCCATACACCCCATAAGCTATTGCTCCTTTGCCCCCCACATGGGAAGGGTGGCAGGGATGCCATCCCACCACATCGGGGGTCTCTCACTACCAATTTTGCACATCAAATTTCAACAAATTAAAAATTTGCCAATCACTGCCCATCATCTGCCAATCACTACTGCCAATCCCTTGCCAATCATCAAATTTTGTTTTTCTCTAATTTTGGGGCCAAAACACTAACCTCATCACCCAGTCGACTCACTAATACCTCTCGGTGCGCCAATCCCTGTCCAAAGCCCGGCTTCGTAAAGCCAAGCAATGGATGCTGGTTGTTTTGTGCCAGCGGCTGGATGCGTCCGGCATTCGGGGCAGGGACGGGGGCTTACCCGGGCCGAGATCCCACGCATCACCTCGGCGTGGAGCCATCCAATGTCCCGATCTCGACCTGCCGGCACGTCTCAACAAAACGTGGTCGCCATGACGACCCTTCCTATCCAGCCGCCCGCTCCGCCTAGTGGAGCACGGACGCGGCCGTTCAAAGCGAGGCCCGGCACGCACCGAGGGCCCGATTCGGCTATAAGTCGTTCTAAACTCTACCCCGTCTAACGTCGATGCTTCACCTGCATGCTTACATCCCGCAGCCCGTTCCTTGCTCACACATCCAGCCGTTTCCATGCCCCTCGTACCGTTCCTTACACACCTCGGTACACCCATTCCACTCACAGCCTTGGTCACACACCTGACCACCGAACACTTTGGCACACATTCGTTGCTCGCACACCTCACCAATACACCTCTTCGCGCCCCCTCCTCGGTCACCTCCTCTGTGACAATCACAGGTGTGCCCTCATTCGCACACCCAACCACGTGCCTCACCACCAACTCCAGCGTGCATTCCCACTCACGCTCTACCATTCCAGGTGTGCATCCTTCCATCCCAGGTGTACATCCTCGCTCACCTGTCACAACTAACTCACGCTCCTTGTCACTCTCACTACTTTCACCTCCATTCTTGACAGCGCACTCACCCTTACTCTTGACAGCGCAGTCTTTCCCCATGCACCTGTCCGTCACACACCTTCCTCGCGCACACTCTCCCGTTACACCCTCTGTAACACTCACCACAGGTGGACACTCTTCCTTACTTCTGACAGCGCACTCTTTCCTCATGCACCTGTCCGTCACACACCTTCCTCGCGCACACTCTCCCGTTACACCCTCTGTAACACTCACCACAGGTGGACACTCTTCCTTACTTCTGACAGCGCACTCTTTCCTCATGCACCTGCCCGTCACACACCTTTCTCGCGCACACTCTTGCGCACACTCTCCCGTCACACCCTCTGTAACACTCACCACACCGCGCTCCCATGTGCTTCCTCGCACCCGCGCTACGACCGACTCACTCTCGCCAGCACCCTCACTCCTTGGCACGCACTTTTTCCTCACACACCCCAGAGTCGGACTTTCTTGCACACCTCCATTTTCGCACACCAGACCTGTCGCACACTTCACCAACGGCCTCTCACGAACACCCGGGTCCATCTCGACCCCCAAGCTCCTTAAATCCCCTGGCGCATCATACGCACGACCATATTGGTCACCACTTACACCGGGTCCTCTTCCTCTTCGCTTCTCCTCCATCACCTGCGAATCCCTCATCCGGTTAATGAGCACATCATCACGATCCAACCACAGACTTTGGACCAATTCTTTTATCTCCTCTTTTATCTCTTTCTTATCCCCTCTCCGTCGCTTCTTAATTTCGCTCATCCCTTCTTCCACTTCTTCTAATTTGTGCTTCACCTCTTTTATTCCCCGGTACGTCTCCTCCAGCTCGTCCTCCAAGGCTACCTTGACCGTTTCCATGTGCGTCCTCACCTGCCGGTCCTTCGTCTCCATAACCTCTATCACCTCGTCCAGCCTCGTTGTCAGTCCCTCACGTACCATCTGACATTCCCTCTTTGTCGCTATCAAGTCATTTTTTATGTCGTTTTGTGTCGCTTTTAACCCCCCTAATACCGCAGTGTTCCTTTGAACCTGCTCCACTAACTCCGTTTGTCCCACCGTCAGCTGCTCCACCTCCTGCGTCAGGTCCTCTATGCCCCCTTGTAACTTTACAGTCCCCTTTCTCACCTCCTTTTCCATGTGCTCCTCACAGTGCCTCACCTCCTCGCGCACTCCTCCGACCTCCTCACTCACACCTCTTCTAATCTCCTCTCCCATCACTTGCATCTCCTGCCCAGATGCCACCCTCATCTGCTCCATTTCCTCCCTGTGAGCATCCAGTTTGGTTTCTACCCCCATTCTGACCCCCTCTATCTGCTGCTCCATTTGTTTAACTTCCCTTTCCGCTTGGTCCCTCATGTCCCTCAATTTGCCTTCCATACTGTTTTCTAACCCCTCTAACCCATTTTTCACTCCCTCTATTTGATTCTCTTGAGCGGCCATTCTGTTTTCTACCCCCGTTAACCCATTTTTCACTTCTTTTATCCCGTTGTCTAACCCCTCAAAATTATTGTCTAACTTCCCAATTTTCTTGTCTAACTCCTCAAAATTATTGTCTAACTTCCCAATTTTCTTGTCTAACTCCTCAAAATTATTGTCTAACTTCTCACCGGTACCCCTCGCTTCGTCCCTCATTACCCCCAATTGCTCACTCCGAGCCCTCGCTTCGTCCCTCATTACCCCCAGTTGGTTTCCCAACCGCTCACTATCAGCCCTCATTCCCACCATTTGTTCCATAAGGGCCCTCATTTGCAGGAGGAAAAGGTTCGAATCCACCAGGGGCGCTGCCACGGTCGCGGGCGCGGTGACCAGCGAGGCGCCATTTTGCGCGCCCGCTTCTTCGTGCGTGACGGCGCTATTTTGCGAACCTGCCGCCCTCACTGCTTCGCTCTCCTCCTGTCCCTCATTTTGGTCCTGGACCGACCCTGCTTCACTCTCCCCTACCGGACCCCAGCCGTCTTGATCCGCCATAGCGCGACTTGCAAAATTCGAGTTTCGTAAAACAAATACAAATTTCGGCCGCTCCAAATTTTGACCAAATTTTTTTTTTCCTCTATTCGTTTTTTTTTTTTTTTTTTCAAAATTTGGTCGGGCCTCGAATTCCACTCCCAGACACCAATTGTTACAGACACGACTTTGATGTTAAGGTGGGCCGAGCGGAATGGCCGTCGTGTCCGCACAAATTACCCGACTATACTCGACGTTGACGAAGTCGCGCGATGCTGGCTCAATAAGGAAAAGAGAAGACACCCGGCTGGGTTATAATGACACAATACGACACCAGGGGTTCAGTTCTCAAGACCTCCGGAGGAGGTTATATTCGTGCGGAAGGTCAGATTACAGGGACGAGAGGTACATCATAGGAAGACAGGCACTTAGACACAACCTTATATTATTCCCGACAGACCACAGAGAAACAGGACAAAAACTGACTCACACGGGGATTGATGACAAGGAAAGCGGGTATTCGATGGCCAGCACAAGGTGCACCTTGTGCTCAGGGACAGAATCGACTCGGTCCGGTCCAGAGATGCGGGGAGGTATCGTCGCGCTGGGGGTGGCGGTGGCTTCTCTCTCCAGTCTCCAAGCTGAGGCGCATCTGACGTCACATCCGGCGCGTGGCCGCGTATATCCGGCGGGGAGTGACACGCCCTCGGCTCGTTAGCTCCGCCTCGTGGAATCGGCACGTTGCTTCTCATTGGGTGCGTGCGGGGGGGGGTTACTGGCTCCGCCCCTGACGAGGAGCTGACAGCCAGCCCCTTCGGGGTAACCCCGTGGAGCGCATGGTCTGGAGCTAATCGAGCCGGTGTGAGGACGCATCCTCCCCCGCTCCGCCGCCATCTCCTCTGTTGTTGTTGTAATTGTTGTTGTAGTTGTTGTTATTGTTGTTGTTTGGGGAAGAAGATGGGAGGAGGTATGGGAAAGGTCCTAAACTCACTACTGATGCCATATAATCACATTCTGGTGCAACGAAGAGTCATAATTAATGGAGACGAGGCCTTAACTGACATAGAATAAGAATAACTAGGAAGATGTCCGAAAGTTGGCTACCTGTGGTGCGGTGGACCTGGGCACGACATTTAATGGGGGAATAAGGGGAAGGTCGGCTCTACTGATTGTTATTTACATGCAATGGGACTAGGGAATGGGGGGATCGGGGAAAGTTGGGGAGTATTGGAGAAAATAGGGGAATATTTACAAGCGGATATGGAGGCCAAATTCCATATTCGCAACAATATATATACACATTTATGTCGGGAAGTTTGCCCGGCAAAAGCTATACCGGGCATGCCCGGGTATCAAGGGCGAGCCTTGGAAAGGTGAGTCTGGACCTGCCCGGGCGTGTTTGGCTGCGGCCTGGCAAGTCGAGGCTGGGCGTGCCCGGGCGCTCTGGGCGAGCACTGGAAAGGCGATAGCGGGCATGCCCGGACGCTCTGGGCGAGCCCTGGAAAGGCGATAGCGGGCATGCCCGGACGCTCTGGGCGAGCCCTGGAAAGGCGAGAGCGGGCATGCCCGGGAAAGACGAGACCGGGCGTGCCCGGGAGGTTCGGGCGTGCCCGGGAACAGTGAGTCCGGGCATGCCCGGGAGAGGCGCGTCTGGCCGTGTTCTGGCCGGTGCAAGGCGATTATGTACATCCAGCGGTAACCGCTACAGCTCTTTGATATATACAGTATCTGGACACCAAATTCAACCACCAATTATTTTTGATGTCATCATAGGCCAACAACTTATTTTATGGATTTTGCAAGTGTCGTGCTATGCATGACATATTTCTTGCTTGTTTATTTGTCTGTTTGTCTCTGTTTGTTTCTTTGTTTGTCTGTTTGTCTATCCATTTGCTTGTCCGTTTGCTTGTCTGTCTGTCCGTTTGTCTGTCCGTTTGTTGGTCTGCTTCTTGTTGGTCTGTCTGTTTGTTTGTCGGTTTGTTTGTTTGTCTCTTTGTCTGTTCGTTTGTCTGTTCGTTTGTCCGTTTGTTTGTCTGTCCATTTGTTTGCTTGTTTGTACGTTTGTTTGTCCATTTGTCTGTTTGTTTGTCCGTTTGTTACTTGCCGGAAAAGAATCCGCAAGTATGTTGATCGGTTGGTTTGTCTGTCTCTTTGTCTGTCTGTCTGTCTGTTTGTTCACAGTACTACGTCTACACCGTTGCACATAGAATCGCCAAACTTTACACACATATTTGTCTTGCCCTGGAATAGACTGTGCCCAATTTTTAACTCTCTCGGCCCAAGGCCTCCATTATGACATCATAATTCGATAATTCGACAAGTACAAAACTTCATCCAATCAAGATGCAATTTCTTGAGCGACATGACGGCATAAACTTGTGGAGAAAAAAAAAATGATGACTTCATCGGTCACGTGGTTCGGCCGCCATCTTGGAAAAACCAAAAAACTTTGCACCTCTATCTCTGAAAGTGCTGAATAGAAAAAATTGAAACATGGCTCATTGTAAAGAACTCTCCATGGGGAATTAAAATGTTAATGATGATGTCATAGGTGCCTCCATTATGACGTCATAATTCGACAAGTACAAAACTTCATCCGATCAAGATGAAATTTGTTGAGCATCATCAAGGAATAAATTAGTTTAGAAAACAAATAATGATGATGTCATCGGTCACGTGGTTCGGCCTCCATATTTGTCCAAAATGGCCGATAAAAAAGTACATTCCGGCAAGTCCTCGGTCTCTGACCGATTTTTCGTTTGTTTGTTTGTTTGTTTGTTTGTCTGTTTATTTGTCCATTTGTGTTTGTTTGTCTGTTTGTCTGTTTGTTTGTAGGTATGTCCGCACTTCATTTGCCAACATACACTACAATTTTTATAAGATTTTTTAAAAAACCGAGTACCTCTATAACGTAGGTAGAATTAGAATGTGAGGACATTTATAAAATACGTACTATAAAACCACACAAACCAGGTCTTGACGAGGGTATATGCAATCCTTGATTGCTCGTGCTAGTTACATATATTTGTATTATTCAAAGATGTGGTTTTGATCCTCCTTGGACGTTTCCTTTTACTATTCCGGTGTCTGAAAGACAGTTTAGGCTCTTGCAATCACTTTCCACCATTTTGACCTTTAAGAGTCTATTCAGGGTATTTTACACCGTTCATATCATTCACCTTCCCCACCACAATAATTGAGTTTGTCTCACATGAGCGCAAAATGTTTTGTCAGCTTAAACTCAACCTACATAGAGCTTTCAGCTATGTCAACGGGAAACAAACTTACTTCCCAGTCAGCATTCGACGTTTCACAAAAACGATCTCATCTGACATACAGGTTGACATTCTAACAGCCCTTGCCAACATTCGTCAAATCTAACGTCACATTCACTATCGAAGCGGTACCTCAGTGTCTATCATCATATGGCGTGTTTTTGTTATGGTATGAAAGTGCCGAGTTTACTATTTCCGACAGGTGATGGGTCAACACAGGTAAGTCACCAAGATGTAACGCATGGGGTTTGCTCAACACTCATTGTTATTATTATTATTATTATTATTTTTGTATACAAGATCGAGGCTCGTGTAAGAGCTAACATCAATCACATAAAAACAAACGGACACATAAAACATACAATGAAGGGAGCGGGAGACAAGATGGGGAGAGAGAGGGAAGCACACAAGTACAACAGTAGAGTTCAGGGACATCGGGAGATCTGTGGGAAGGAGAGGGCTTGGGGGGAGGCGGCGTGGGAAAGGGGGTGGGGGGTGGGAGAGGTAAAACTGGAATTAATCTGCACAGACTGCACCAAACTCATCTGCACAGACTGGAATTACCATCACAAAAATAGACTCCAAAATCAAATAATAAAACGGATGAACTGACAAATTGATAAACTATAGAGGGCTGTTGCGATCAGAGACAGCTAATTAAATAATGGAAAAAATAAATAATTGAGATTTGTAAATTGATTAAATAATTGAAAAAAATGAAAACTAAATAATTGGAAACGAGGAAAAATTAAATTATATAATTGACCAGGATTATAAATAATTAAGTAATTGAAAAATTAAATAACCGAAAATCCAAAAATGAAATAATCATTCCCTCCAGAAATAATCATTTACCTGTGAATCGCGGGCGCTTGTCTGGTTGCTGACTTCAGGTCTTTCTGAGACCCAGGTAAATGATTTGACGGACTCAGCAGGTGTCGCCCCCTGACGGCCCTTCCAATTCCCAGAAACATTCCGGTTGAGTTATGGCCTTCAGCCTCAGGGTTGTTTGAATTGCAGAAAAACAAAAAAAACAACTAAAACAAAAGTTCATTAACCCAAAATCACAGACTTGTAAATCTTTTCTTTTACTCAGGTTAAAGTTTCTGCAGTCACCACAATTGCAAGCACAATCCCCAGGTGAGTCCTCTTTAGGTACCTTTGAAAGTCCCGCAAAATGGAGCACGTTGGAGAATGGCTTTTCAAAATCGATGAAACAATTTATTTACTGCGTCACAACTTTGGCAATTACAATTGGAGTAAACTTCGACGAAAGAAATTTAAAATTGTGACCTGACAGACAAACAGACACAATAAAACACAAGACCACCCAATATACATGAAAAATCTTCGCTTTTCAGAAGTAGCAAATAGACAGCCAAACACACAGGAGTGAAAACACAATGCCCATCTACCTTCAAAGTGAAAACACAATGCCCATCTACCTTCAACGTGAAAACACAATGCCCATCTACCTTCATAGTGAAAACACAATGCCCATCTACCTTCATAGTGAAAACACAATGCCCATCTACCTTCAACGTGAAAACACAAT
Source organism: Myxine glutinosa (assembly GCF_964187855.1). NCBI lineage: Eukaryota > Metazoa > Chordata > Myxini > Myxiniformes > Myxinidae > Myxine > Myxine glutinosa. Next base: position 20,383,871 of record NC_136263.1, read on the forward strand.
GCCCATCTACCTTCATAGTGAAAACACAATGCCCATCTACCTTCATAGTGAAAACACAATGCCCATCTACCTTCAACATGAAAACACAATGTCCATCTACCTTCAACGTGAAAACACAATGCCCATCTACCTTCAACGTGAAAACACAATGCCCATCTACCTTCAAAGTGAAAACACAATGCCCATCTACCTTCAACGTGAAAACACAATGCCCATCTACCTTCATAGTGAAAACACAATGCCCGTCTACCTTCAACGTGAAAACAATGCCCATCTACCTTCAACGTGAAAACACAATGCCCATCTACCTGTCACCATGCCAGTTGGCTGGGTGTGGGTACCTCTCTCACCAGCCATGGCTCTTCAGCAAAGGACTTCTGTGACTCACTGGGACTGACACAATCTGTCAATTTCCCGACCCGGATTTCAGTCAACGGAGCATCTTCTCTTCTGGACTTGGTTATGACTAACTTCCCTGAAAATGTCTGCTGCTCTTCTTCTGCTCCAATCGGCTCTTCTGATCATGTGTTTGTTAAAGTGGACATCTCTCTGACCATTCTCAGAGAGCCTCCTCAGCGTCGACGAGTCTGGCATTTCACTCAGGCCAACTGGCACGGTCTTCAAGCAGCCATCAATCATCTGGACTGGTCTCCCATCTCTACTGCCTCTGACATAAATTCTTCCTGGGAATTCTTCCAAAGCAAACTGCTCTCTCTCATGCACAGATTTATACCATCTCGTCTTCTGTTGTCATACCCTTCCTCCCGTCCATGGTACACGGAATCTTGTGGTGAGGCTATTGCCCAGAAACAACTTGCTTTCGTCTCCTGGAAAGCAAATCCAACGGAAGGAAATCTCATTTCCTTTCACAAAGCCCGAAACAAGTGTGTGTCCACCCTCAGGAGAGCCAGGAAACAATATCTCTCCATTCTCAGGACCGAACTCTCTTATCTGTCTCCCTCTTCCAAATCCTGGTGGCGTCTGGTCAAATCTGTTTCTGGTGTTTGTTCCCCCTCCATCCCCTCCCTCACCTCAAATGGCCACACGGCTGACTCCGCACGTGAAAAAGCTGAATGCCTCAACTCTGTGTTTGCCTCTAAATCTTGTGTCCCAAACCCATCCCTCTCTGTACCCACCGTACCCAGTCGTACCCAGCTGCTCCTGGACTCTGTGTCCTTTCCTCCTGACAAGGTGGAAAAGTTTCTGTCAACCCTCGACTCGGATTCTGCAACTGGACCTGACGGCATCAGCCCACGGGTCCTAAAATCCTGTTCTTCCGCTCTTTCACTCCCTCTCTCTGTTCTCTTCACCCTCTCTTTTGCTCAAAGTCATCTTCCATCTGCTTGGAAATCTGCCAACATCACCGCTTTGCACAAAAAAGGTGCAAAAACAGCTCCCAGCAACTACAGACCAATCAGCCTTCTCCCAATTATCAGCAAAGTCATGGAATCCATCATTGCTTCAGATATGAAATCTTTCCTCTTCTCCAATGGCTTGATCTCTGATCATCAATTTGGTTTCAGACCTGGACACTCTACTCTGGACATGCTGCTTCTGCTTTCTCAACAATGGATGGAGGTCCTCAATGCCAAACAGGAAATTAGAGCAGTCTCCCTTGACATATCACGTGCCTTCGATATGGTCTGGCACCCCGCTCTGCTCACCAAACTCTCCTCTTTTGGTATCCATGGAAATCTCCACGCATGGCTGGCGGACTTCCTCTCTAGTCGTAGTCAACGTGTGGCCCTGAATGGGTTTCTCTCATCTCCTCTTCCTGTTCAGGCTGGAGTTCCACAAGGCAGTGTTCTAGGCCCTGTGCTTTTTCTGGTCTTCATCAATGATCTCTCTGACTCTCTTGAAAATCCTCTGTATCTCTTTGCTGATGACTCTACTCTCTGTCGCTCCATTCTTCATCCCTCAGATCGGCAGTCTGCTGCCTCCTCACTCTCTGCAGACCTGGACAAAATCACTCTCTTACGATGTCTCTCCGAAAAGACCGACTGGACAACCCTCCCATCCACTTTCTGAATAATCCTCTCCAAGAAGTTCTGTCACTCAAGCTTTTGGGTCTCTCTATCTGCCATGATCTTTCCTGGGAAAACCACATTTCAAATCTGGCCTCCAAAGCCAGTCGCCGACTGGGCATCCTCCGTCATGCGAAGTCCTTCCTTGGCACACCTGAGCTCCTCACCACATACAAGGCTTTCATCCGCAGCTCAATGGAATACTGCTCTCCCCTCTGGGTTGGTGCTCCTGCCTCACACCTAGCTCGTCTTCACGCTGTTGAAACCAAAGCATTCAGAATCATTGGAATCTCCCGCGATGAAGCTAACTCCAAGGGCCTCTCACTCACTCACCGCAGGCAGGTTGGTGGTCTTTCCATCTTCTACCGACTCCTCTCTGGCCTTGCCCCCCCAGCTCTCTCTGGGCTCTGTCCCGCAAATATTCCTACAGGTCGCACAAGATCTGCCTGCAACCCTCTTATGGTCAAACTGCCAAAATCAATACTCTCTGCTCACCTTCACTCCTTCATTCCTCTTTTCTCCCGCCTCTGGAACAAACTCCCTCACTCTCTTCAATCCCACTCCACCCTCCAGGTCTTTAAAACAGCTGTTCACCACCATCTCTTATCTTCCCCCATCCAAAACCTTGAGCTTTTCTACCCCCGCTAATTTCACCCCAATTCCACTTTTTTGAAATACCAACTTCTGTCCTGGAAGTCATTGGTGTCCTTGTGTTTTATACTTCTCCCTCCACCCCCCCCCCCCCTTCCCATGCCTCCTCCCCCCAAGCCCTCTCCCTTCCACACATCTCCCTGCTCTCAAATGTTGTGTTTGTGTGCTTCACCTTCTCTCCCCATCTTGTTTTCCGCTCCCGCTTTTTGTGTGTTTTGTTTGTCTGGTTGATTTGTTTGTGAAGTAAATGTTAGCTCTTTCACGAGCCTCGATTCAGTATACAAAAAACAAAAAAAATACAAAAAAAAAAAAAAACAAACAAAAAAAACGTGAAAATACAATGCCCATCTGCCATCATAGTGAAAACACAATGCCCATCTACCTTCATAGTGAAAACACAATGCCCATCTACCTTCATAGTGAAAACACAATGCCCATCGACCTTCATAGTGAAAACACAATGCCCATCTACCTTCAAAGTGAAAACACAATGCCCATCTACCTTCAACGTGAAAACACAATGCCCATCTACCTTCATAGTGAAAACACAATGCCCATCTACCTTCATGGTGAAAACACAATGCCACTCTACCTTCATAGTGAAAACACAATGCCCATCTACCTTCATAGTGAAAACACAATGCCCATCTACCTTCATAGTGAAAACACAATGCCCATCTACCTTCATGGTGAAAACACAATGCCCATCTACCTTCATAGTGAAAACACAATGCCCATCTACCTTCATAGTGAAAACACAATGCCCATCTACCTTCAAAGTGAAAACACAATGTCCATCTACCTTCAACGTGAAAACACAATGCCCATCTACCTTCAAAGTGAAAACACAATGTCCATCTACCTTCATAGTGAAAACACAATGCCCATCTACCTTCATAGTGAAAACACAATGCCCATCTACCTTCATAGTGAAAACACAATGCCCATCTACCTTCATCATGAAAACACAATGCCCATCTAACTTCATCGTGAAAACACAATGCCCATCTACCTTCATAGTGAAAACACAATGCCCATCTACCTTCATCGTGAAAACACAATGCCCATCTACCTTCATCGTGAAAACACCATGCCCATCTCCCTTCATCGTGAAAACACAATGCCCATCTACCTTCATAGTGAAAACACAATGCCCATCTACCTTCATCATGAAAACACAATGCCCAGCTACCTTCATCGTGAAAACACAACGCCCATCTCCATCGTGAAAACACAATGCCCATCTACCTTCATAGTGAAAACACAATGCCCATCTACCTTCATCATGAAAACACAATGCCCATCTACCTTCATCATGAAAACACAATGCCCATCTACCTTCATCATAGTGAAAACACAATTCCCATTTCCTTCATGGTGAAAACACAATGCCCATCCACCATCATAGTGAAAACACAATGCCCATCTACCTTCATAGTGAAAACACAATGCCCATCTACCGTAATAGTGAAAACACAATGCCCATCTACATTCATAGTGAAAACACAATGCCCATCTACCTTCATAGTGAAAACACAATGCCCATCTACATTCATCATTAAAAAACACAATGCCCATCTACCTTCATCATGAAAACACAATGCCCATCTAACTTCATCGTGAAAACACAATGCCCATCTACCTTCATAGTGAAAACACAATGCCCATCTACCTTCATCGTGAAAACACAATGCCAATCTGCCTTCATCGTGAAAACACAATGCCCATCTACCTTCATAGTGAAAACACAATGCCCATCTACCTTTATCGTGAAAACACAATTCCCAACTACCTTCATAGTGAAAACACAATGCCCATCTATCTTCATCGTGAAAACACAATGCCCATCTACCTTCATAGTGAAAACACAATGCCCATCTACCTTCATTGTGAAAACACAATGCCCATCTACCTTCATAGTGAAAACACAATGCCCATCTACCTTCATCGTGAAAACACAGTGCCCATCTACCGTCATCGTGAAAACACAATGCCCATCTACCTTCATCGTGAAAACACAATGCCCATCTACCTTCACAGTGAAAACACAATGCCCATCTACCTTCATAGTGAACACACAATGCCCATCTACCTTCAGAGTGAAAACACAATGCCCATCTAACTTCATCGTGAAAACACAATGCCCAGCTACCTTCATAGTGAAAACACAATGCCCATCTACCTTCATCATAGTGAAAACGCAACACCCATCTACCTTCATTGTGAAAACACAATGCCCATCTACCTTCAGAGTGAAAACACAATGCCCATCTTCCTTCATCGTGAAAACACAATACCCATCTCCCTTCATCGTGAAAACACAATACCCATCTACCTTCATAGTGAAAACACAATGCCCAGCTACCTACATCATAGTGAAAACCCAATGCCCATCTGCCTTCATAGTGAAAAGACAATGCCCATCTACCTTCATCATAGTGAAAACACAATGCCCATCTACCTTCATCATAGTGAAAACACAATGCCCATCTACCTTCATCATGAAAACACAATGCCCATCTACCTTCATAGTGAAAACACAATGCCCATCTACCTTCATAGTGAAAACACAATGCTCATCTACCTTCATAGTGAAAACACAATGTCCATCTACCTTCATAGTGAAAACACAATGCCCATCTACCTTCATCGTGAAAACACAATACCCATCTACCTTTATCGTGAAAACACAATGCCCATCTACCTACATTATAATGAAAACACAATGCCCATCTACCTTAATAGTGAAAACACAATGCCCATCTACCTTCATAGTGAAAACACAATGCCCATCTACCTTCATCATAGTGAAAACACAATGCCCATCTACCTTCATCATGAAAACACAATGCCCATCTACCTTCATAGTGAAAACACAATGCCCATTGTTACGTGTTCCTCTACGATCTCCTGGTCTCGGTACACCTCCGAACCCCGAGAGGAGCCACGGCAGAAAAATATGTTACTCTGTGTTAGAAGTCAATAGTGAAACCACACCAATGATTATAAATGAACAAATAATATATTGAAAATCACACAGGAATAACGGTACAACAAATGGCAATTAAGAGTGCACTCTATATACCATCAATAAAGTCAGATAACTCACTGCGCTCCCAGCGAGTGAAACGGACACTCCTCAATTTCTCTATAACCCTTTCCAAGGCGAATGTGATTCGCTCCAGCGGTCGCGAGAACGATATCCAGTCGAAGCCCGAATCTCGCTCTCCAGTCGATATTCGAATCGCGTACAGTTGACAACGGTGATCGCCCCGCCGAAACTGTACAACGGTGCTCTTCAGATGGGCACCTTCACCGCTCACTCAGTGTACCGCAACATAATTGGAGACGAAGCGGTCGCACATAATCGGTTTTCTTCACTATCTCATAATCTGCAAATTGCTCAATCGGTAAAGCCGAATAAATATCCTGAGCTTTACCCACCAGAACACTTTGCACTAACATGGTCCAGGACTCCTCCGGCCATTTTAGCATTCGAGCCACTTTCTCAAAGTGTAAAAAAAAACTTGGCTACCTCCTTTTCATTGAAGAGTGGAACCAGCCTAACATGTCTGCCAACATCCCAGGTGTTCTGACTAGGTGTCGAACCAGTCAGCATGGATGGTACCTCTCCCGGTTCTTTCATTAAATCCAGCTCCTATAATTTAATTTCCTGCTGAAGCGCCGAGTCCCGTTCCCTTAACTCCCTTTCGGCTTTTCTCTCCTCTGCTTTTTTCTCTTGTAACCTTTCCTCGAGATCTCTTGCAGCTCTCCTTTCCTCTGCCTTTTTCTCTTCTAACCTTTCCTCGAGTTCTCTTGCAGCTCTCCTTTCCTCTGCTTTTTTCTCTTCTAACCTTTCCTGGAGTACTCTTTCCTGTGTTTTTAACCTTTCCTGGCTCTGCAATTGCATCTCCATTTTTTGGAGCTCCACATTGTCTTGTTCTTCTGGTAACCAATCCAAGGCTCCCTCTTTCCATGTTCCTAGTTCCACCATAGATCCTATCACCACTGTCTGCATCTCTGTTTTCTTCATTTTAGCTCGGACCTCCAAGCTAAAATGTTTGGCCAATATCAAGAGTTCCGATTTTAGTAACGCTCGGAACTGTGCCTCATTAGGGGTCACTGCAAACTTCTCTGCGTCAAACTCCATGGTGATTATCCGTTAGCACCTGTTAACCTTCACACAAGAAATGTAAAAAAAAAAAATTTGTTTGTTTTTTGAAAAGTTTTGGGAATGTTGGAAAATATTCCAAAATTGGAAAATTTGGGAATGCTAGGGAATTCTATCCCTGGATGAGCCCCCAATTTCTGTTACGTGTTCCTCTACGATCTCCTGGTCTCGGTACACCTCCGAACCCCGAGAGGAGCCACGGCAGAAAAATATGTTACTCTGTGTTAGAAATCGATAGTGAAACCACACCAATGATTATAAATGAACAAATAATATATTGAAAATCACACAGGAATAACGGTACAACAAATGGCAATTAAGAGTGCACTCTATATACCATCAATAAAGTCAGATAACTCACTGCGCTCCCAGCGAGTGAAACGGACACTCCTCAATGTCTACATAACCTTTTCCAAGGCGAATGTGATTCGCTCCAGCGGTCACGAGAACGATATCCAGTCAAAGCCCCAATCTCGCTCTCCAGTCGACATTCGAATCGCGTACAGTTGACAACGGTGATCGCCCCGCTGAAACTGTACAACGGCGCCCTTCAGAGGGGGAACCTTCACCGCTCACTCAGCGAACCGCAACGTAATTGGAGACGAAGCGGTCGCACACACACATCCCCGACAAACGGTAGGATGGTGGGGTGAAGATGACGCTAGGCAAAACCTTTGTAGGTGTCCGAAGCGTGGGGTTCAAAATGGCCAACGGCTCTTACTTGAGCCGATGCGACTAGGTGAGGATTCATCGAAATCTTAGCGCCCAAATCTGACGACGCAGATTTTCCACTCCAGCGATAAATCCTATCGCCGGATGTCCCTTCAAGGAACTCAAAATTCCCTCGCGACTTTCGGTAGACCAGACTCGCTATGGAGCCTTGACGTCACGCGTCTTCTCCAACTTTGCTCGTGCCGCCTCTTCCTCTTCACCTCCTCCTTCCGGTTCGGTTTCCTGTATCATTTCAAGTTAACCTTTTAAACTTTAGATAGCTGTTCCTGAATAATAAACCTTTTGAGAATAATAATAGTATCTAATATCAGAAATATGTCAAGTGGGTGAAAACCACAACAGCGGAGGCGATGAATCCGTAACACCATCTACCTTCATAGTGAAAACACAATGCCCATCTACCTTCATAGTGAAAACACAATGCCCACCTACCTTCGTCGTGAAAACACAATGCCCATCTACCTTCATCGTGAAAACACAATGCCCATCTACCTTCATAGTGAAAACACAATGCCCATCTACCTTCATAGTGAAAACACAATGCCCATCTGCCATCTACCTTCATAGTGAAAACACAATGCCCATCTGCCATCTACCTTCATAGTGAAAACACAATGCCCATCTGCCATCTACCTTCATAGTGAAAACACAATGCCCATCTACCTTCATAGTGAAAACACAATGCCCATCTACCTTCATAGTGAAAACACAATGCCCATCTACCTTCATAGTGAAAACACAATGCCCATCTACCTTCATAGTGAAAACACAATGCCCATCTACCTTCATAGTGAAAACACAATGCCCATCTGCCATCTACCTTCATAGTGAAAACACAATGCCCATCTTACTTCATAGTGAAAACACAATGCCCATCTACCTTCAATAAAATCACCAATTTCCTCTTTTCTTCTTTAACGGCCAAAACTGTTCCCGCATTCTTGTGGCGTTGGCAGGGGAAATATTTTGGCAGGAATTCGTAAATTGTTCAGGGTGCCGTCGATAGCTCGCCTACTCTTGGAATCACCACCCCGAGTTCACAATCACCACTCCGAGTCCACAATCACCACTCCGAGTCCACAATCACCACTCCGAGTCCACAATCACCACTCCGAGTCCACAATCACCACTCCGAGTCCACAATCACCACTCCGAGTCCACAATCACCACTCCGAGTCCACAATCACCACTCCGAGTCCACAATCACCACTCCGAGTCCACAATACACCACCCCGAGTCCACAATCACCACTCCGAGTCCACAATCACCACTCCGAGTCCACAATCACCACTCCGAGTCCACAATCACCACTCCGAGTCCACAATCACCACTCCGAGGACACAATAAACCACTCTGAGTTCACATTAAACCACTCCGAGTACACAATACACCTCTCCGAGTACACAATACACCACTCCGAGTACACAATACACCACTCCGATTACACAATACACCACTCCGATTACACAATACACCACTCCGAGTACACAATACACCACTCCGAGTACACAATACACCACTCCGAGTACACAATACACCACTCCGAGTACACAATACACCACTCCGAGTACACAATACACCACTCCGAGTACACAATACACCACTCCGTGTACACAATACACCACTCAGAGTACACAATACACCACTCAGAGTACACAATACACCACTCAGAGTACACAATACACCACTCCGAGTCCACAATCACCACTCCGAGTCCACAATACACCACCCCGAGTCCACAATCACCACTCCGAGTCCACAATCACCACTCTGAGTCCACAATCACCACTCCGAGTCCACAATCACCACTCCGAGGACACAATAAACCACTCTGAGTACACATTAAACCACTCCGAGTACACAATACACCTCTCCGAGTACACAATACACCACTCCGAGTACACAATACACCACTCCGATTACACAATACACCACTCCGATTACACAATACACCACTCCGAGTACACAATACACCACTCCGAGTACACAATACACCTCTCCGAGTACACAATACACCACTCCGAGTACACAATACACCACTCCGATTACACAATACACCACTCCGATTACACAATACACCACTCTGAGTACACAATACACCACTCCGAGTACACAATACACCACTCCGAGTCCACAATTACCACTCCCAGTGCACAATACACCACTCCGAGTACACAATACACCACTTCGAGTACACAATACACCACTCCGAGTACACAATACACCACTCCGAGTACACAATACACCACTCCGAGTACACAATACACCTCTCCGAGTACACAATACACCACTCCGAGTACACAATACACCACTCCGAGTACACAATACACCACTCCGAGTACACAATACACCACTCCGAGTACACAATACACCACTCCGAGTACACAATACACCACTCCGAGTACACAATACACCACTCCGTGTACACAATACACCACTCAGAGTACACAATACACCACTCAGAGTACACAATACACCACTCAGAGTACACAATACACCACTCAGAGTGCACAATACACCACTCAGAGTATACAATACACCACTCCGAGTGTAGAATAAATAAATAAATGCACATACTGTATCTGTAAATCATTGTTCATGACAATAACTCATTCCATGGAAATACCTGTCTGTGATTATAAGTAAAAATAACAACATTTTTCTGCTTTTACTACTAAAGTGCATGTTGTATCACAATTACCATCGAGTGTGTTTTATGTACATGCACGATGCACCTTTGCTCTTTACACAGCTGCAGACTTCAATGATCCCTTTGTGTATAATGGCCAAATATCAGGTATTCTACCCTTTAGATAGGCATACAAAATAAACCAAATAGAAACAGATTTTAAAATTTGTCTTCATGCAATGTCTGCTCAGATAATAAATTGCTGCATAGTCCTAATAATGACGTAAGAAGTTACTCGCACTGTGCAACCTGGCAGCGCACAGCGATGTGACGTCAGCACGCAGCGATCGGTGACGTCAGCACGGGGCGGTTTCGCACTCACACGGCACTTGACAGTGATGAATTGGTTCCTCGTCCCACCATTGAACGCGGTTCGCTTTTAGCGGCGGCTCCGAGTGCCCATGATATTGCCGACTGGCCATGATGGATGGTGCTCGTCACTGCTACCTGATTTCCCCGCCAGCCGCGCCCCTAACAAGACCCCCTCTCCATCTTGAGCGCTGCAGGTCCTCTCCTGCGTGATACCTTACACAGACATCTTGTTTGTTCAGTGTTGGACTCCAGCGTGTCTCCTTTTTTTTTTACCGAAGGTTATGTTTTCACCCCTATTTGTCTGTAAGCACAATATATCTCAAAAAGTTGTGGACGATTCGGACGAAACTTGGTGGACAGGTTGGGTATGTGATAAAGACGAATCACTTTGATTTTAGTGAAGATCTGGATCCAGATCCAGGAATTTTAAAGTGACTTTTCACAATTGAGAGATATTGGGGAAAAACGATATAGAGCACAATATCTCAAAAAGTTGTGGACGAATTTGGACGAAACTTGGTGGACAGGTTTGTGTGTGTGACAAGGATGAATTGACTCGGTTTTGGTGAAGATCGGGATCCAATAATTTTTTCCAATGATTTTTCACCATTGAGAGATATCGGACAAAAAACGATATAGAGCACGATATCTCAAAACGATATCGAGTACGATATACAGTGCGTATCAAAAAAAAGGTAATCCGAATTCAAGGGGTTAATATGCAAAGGTTATTTAGTTTGACAATTTACATGTCGTTTACCAATTATCTGGAGATCCTCAGCTTTCAATTGATGCCTTTCATGCATCATTGCTGTCACACATGACCGAGTACATGTTCATTGAAAATGACAAGTTCAAATCGCATTTTTACAAGTTTGGCTAATCGGTGCAAGACAGTTTGAAATGGATGCATTACTTGTTGACTGCCAAGTTGATTATGTAAAATTGTTAAGCTGGTCTGGTAATCGTCGGTTGTGGCATCCTTTGTTTAAGATGGGTATTTAAGATGGGCCTACAGTGTATGGGTTTAGAGACAGTCTGAGTCATTGAAAAGATGGTTCAACTTACGACTGAACAGCGGACCTTCGTGGTTACAACCTTTCACCAAACTGGAAGTTTGCAGTGAACTCATGATGCGTTCAGGGAACGTTTCCCAGAACGGGAGCCTCCAGCAGCCAAAACCATCTGGGTGAATGTTAGAAAATACCAAGAGCATGGCACTAGCCTCAACCGCAACAAGGGAAATTCTGGTAGGAGGTGCACTGGGCAATCGGAAATGAACATTGCAGCAGTAAGGCAGCAAGTTTTGGAGCATCCTAGGGATACCAGCGCAAGACAAAATGGGATGGGATTGCCTTTGGCAACATTCAACCGAATCACAAGACTGGACCTCCACCAACATCCATATCGGATTCACATCCGGCATCATCTTACGCCAGGGCATTTTGCCAGGAGGCTGGTGCTTGCCGGATGGTTGATAGCACGTTGCGAAGCAGATGTCAATTTCCTGCGGTGTTTCGTTATCGGCGACGAAGCTGCTTTCGCCATGGACGGCAAGGTCAATACCCATAATGTTCTTGAATATGCACCGACAGGACAACCCCCGGAATTTAATTTTGACACCAACATGAATCGACAAAAGTGGACTGTTTGGTTGGGACTTTGTGGAAGGGGTCAGGTGATTGGACCATTTTTCTTTCAAAACAATGTCAATGGTAACAGGTATCTGCAGATGATCAATGATGAAGTTTTACTGCAGCTGGAGGAGACCTTTGAGCGACAGGTTCGTGGTGTCTTCAGATATCTCTGGTGGGCCCAAGACGGCGCCCCAGCACATCGTCTTATTGCTGTCCGAGATCGACTGAGGGAACTCTCTGGAGACCGAGTCATCGCCCTCAACCATGCAGTGGAATGGCCGCCAAGATCACCTGACCTCACACCATGTGATTATTTCCTTTGGGGACATTTAAAGAACAAGGTGTTCGTATCTCCTCCCTGTGATCTTGACGAATTGCAGGGCCGTATTTGACATAAAGTGGATTTTTTTTTTTTTTTTTGTATACAAGATCGAGGCTCGTGAAAGAGCGAACACTAATCACACAGAAAGACAAACCGACACATAAAACATATAACATCAGGAGCGGTAGACAAGATGGGGAGAGAGGGGGAAGGACACAAACACAACATTTGAGAGCAGGGACCGAGAGACATGGAGACATCGAGAGATCTGTGGGAGGGAGAGGGCTTTGGGGGGCGGGGAGCCATGGGAAGGGGAGGGGGTGGGAGAGGGATAAAACATATGGACACTGCCAGGATTTTCAAGAAAGAAGTTGGAATTTCAAACAAGGTGGATCTGGGGTGAATTAGTGGGGGTAGAAAAGATCAAGGTTTTGGATGGGGGAAGATAAGAGATGGTAGTGAACAGCTGTTTTAAAGACCTGGAGGGAGGAGTGGGATTGAAGGGAGTGTGGGAGTTTGTTCCACAGGCGGGAGAAAAGAGGAATGAAAGAGTGAAGGTGAGCAGAGAGCCGAGATTTCGGCAGTTTAACCATCAGAGGGTTGCTGGCAGATCTTGTGCGACCTGTAGGAATATTTGGGGGACAGAGCACAGAGAGAGCTGGGGGAGCAAGGCCGGAGAGGAGTCGGTAGAAGACAGAAAGACCACCTACCTGCCTGCGGTGAGTGAGTGAAAGGCCCTCAGAGATAGCTTCATCGCGGGAGATTCCAATGATTCTGAAAGCTTTGGTTTCAACAGCGTGAAGCCGAGCTTGGTGCGAGGCAGGAGCACCGGCCCATAGGGGAGAACAGTATTCCAATGAGCTGCGGATGAAAGCCTTGTATGTGGTGAGGAGCTCAGGTGTGCCTAGGAAGGACTTCGCACGACGGAGGATGCCCAGTCGCAATGCGCAATGACCCGGCTATGGTGAGACGAGCAGTTCAGGGCATGCTCCGCTGCTGTGAGCTTTGTGTTGAAAGGGGAGGTGGACCTGTTGAAGGTGTGTGTACCTAAAGGCCAATCATTCCTGAGAAAAGTTCACATGTGACGTTCATTTTGCACCAATTATCCTGACTGGCTTGCATCGATTAGCCAAACTTGTAAAAATGCGATTTGAACTTGTCATTTTCGATGAACATGTACTCGGTCATGTGTGACAGCAATGATGCATGGAAGGTATCAATGGAAAGCTGAGGATCTCCTCTTAATTAGTAAACCACATGTAAATTGTCAAAATAAATAACCTTTGCATATTAACCCCTTGAATTCGGATTACCTTTTTTTTTGATACGCACTGTAGAGCACAATATCTCAAAACGATATAGAGCACGATTTCGAGCACTATATCTCAAAACGTTATCTCAAAACGATATAGAGCACGATATCTCAAAACGATATAGAGCACGATATATAGCACGATATCTCAAAACGATATAGAGCACGATATCTCAAAACGATATAGAGTACGATATCTCAAAACGATATAAAGCACGATATCTCAAAACGTTATGGAGCACGATATCTCAAAACGATATGGAGCACGATATCTCAAAACGATATAGAGCACGATATCTCAAAACGATATAGAGCACGATAGCTCAAAACGATATAGAGCACGATATCTCAAAACGATGTAGAGTACGATATCTCAAAACGATATAAAGCACGATATCTCAAAACGATATGGAGCATGATATCTCAAAACGATATAGAGCACGACATCTCAAAACGATATAGAGCACGATATCTCAAAACGAAATAGAGCACGATATCTCAAAACGATATAGAACACGATGTCTCAAAACGATATCGAGCACGATATCTCAAAACGGTATAGAGCACGATGTCTCAAAACGATATAGAGCATGATACCTCAAAACGATACAGAGCACGATATCTCAAAACGATATGGAACACGATATCTCAAAACGATACGGAGCACGATATCTCAAAACGATATGGAGCACGATATCTCAAAACGATACAGAGCACAATATCTCAAAACGATATTGTTACGGTTTTTAGAACCTTCACTTTGTAAAAGAATAATTCTTGTAAATATCCCCCTTTGTAAAGGTTGCACCCTAGTTATGCCATGTACAACACGTAGGACACCATAGGATCTTCTTTCGTTATTTCATTAGTCTATGTTTCAGTTAAGGATCTGTTTCCAATAGTTGAATCTGCGTTGTATTAATCAAATAACCTAGCCCCCTTCACAAATTCCCATTCCTATTCATTTTGTGGCTTTACCCTCTCCAAATTGTAAGGCGCGCTTTTGCCAGCAGCATTTGCTGCCGTTGAGCTAAAGCTCGCCCCAAGCCGCCATTGCCAGCAGCGTCGCTCTCTTTTGGGTTGTTCCTGCCCGCCGCCATTACGACGCGGTCAGAGTGGGAGAAAAATGGAGGAGCGGCCAGGAACACAGGCGTGGCCCCATCAACGCGTCACGAGGGGAGGTACTGATGAACCCTCGTGACCAATCCGGGCCGAGGCATGTTCACGGGTAGGCGGAGCAAAGCGGACGTGGCTTAATACGCGAAGCTTGCAATAAAAGCGCGAGCGCAAAGCCTTTTCACGGAGATGAGAGAGGGAGGATTCGGGAGATGAACGAGAGTGCAGATGCAGGGGAGATCAGCAGATGCGAGAGAACAGCGCAGAGGTGGCGAACATAAGAACATTGCGCAGAGGATCGTTTGGGATGATCGTTGTCAATACGAACTGCCGTGGTTTTGAGAGCGTTCGGCACGCTGTACGTACGCGCATTCCAGCCCCTCGCGTTTGTAAGGTCCGGTCGCGCGTTAAGCTGCCAGCCGTTCTTCACCCGCGGACCCGGAGCCTGGACCACCCCATCGCCTGGAACCATCTGCCTGGACCTTCCTCCCCTACCAGTGACCATTCCGTGTGAGTCTGTTTGTATTGTCATGGGCGTGTTATATAAGAGTGTATAAGGTTGCCCTATGTCCTTTTGTTTCCTTTCTTCTGTATATTCCCTTCTTTCGTTTCCTCTTTTAGGTAGTTAATAAATCTATTTGTTCTTCCTTCACCCTTCTTATTCTTTGGCTTCCTCTCGTCCGATCGTCATTGTCTTTTCCCCATTGAATATCGGTGGCACGATATAGGAACCGCTCAGAATCGGGTTTAGTCCTTTTGATAACGGCCTGAGTCGTGGCTCGCTTCGCTCGGCGTGTCCATTACAGCCGCGGCTCGGGCGGGGCTCATTTCCTCGCTTGCCGTGGGGCGCTGGTAGTTAGGTGGTGGGAGCGGTTGGCCTACCACCCTATTCAGCGCTGACCGGAGGTGGCGTCGTGGCTCCAGGGCCGGAGACGGCCAGCTTGGTGGATGGGGGGATTGCCCCCCCCCCTCGGTGGGGGGGGGGGCACCGTGCTCTGGGATCCGTAACAATTGGTGTCGGGGGGAAGTGGGATTGGACCCGAACTAAATTTTCTACCATCTTTAAAAAATTCGGTCAAAATTACGAGCGGCCAAAATCTAGTATTAACATCCAAATTGAGTCGTGCCATGGATACCCAAGGCGATCGGATGCCGGTGGGGGAGAATGAGGAGGTAGAGGAGGGGTTTGAGTTAACCCATGACCCCAGGGAAGAGGTGGGAGAAATGGAAGAGGAGGGCAATGAGGATGTGGTATTGTGGTACTGTGGTAGAGGTGGTTGCAGGCGCGCAAAATGGCGGCACCTCACACGTGGTCACGGCAACACAAAATGGCGGCGCCTCGCACGTGGCCGCAATGAAAAATGAAGTGAAACAATGAAAAATTGCGACAATGAAAAAAGAAGTACAGAAATGAAAGAAATAAGGGACGAGGTAAGGGGGAGCAGGTGTGAATTGACCGAAAGAATGGGTGGTCACCTGAAACAAATGAAAGATGGGTTAAATAATTTGGAAAACAAAATGGGGGAGCGATTAGAGAATCAAATTGGGGGCCTAGAGGCCAAATTGGTAGGATTAGAGGGCAAAGTAGGGGACCAATTGGAGGACATAAATGGCCAAGCCAAATAAATTAACGAGGGGCTAGCGAGGGACAAGGCCACGTATGAGACAAAGGAATTGGAGAGGGAGGTTAACCGCGGGTTGAGCGAGGAGGTCGCATTAGTACGCGACGAGGTAACGAGGCTAGAGGAGCGCAGGAGAAGCGAGTTGGAGCAAAGCGCAGTTACGTGGACCGGGGTAGAGATCGCGACCCGGGGTATGGGGAAGCCGGCGACCGCCGAGGTATAAAAGATAATTTTATTAGAGCCGGCGGTCGTCGAGAATAAAGAAAAGGAAATTATAGTCGAAATTGGAATGGAAGAGACGCCGGACTTAGAAGAGCACTCGCGGGGTGAAGAAATGGAATATGCCCAAAGTCTGGATTCGCATCGTGATGCCGTGCTTAACCTGAATGAAAGTTTGCAGGTGGTGTTGGAGCGAGGAAGAAGAATCCCGAAGGTGAGTCGGGCTGTATATGGAGCTAAGAGATTTTTCGGAAAAGTGTTTTGCGCAAAAAGAATTTTCGCGCGCTTGGGATCGAGACAGCACCCGGGCATTTGTGGAAGGTCCCTTGCGCGGGGTGTGAGTAGAAATGGCGCACGTGTGCGAATGGCGCCGGAGCGAGAGTGTGATACAGAGTGCGAGAGCGAACTGTGATAACTCGACTACCCTTCACAATAGACACCCTGGGATCTTTAAGGTTCATCCTGCATCTGGCAAATAAAATACATTTACTTCTTCATGCAGGTGTATGAATCAAATTGGCACCCCTTTATATGAACTTTTCTAGAGCATTACTTGGTTCCTCCTAAGAACAAAATGGTAGTACAGCATGCACAACAGATTTTTTGAATGTCCCTTCTTTCCTATTGTTCGACATTTTCTATAAGCTAGGGAATGTCCCCTCTTTTCTCTACTTTTCCACATGACACTTACCCTTATATAAAGGGGCCTTTTTCCATGACCAATCAGCCTTCTCCCAATTATCAGCAAAGTCATGGAATCCATCATTGCTTCAGATATGAAATCTTTCCTCTTCTCCAATGGCTTGATCTCTGATCATCAATTTGGTTTCAGACCTGGTCACTCTACTCTGGACATGCTGCTTCTGCTTTCTCAACAATGGATGGAGGTCCTCAATGACAAACAGGAAATTGGAGCTGTCTCCCTTGACATATCACGTGCCTTCGATACGGTCTGGCACCCCGCTCTGCTCACCAAACTCTCCTCTTTTGGTATCCATGGAAATCTCCACGCATGGCTGGCGGACTTCCTCTCTAGTTATAGTCAACGTGTGGCCCTGAATGGGTTTCTCTCATCTCCTCCTCCTGTTCAGGCTGGAGTTCCCCAAGGCAGTGTTCTGGGCCATGTGCTTTTTCTGGTCTTCATCAATGATCTCTCTGACTCTCTTGAAAATCCTCTCGATCTTTTTGCTGATGAGTCTACTCTCTGTCGCTCCATTCTTCATCCCTCAGATCGGCAGTCTGCAGCCTTCTCACTCTCTGCAGACCTGGACAAAATCACAGACTGGGCAAACAAGTGGAACATGTCTTTCAATCCTGACAAATCTCACACTCTTACGATGTCTCTCCGAAATGACTGCCTAGACAACCCTCCCATCCACTTTCTGAATAATCCTCTCCAAGAAGTTCTATCACTCAAGCTTTTGGGTCTCACTATCTGCCATGATCTTTCCTGGGAAAACCACATTTCAAATCTGGCCTCCAAAGCCAGTCGCCAACTGGGCATCTTGCGTCGTGCGAAGTCCTTCCTTGGCACACCTGAGCTCCTCACCACATACAAGGCTTTCATCCGCAGCTCAATGGAATACTGCTCTCCCCTCTGGGCTGGTGCTCCTGCCTCACACCTAGCTCGTCTTCACGCTGTTGAAACCAAATCATTCAGAATCATTGGAATCTCCCGCGATGAAGCTAACGCCAAGGGCCTCTCACTCACTCACCGCAGGCAGGTTGGTGGTCTTTCCGTCTTCTACCGACTCCTCTCTGGCCTTGCCCCCCCAGCTCTCTCTGGGCTCTGTCACGCAAATATTCCTACAGGTCGCACAAGATCTGCCTGCAACCCTCTTATGGTTAAACTGCCAAAATCAAGACTCTCTGCTCACCTTCACTCCTTCATTCCTCTTTTCTCCTGCCTCTGGAACAAACTCCCTCACTCTCTTCAATCCCACTCCACCCTCCAGGTCTTTAAAACAGCTGTTCACCACCATCTCTTATCTTCCCCCATCCAAAACCTTGATCTTTTCTATCCCCGCTAATTTCACCCCAATTCCACTTTTTTGAAATACCAACTTCTGTCCTGGAAGTCCTTGGTGTCCTTGTGTTTTATACTTCTCCCACCCCCCCCCCCCTCCCTTCCCACGCCTCCTCCCCCCAAGCCCTCTCCCTCCCACACATCTCCCTGCTCTTAAATGTTGTGTGCTCTCAAGTGTTTGTGTGCTTCCACTTCTCTTGTCTTCCGCTCCCTCTTTTTATATATTTTGTTTGTCTGGTTGATTTGTTTGTGAAGTAAATGTCAGCTCTTTCACGAGCCTCGATTCAGTATACAAAAAAAATCAAAAAAATCTTCTTTTAGCCCCTCCTGAATGGTGCTCCGCCACCACTTTATGTCTGACTTCTTGGGAAAGCCTATTGGTCTTCATGCTTGCCTTGTTGGTTAACCAAGTGAGTTGCACCTTAAAACTCCTTGGATAAGTGGGAAGCTTATTTATGAAGTTAAAGCACTGATTACATACATGTGAAACCTATTACACATATTTTGTGTCTTTTCAAACAAATAATTTGCTCCTGAAAAGTGATTTTGGGTTAATTAGGCATTGGGGTTGAATACTTATCTGAGAATCAACTGATTTTCTTTGTTAATTTAACTCAATCACATTGTATCTGCATCTTTTTTAGCTTTATCACTTTGGAGTAGTTTGTGAAGACTCTATATATTAAATTTGATTTGAAACCATCATGAAATAAGCTCAGGTGCCATAAAAATGTAAAACTTTGGAGGGAGTGAATACTTCTGCCAGCCACAGTAAACATCTCTGATGGTACAACCCCTCTAGGCCTGATCGGTATAATCTCCACAATTGGAACTTTCGCTTTGCCACTTAACCCCAAAGAGGGAATCTTCTTCTGTACGGATTTTGTCTCGTCATTTACACATATTCCCAACTGAACCTCCACACGGGATTCCAAACAGTGTAGAACTTGTGGCGGCAAAAATGCAAATGGCGTCTTCTGTCATCCATCCGGCAAGCTGGGAGCAACATTTCACATTTATTGCCACATCTGATGCAATTTAAGTGCTCTAATGGCGGCGAGGTGCTCCATTTGAACTGTTTGTCCTATATATTGTGACAGTTCTGAGAGTGTAAATATACCATAAGGTTAAAGGTTTGCCCCCATAGTTAGTCCACAAGCAACACGTAGGCCACCTTAGAACATTAGTTATGTCATAGTATGTGTGAGGATAAGGCCATTTCCACTCGTGATACCTGCGTTGTGTAAAATAAATAAGTATAGGCCCCGTTCATTTTGCGGCCACCCTCCAATCGACCTCGTTGGGCAGCATCCATCCCGCGCCCCATTCGGCTAATCCACCTCATTTGTAACGCGTTGGGCCGGCAGCGTTAGCTGCCAGCTGCTCGCTCAAACTAGTCGGGTGGCCACGAGGTGGGCCGGAAAAGGCGGAGGAGTGCGAGGTCAGGGTGTGGCCGCGTCAAGCAGCACGTCAAAGGCGGAGATGGTAAGAGCCAACAACCAACCAGGGCTCGGTGGGCATGGCTTAAGAGGGCGTGGTAAGGGCGCATCCAGCAAATGCTGGAAGGTTCACTGCAAAGGCTATATAAGCGCCTGCACAAAGCCCTTGGAAGGACTCGTGAAGAAAGCGCATTGTAAAGAGGACTTACAGAGGGAGCTTGTGCTGAAAAGGACTGCGCGGAAGAGGGCTTTGTGGAAGAACTGCAAGGGATCGCGCTCTGTGAGAGGACTCCTGCGGGAGAGGCGCTTTGCAGCGAACTGTATTGGGAGCGCATATAAAGCCCGGTTCATTTATTACGTACGCGGCTGAGCGGCGAAGTAACCGCCAGCCAGCCTACCTTTCGCCCCGCATTTAACCTCGTAATTGTCCGCTCCGCATCAACGACCTGCGGGGAGCTTCTGCCGCCCTGACCATCTGCTCCGTGGTACGAGTCGGGGACCGGAGTGAACTGCCTGGACGCCATCATCCCTGGACCATCAACCCGAACATCTACATCCCCATGTGAGTGTGTCTGAGTGTGAAACGGGCCCGTGTCCTGGGATAAGTTAAGACTGTATAAGCTTCACTGTGTGTTCTTCTGCTCCTTCCTGTACAAATTGTAAATAAACCAATCTGTTCTTCCTGTCTTTCCTGATTCGACCGTATCAGTGTTTTCCTCTATTGGGTAAGCGTGGCACGATTCGGAACGGCTCAGATCGGGTTTAGTTCTTGTTAATGGCTTGGATCATGGCTCGCTATCGCTCGGCTTTCCACTTATAACCGTGATTCGGGCGGGGTTATTTCCTTGCTTCCTGGGAGGCGTTGGTAATTAGGTAATAGGAATTCGGCCTACCGCCCTATTCAACGAAGGAACGTCATAGCCCCGGATCACGTCGGCTAGTAAAAGACAAGGGGACTAATCCCCCCTTGGTAAGGGGAAAGGCCGACCAGGAGATCCGCAACAATTGGTGTCAGAGAAGTGGGATTGGACCCGAAGTGCGCCAAATGCACTCAAAATTACGAGCGGCCGAAATTTTATTAAAAAACCAAATTAAATCGTGCCATGGATAACCAAGACGGTCGGATGCCGGTGGGGGTAGAAGATGAGGAGGTAGAGGAATTAGAATCAACCCAGGACCCCCGGGAAGAAGTGGGAGAAATGGAGGATACAATTGATGAGGGTGCAGCAGTAGGGGTGGCAGGGGAAGAAAATGGCGGCACCTCGCACATGGCAGCGAGGGCCGCGCACGCTGCGCAAGTAAGGGTGATGGATATGCAATCCTTCATTGCGCAATTCATGGCAGAAATGAGAGAGATGGGGATCAAATCAAAAAGGGAAATAATTGACGCCCAAAATAATGACATGAATATAATAAATGGGAGAATGGACATCCAAGAGAAAAAGATGGATGCGCAAAGTAACCAATTGAAAGTAGAGGGGGACAAATCAAGGACAGAAATGAAAGAATTGGAAAACAAGATGGGGGGCCAAATGAAGGAAATGGGGGTCCAAATGAAGGAAATGATCCTAGCAACTACAGACCTCCATGCTCAGCGTCGACGAGTCTGGCATTTCACTCAGGCCGACTGGCACGGTCTTCAAGCAGCCATCAATCATCTGGACTGGTCTCCCATCTCCACTGCCTCTGACATCAACTCATCCTGGGAATTCTTCCAAAGTAAACTGATCTCTCTCATGCACAGATTTATCCCATCTCGCCTTCAGTTGTCTTACCCTTCCTCCCGTCCATGGTACACTGAATCTTGTGGTGAGGCTGTTGCCCTGAAACAACTTGCCTTTGCCTCTTGGAAGGCTAATCCAACTGAAGGCAATCTCAGTTCCTTCCACAAAGCTCGAAACAAGTGTGTGTCTACCCTCAGGAGTGCCAGGAAACAATATCTCTCCGTTCTCAAGACCGAACTCTCAAACCTGTCTCCTTCCTCCAAATCCTGGTGGCGTCTGGTAAAATCCGTTTCTGGTGTTTGTTCCCCCTCCATCCCCTCCCTTACCTCAAATGGCTACACAGTTGACATCGCACATGACAAAGCCGAATGCCTCAACTCTGTGTTTGCCTCAAAATCCTTAGTCCCAAACCCATCTCTCTCTGTTCCCACCTTTCCCAGTCGAACCCAACTGCTCCTGGACTCCGTGTCCTTCTCTCCTGACAAGGTGGAGGAGTTTTTGTCAAACCTCGACTCTGATTCTGCAACTGGACCAGACGGCATCAGCCCACGGGTCCTAAAATCCTGCTCTGCCGCTCTATCTCACCCTCTCTCTGTTCTTTTCACCCTATCTTTTGCGCAAGGTCAACTGCCATCTGCTTGGAAATCAGCCAACATCACCGCTTTGCACAAAAAAGGTGCAAAAACAGATCCTAGCAACTACAGACCAATCAGCCTGCTCCCAATTATCAGCAAAGTCATGGAATCCATCATTGCTTCTGATATGAAATCTTTCCTCTTCTCCAATGGCTTGATCTCTGATCATCAATTTGGTTTCAGACCAGGTCACTCTACTCTGGACATGCTGCTTCTGCTGTCTCAACAATGGATGGAGGTCCTCAATGCCAAACAGGAAATCAGAGCTGTCTCCCTTGACATATCACGTGCCTTCGATATGGTCTGGCACCCAGCTCTGCTCACCAAACTCTCCTCCTATGGTATCCATGGAAATCTCCATGCATGGCTTGCGGACTTCCTCTCTGGTCATAGTCAACGTGTGGCCCTGAATGGATTTCTCTCATCTCCCCTTCCTGTTCAGGCTGGAGTTCCCCATGGCAGTGTGCTGGGCCCTGTGCTTTTTCTGGTCTTTATCAATGATCTCTCCGACTCTCTGGAAAATCCTCTCTATCTCTTTGCTGATGACTCCACTCTCTGCCGCTCCATTCCTCTTCCCTCAGATCGGCAGTCTGCAGCCTCCTCACTCTCTGAAGACCTGGACAAAATCACAGACTGGTCAAACAAGTGGTCAAACAAGTGAGCTCCTCACCACATACAAGGCTTTCATCCGCAGCTCAATGGAATACTGTTCTCTCCTATGGGCTGGTGCTCCTGCCTCACACCTGGCTCGGCTTCAGGCTGTTGAATCCAAAGCTTTCAGAATCGTTGGAATCTCCCGCGATGAAGCTATCTCTGAGGGCCTTTCACTCACTCACCGCAGGCAGGTAGGTGGTCTTTCTGTCTTCTACCGACTCTTCTCCGGCCTTGCTCCCCCAGCTCTCTCTGTGCTCTGTCCCCCAAATATTCCTACAGGTCACACAAGATCTGCCAGCCACCCTCTGATGGTTAAACTGCCGAAATCTCGGCTCTCTGCTCACCTTCACTCTTTCATTCCTCTTTTCTCCCGCCTCTGGAACAAACTCCCACACTCACTTCAATCACACTCCTCCCTCCAGGTCTTTAAAACAGCTGTTCACCAGCATCTCTTATCTTCTCCCATCCAAAACCTTGATCTTTTCTACCCCCACTAATTCACCCCAGATCCACCTTGTTTGAAATTCCAGCTTCTTTCCTGGAAGTCCTGGCAGTGTCCATATGTTTTATACCTCTCCCACCCCCCCCCCCACTTCCACCCCCCCCTTCCATGCCTCCCCCCCAAAGCCCTCTCCCTCCCACAGTTCTCTCGATGTCTCCATGTCTCTCGGTCCCTGCTCTCAAATGTTGTGTTTGTGTCCTTCCCCCTCTCTCCCCATCTTGTCTACCGCTCCCGATGTTATTTGTTTTATGTGTCTGTTTGTCTTTCTGTGTGATTAATGTTCGCTCTTTCACGAGCCTCGATCTTGTGTAGAAAAAAAACAAAACAAAAAAACAAAAAAAACGCAAGATTGCAACTCTGCGTCGTGTCATGGGCGTGGCCAACGTGGCCTCATGCTCCCAGGTGATTGGCTAACTCGAGCTCGAGCGAGCCATAATGCGCTACGTTATGGCAAAAAATATGGATCTAAAGATGAAAGAAAAAAAAAACCTATGTGGTGTGAATGGCAATGTTCCTCGCTGAAATGTGAAAAAACGCAATCGCTTTTCGCTCTGAATTACGTGCGAACGCGTAACTGTGAGTTTATGGCGGCAAGGATGGAACATCACGTGATTGCTCTGAGCGAATCAGCGCGCTGCTCTGCCACCGGCTCAGATTCCGTGTATAATATTCCTCGCTGAAAAAAAAAATGGATCTAAAGATGAAAGAAAAAAAAACCTATGTGGTGTGAATGGCAATGTTCCTCGCTGAAATGTGAAAAAACGCAATCGCTTTTCGCTCTGAATTACGTGCGAATGCGTAACTGTGAGTTTATGGCGGCAAGGATGGAACATCACGTGATTGCTCTGAGCGAATCAGCACGCTGCTCTGCCACCGGCTCAGATTCCGTGCATAATATTCCTCGCTGAATAAAAATATGGATCTAAAGATGAAAGAAAAAAAAAACCTATGTGGTGTGAATGGCAATGTTTCTCGCTGAAATGTGAAAAAACGCAATCGCTTTTCGCTCTGAATTACGTGCGAACGCATAACTGTGAGTTTATGGCGGCAAGGATGGAACATCACGTGATCGCTCTGAGTGAATCAGCGCGCTGCTCTGCCACCGGCTCAGATTCCGTGTGTAATATTCCTCGCTGAAAAAAAATATGGATCTAAAGATGAAAAAAAAAAAAACCTATGTGGTGTGAATGGCAATGTTCCTCGCTGAAATGTGAAAAAACGCAATCGCTTTTCGCTCTGAATTACGTGCGAACGCGTAACTGTGAGTTTATGGCGGCAAGGATGGAACATCACGTGATCGCTCCGAGCGAATCAGCACGCTGCTCTGCCACCGGCTCAGATTCCGTGTATAATATTCCTCGCTGAAATGCGCTGAGGTAAATATGAATAAAAAATATGGATCTCGTCAAATATTTTTAGGTAGGCCATGTTCTTCCCAGGCTCAATGGCCATGTCTATGCCAAATATCAAGCATGTGAGCCTCTCTGTTTAGGAGTCTATCGGTAACATTACACACACACACAAACTGTGTTTTATATATATAGATGGAATTCTCTTATCTATCCAAAATATTTCTTTTCCTTTTAGTGCTTTTCTTTTATGGCGCTCAGGCACCAAAATATCGGCATCGGATCTTATCATTCAGCAATAACTGCCAGACACCCAAAGACTGGACTGCAGAAAGGGGACGACCAATAATGAGTGGGAGAGGAGGAGCCAACACGTTTCCAGCCCGGGTGAGGGTCTAAGGGTATAAAGGTGGGTGCATCTGGCAATTGCGGGGGAAATGCCTGGACTTGGCCTGAGGAGCGGCCTGGACTCGGCTCGGAGGGACCGACAGATGTGGTGCGACACGACATACCCATGCAAACAGCCATGCTTTCCTACTGCGCCTCACTTCCACAGTGAGTGTCACTTTGTCTACGGAATGGTTCACCTGCACACCCTCAACTCTAACGGTGTCCTGCCAGGCACCGGCAGATATTTCAGTCGGACTGTTAGTCGGACCTGTACTGTCTCTCTATCGTGGAATGAGTGTGGGCCCGTTAAGTTAAATAGATAAGGTTCTTGATCGTTCATTGACTGGTAGTTGGTAGAGGTAAGGAGTTCGCCTCATGAATAGTTATTCATTGCAACTGCTTCTTCCTGTATTCCAGTCCGCCGTGTGCTTTCAAAACACAAGGAAATCTGAATTGGTCTCTTCGGTGGATTCTGTTTGCCCTGGACCTGGCTTAATCTGGTGGTTTGGTTTAAATCCTGTTAACTCTTAGATACAGGCATCAAAAATCCTACATAAACGCAGCCATTGGGTCTCGGAGGCCCAACGGATGTATTCGTGTAATGTTTTAAAAAAAAAATAGATTCTTTTTCTTTCATATCCTTTTTCAATCCAAGTCGATGCTCATGGATGTGTATTTTCTCAGAAAATGTGAATCATTAATCCTATTAGTTGGAAGAATCCCATACAAGTAATGAATCCATTTTTATTTTTTTTGCAAATTTTTTTTTTGGTTTTTCAACTTTTTTTTCTCTAAAAAGTTGAGGCTCATGGAGGAGTATTTGCTCAAAAAATATGATTCACTAATCCTTTTATTTAGAATGTATATGTCCACAACTGTCAAAAATCCTACACCTATGCAGCCATCGGGCCTCGGAGGCCCCATGAATGTAGTCGTGTAAAGTTTTTTAATTTTCATATTTTTGTCACTGAATTATTTGTAACCAAGTTATAGGAGCATATAATGAGGCTCATATTAACAAAATAATGATATAACATAGTAGTACAACAACATTTATGCGGGGCCTCAAAGGCCTCAAAGGCCGGGCCTGCATTCGTGTCGGATTTTCGGGTTATAAGTGAAGAATGAAGATTTCCCCACGAGCCTGAATGAATTTTTTTTTAATGTCACTGAATTTTGTGTAAGAACATGAAAGTCGGTGAAAATGAGGCTCATTCCAAAAAAAAATTGTACAGCATAGTTTTTGCAACAAAAAAAACCTTGTGGGCCTCCGAGACCCAATCACTGCATCCAAGGGTTAAAGGTTGATTTGTGTGGGAAAGGATCACATCACGTGACCATACGTTTTGCTCTGCCCGATTAGATCGGTTAAGCGTGGTCGCCTATCGGAGGCAAGTGACTGTCACAGTCGTTTTCACATGACTCACCAGAAGAACCAGGCAACCGGAATGGACTAGTTGTTACGTGCTCCTCCCCAAACTCCGGTCACGGTGTACCTCTGAGCCCCGAGAGGAGTCACGGCAGAAAGATGTGTTATTCTGTGTGTCAAAGATCAATGGTGAAACCACACCAATTGTTACCAACAAACAAGTATTGTATTAAGATAACACAAGAATAACAGTACAATAACAATATTAATCAATTGTACAACCAATATATCATTCCTATGATGGTACCATCAGTTTCGTACAATATAACTCACTGTGCTCCAAGTGAGTGAAAATAACATTCCCAATGTCTCTGTCCCGGCTTCAAGCCAAAGTCGATCCACGCTCCAGTGATCGTCAGAACGATGTTGTATCGAGACCAGAATCCCGCTCGGTTGACAGTCACACTGCCAAAGATAGGCAAAGGTGTCCTCAAGAGGCGACTGGGAAATCACACCTTCGGGTATGGATGTTCAACGGCTCCCCACACGGCGAACCGCAAATTCCCACTCGAAATCCACGTTACACATGCAAACCAAGCTAACGGCTGGATGCGTAGAAATGGTTGGAGCGAGGTGAAAAACCTGGAGCGATGCGAAATCAGGCGCGAGGCAAAATGGCCAACGGTCCGTTCGAGATGTAACGGCACTCCAAAGATTCTCTTCGGAATCAACCGCAAAACCTATCACGCAGGTTTATCTGTCACAGCGATAACAACTCTGTCGCAGGAATCCCTTTCTCAGGAAACCCAAAGCTCGCTAGTAACCCCCGTTCACCAGCGTTTGCTCAAGACCTCCAAGCAGCTCGGCTCCTTCTCTGACCTTACTCGCTCCGCCTCCTTTTTCCTCTTCTTCCTCCTCTTCTTCTTCGTCCGGGTCCCAATCCGGTTTCCGGTTTCTTTTAAAACACTAACTTTTTTACCTTTCGAAAACAGTTATCTCTATTTCACCTAAACGATAACAATAATAGTACATGCAACCAAAAATGTTTACAGTGGATGAGAACCACAACAACAGAAGTGACGAATCCGTAATACTAGTGACTGCAGCAATACTAGTAACGGCAACTGGAATGGAGCCAAATACAGGCAAATCCTTGAGGAGAATCTGCTTCAGAGTGCAAAAGACCTTGGACTGCGGTGAAGATTTACATTCCAACAGGACAATGACCCCAAGTATGCAACATTGGAATAGCTTCAGAACAGGAACATGAAAGTCCTTGAGTGGCCCAGCCAAAGCTCAGACTTGAATCCCATTGAGAATCTGTGGAAAGACTTGAATATTGCTGTTCACCGACGCTCCCCATCCAACTTGACAGAGCTTGAGCAAATCTGCAAGGACGAATATGAGAAAGTCCCCAAATCCTGATGCGCAAAGCTGATACAGACATACCCAAGAAAACTCTAAGCTGTTATCGCTGTCAAAGATGCTTCTACAAAGTAGTGGCGGGGGGGGGGGGTGGGGGGGGGGGAGAGGAGGGAGAGGGGGGTGTTTCAGATATTTCTGTATTTCATTTAAAATTATTTTGTGGAAAATAAAAATTCCACTGATATTATGGGGTATTATGTGTAGATCAGTGACGAGAAATTAAACATAATCGATTTTAAATTCAAGCTTTAACACAACAAAATGTGAAAAAGGTCTAGGGGTGTGAATACTTTGAAGGTGCTGTGAGCATGCCCACGTCAATCATTGCAGACAGTTCCTCAATGTGATGATGCAGTGGTCCATTCTTTCTTCCCTGCCTTTAGCAGGCTCGGTTTATCCATATATTGGTTTTGGAGAGCATTCCCTTGGGTTACCTACCAGCTTCAGCCACAGTTGCCAGGCCCTTGGCGAGCTGATCGAAAGGAATGACAGAACCCCGCCCTCGGCTTTTTTTACTTTCTGTAGAACGTGTCCCTAGTTTTCTTGCGACGCCGATGGGCAGCCATTCGTACTAAAACACTCGCTATAGGCATCCATTATTCATCCCAGGCAAAAGAACGAGCGGGAAGCTCTGCTGGCGGCCATGGTCCGGCAACGTTTGCTTACCTGGAATCAGGATAGGACCTCCGGCAACTTGATCTCATGTCCTGCACATCCTTCTTCTCATAAATTACACATCTTCCTTTTGCATTTCATGAATACATATTCTATTTTAAATTGTGCCAACCCATATATATATATATATATATATATATATATATATATATATATATATATATATATATATATATATATATATATATATATATATATATATATGTGCGTCTGGTCTTTTTGCCTTTTATCGCTGCTGTCAAAGTTCTTTTCATTTGCCTCACCGGCTCTGCGAAGCAAATATACCAAACGAGCGTAATGAAGTGGCGCCGGTTAATGCCGGGGGGACGCAATTAGGGATTTTACCGGGAAAACGGATATGGGGGGAACGTGGAGGCTCGTGCCATCCATCACGCTTCGAGGGACCCTCTGACCGATATTAAAACCGCGATAATAAACTAATAAAGTCGCCTTCGCAGCCGACTTCATTAACTCCCTTTCAGGCGTTTCATATGTCTCACTTAACGTCGGCTCATCGTGGGGGTGGGAAGATTAGGGGTGGGGGGAGCGATAGGGGCGGGGCAAGGGGAGTCGGTCTGCGAGGAGTGTGGGCGGAGCTACATTATTAAATTAATTTATCCATTTCCCTGATTATTATCAACCATCTTCCACGTATCTGAAACTTTCTCGTTTGGTCTTTCGTTTTAAGCGCGTGTAAAGCGCAGTCCTAGTTGTCGGTCACATTGGACCACGTGCTCTGATCCCGTGTCCCCGTGCACCTGACCCTTGGCGGCGCCATGTAAACGCCCCGCCCTCGACCTGGCGCACCTTCACCAAGCCCGAGCCGGTGTTATGAGCTGCGCTCTGTGTATGGCGGTGATGAGTGGCCCGTTTGCGCACTATTTAATCACGCTGTGCCAGTGATATGAGCTGTCAGAGTTGGTTTCCCGCTTTCCGCCATCAGGCCGCCCGGTAGAGACGCGTTGATGCGATAATGATGAGATTGGTTGAGCGCGCGCGCGCCTATCCGCGTCCCCACGGTGCGCGCGCAGCCAACCTGCTCGACTCCCTTTGTCTACCTGTCCTACTTCTTATCTATCTATATCTTTCTATCTCTCTCTCTCTTTCTCTCTCTCTCTCATCTCGTGTTGCCGAGGGCGATCTCTTGAGAGACGGACACAGGCAGATAGACACAGAAACAGACAGAGAGAGACAGAGAGAGACAGAGACAGAGACAGAGACAGAGACAGAGACAGAGAGAGAGAGAGAGAGAGAGAGAGAGAGAGAGAGAGAGAGAGAGAGAGAGAGAGAGAGAGAGAGAGAGAGAGAGAGAGAGAGACACACATGGGGACGGGGATCAGAGATGAGATGGGAATGGGGCTGGGGATGGGGATGAGAGAGCATGGTTTAAACTCACGTGGTCCGGTCCGACCGTGTTCGCCACAATGCGTGCTTCTTCTGGGAAAAACATGGATGCATCATTCCACATTTTAGGGAATTGACCCATTATTTTTGGATCCACTCTGACCACCATCCAACATTGTAAGAGTCGAGGGTACTGCATGGCGGAGCACGCGATTGTTACACGACATGGTAAGCCGGCTATCTTACATCTCATGGGACTCCACAAAATCGTCTGAATGTTTTGAAAGCATCCACATCGTTCTTTATTCCTTCCTGATGTATAACCGCCACTGCGGTCCAACGTGGCTACAGAATTGGTGTGACGCAGAGCAGTGAAGGATTGGTTTGATGAGGTGCAGTGAAGGATTGGTTTGATGATGTGCAGTGAAGGATTGGTTTGATGAGGTGCAGTGAAGGATTGGTGTGACGCGGAGCAGTGAAGGATTGGTTTGATGAGGTGCAGTGAAGGATTGGTTTGATGATGTGCAGTGAAGGATTGGTTTGATGAGGTGCAGTGAATGATTGGTTTGATGAGGTGCAGTGAAGGATTGGTTTGATGATGTGCAGTGAAGGATTGGTTTGATGAGGTGCAGTGAAGGATTGGTGTGACGCGGAGCAGTGAAGGATTGGTTTGATGAGGTGCAGTGAAGGATTGGTTTGATGATGTGCAGTGAAGGATTGGTTTGATGATGTGCAGTGAAGGATTGGTTTGATGAGGTGCAGTGAAGGATTGGTTTGATGATGTGCAGTGAAGGATTGGTTTGATGAGGTGCAGTGAATGATTGGTTTGATGAGGTGCAGTGAAGAATTGGTTTGATGAGGTGCAGTGAAGGATTGGTTTGATGAGGTGCAGTGAATAATTGGCTTGATGAGGTGCAGTGCAGGATTGGTTTGATGAGGTGCAGTGAATGATTGGTTTGATGAGGTGCAGTAAATAATTGGTTTGATGAGGTGCAGTGAATGATTGGCTTGATGAGGTGCAGTGAATGATTGGCTTGATGAGGTGCAGTGCAGGATTGGTTTGATGAGGTGCAGTGAATGATTGGTTTGCTGAGGTGCAGTGAAGGATTGGTTTGCTGAGGTGCAGTGATGGATTGGTTTGATGAGGTGCAGTCAAGGATTGGCTTGATGAGTTGCATTGAAGGATTGGTGTGACGAGGTGTACTGAAGGATTGGTTTGATGAGATGCAGTGGAAGAATTGGTGTGATGAGGAGCAGTGGAGGCTTGGTTTGATGAGGTGCAGTAAAGGATTGGTTTGATGAGGTGCAGTAAAGGATTGGTTTGATGAGGTGCAGTGAAGGATTGGTTTGATGAGGTGCAGTGAAGGATTGGTTTGATGATGTGCAGTGAAGGATTGGTTTGATTAGGTGCAGTAAAGGATTTGTTTGATAAGGTGCAGTTAATGATTGGTTTGATTAGGTGCAGTAAAGGATTTGTTTGACGAGGTGCAGTGAAGGATTGGTTTGATGAGGTGCATTGAAGGATTGGTTTGACGCGGAGCAGTGAAGGATTGGTTTGATGAGGTGCAGTGAAGGATTGGTTTGATGAGGTGCATTGAAGGATTGGTTTGACGCGGAGCAGTGAAGGATTGGTTTGATGAGGTGCAGTGAAGGATTGGTTTGATGATGTGCAGTGAAGGATTGGTTTGATGAGGTGCAGTAAAGGATTTGTTTGACGAGGTGCAGTGAAGGATTGGTTTGATGAGGTGCATTGAAGGATTGGTTTGATAAGGTGCAGTTAATGATTGGTTTGATTAGGTGCAGTAAAGGATTTGTTTGACGAGGTGCAGTGAAGGATTGGTTTGATGAGGTGCATTGAAGGATTGGTTTGACGCGGAGCAGTGAAGGATTGGTTTGATGAGGTGCAGTGAAGGATTGGTTTGATGAGGTGCAGTGAAGGATTGGTTTGATGAGGTGCAGTGAAGGATTAGTTTGATGATGTGCAGTGAAGGATTGGTTTGATGAGGTGCAGTGAATGATTGGTTTGATGAGGTGCAGTAAAGGATTTGTTTGACGAGGTGCAGTGAAGGATTGGTTTGATGAGGTGCATTGAAGGATTGGTTTGATGAGGTGCAGTGAAGGATTGGTTTGATGAGGTGCATTGAAGGATTGGTTTGATTTTGTGGCAGTGAAGGATTAGGGTGATGAGGAGCAGTGAAGGATTGGTTTGATGAGGATCAGTGAAGGATTAGGGTGATGAGATGCAGTGAAGGATTGGTTTGATGAAGTGCAGTGAAGGATTGGTTTGATGAGGTGCAGTGAAGGATTGGTTTGATGAGGTGCAGTGAATGATTGGTTTGATGAGGTGCAGTGCATGATTGGTTTGATGAGGTGCAGTGAAGGATTGGTTTGATGAGGTGCAGTGAATGATTGGTTTGATGAGGTGCAGTGAATGATTGGTTTAATGAGGTGCATTGAAGGATTTGTGTGATGCGCAGTTGTGACTGATTAGGGTGATGAGGAGCAGTGAATGATTGGTGTGACGAGGAGCAGTGAAGGATTGGTTTGATGTGGTGCAGTGAAGGATTGGATTGATGAGGTGCAGTGAATGATTGGTGTGACGAGGAGTAAGCGCACATGTTGCCCTTTTTGTACAGATGTTGTATGATACACGAAGGTAACGCTCTATAATGGCGCTATTAATTGCGAGCGGTAACTATTGGGAAAGTACATATCGGCGTATTAATTACCCGGCCTGTAATCCATCACGCCGGGGTTTGTGTCAACACCAAAACAAACGGTGCGCGGGAAATGCGATTACCAAGAAAGTGATTGGCAAATGAAACGCGTTCGGGGAATCGCTGGGAGGGGATGGCGGGGATGGCTGGGATGGCTGGGGTGGCGGGGATGGCGGGGATGGCTGGGATGGCTGGGATGGCTGGGATGCCTGGGATGGAAGGGATGGCTGGGATGGCAGGAATGGCTGGGATGCCTGGGATGGAGTGGATGGCTGCGATGGCTGGAATGGCTGGGATGGCGGGGATGGAGGGGATGGCTGGGATGACTGGGATGGCTGGGATGGCTGGGATGGCTGGGATGGAAGGGATGGCTGGGATGGCTGGGATGGCGGGGATGGCTGGGATGGCTGGGATGGCTGGGATGGAAGGGATGGCTGGGATGGCGGGGATGGCTGGGATGGCTGGGATGGCTGGGATGGCAGGAATGGCTGGGATGCCTGGGATGGAGTGGATAGCGGGGATGGAGGGGATGGCTGGGATGGCTGGGATGGCTGGGATGGAAGGGATGGCTGGGATGGCTGGGATGGCGGGGATGGCTGGGATGGCTGGGATGCCTGGGATGGAAGGGATGGCGGGGATGGCTGGGATGGCTGGGATGGAGTGGATGGCTGCGATGGCTGCGATGGCTGGAATGGCTGGGATGGCTGGGATGGAGTGGATGGCGGGGATGGCTGGGATGACTGGGATGGCTGGGATGGAGTGGATGGCGGGGATGGCGGGGATGGCTGGGATGGCTGGGATGGCTGGGATGGAAGGGATGGCTGGGATGGCTGGGATGGCGGGGATGGCTGGGATGGCTGGGATGCCTGGGATGGAAGGGATGGCGGGGATGGCTGGGATGGCTGGGATGGAGTGGATGGCTGCGATGGCTGCGATGGCTGGAATGGCTGGGATGGCTGGGATGGAGTGGATGGCGGGGATGGCGGGGATGGCTGGGATGGCTGGGATGGAGTGGATGGCTGCGATGGCTGCGATGGCTGGAATGGCTGGGATGGCTGGGATGGAGTGGATGGCGGGGATGGCTGGGATGACTGGGATGGCTGGGATGGAGTGGATGGAGTGGATGGAGGGGATGGTGGGGATGGAAGGGATGGCGGGGATGGCTGGGATGGCTGGGATGGAGTGGATGGCTGCGATGGCTGCGATGGCTGGAATGGCTGGGATGGCTGGAATGGTGGGGATGGAGGGGATGGCTGGGATGGCGCTTGACCTCTCCGTCTCTCCAAATACGCCACTTCTCGCGGCGAGGACATTCTGTGCCCAAGAACGTGTCTGCATTCCCGATTAGAACCCACAGATCGACATTCCATGTGAAAGTAGTGCCGTGATGGGACGCTGCCCATCACCTTCATCGGAAGATGCCAAGAGTGTTGTACACGAAACACAAGCGTCGACTTGATCCATTTTCATACTTTTGGGACGTGGTCACATGACGAGCTGCGAGGGCGTTTAAAATGTCCTCTGAAAGAGATATGTAACTCACAATCAGGGGCGTCAAGAGCCAGCAAGACCCTGGGGCAGCGACCTCCCCCCACCTAGACCTAGGAGTGGCAAGAGCCAGCATGGACCAGGGGAAAAGACCCCCCCCCTGCCCTACCCAAAGGGGGTCCTCGAGAGCCAGCAGGACCCTGGGGCAGCGACCTCCCCCCACCTAGACCTAGGAGTGGCAAGAGCCAGCATGGACCAGGGGAAGAGACCCCCCCCCCCCTGCCATACCCAAAGGGGGGCGTCGAGAGCCAGCAGGACAACCATCCCTCTTCCCTCCTCCTCCCCGGTCCTATTATTCAAATAATTATGAGGTCAAATCAATTAATTAATTAATTAATTAATTCATATTAGGTCCACTTATTCTATTATTCCTCCCGGTATTCCAAGAAATAGCAACATTTTCTATTTTCATACATGTCCACGTAATTAGTAAGTATAAATAGGTTATGCCTACTACGACTACTAGTGCTAGCTGTATAATTATACTTTAGTTTTAAAAATAACAAAACGTCAGCATTTCTTGTCTACCTACTGTGAGTATCTCTTTCCGAGAACTTTTCCAACGGTGCAAGGCCCCAAAAGGTACCACGTGACTGATCTTTAAGCTTCCACATTACAGAATTAGGGACATTTAGCCGGGTATCCTCTCTGCTTGCTCTTCAACCAAGCACAGCGTTGATGGAACTTGGTTGATATAATAGATATAGTAGTTAGTTACAGGTTAGAGCATTAACCATTTTATACTCAAACGGGTTACCGACGCTGCATGGCCAACAGATGGTAAACGATCGGAATTTAACCCGGAAAGGTCCTCACTACGTCACGGGTACGTCACGCAATTTGAAACGTGACGAAGAACCGGTACACAATGGCCTGATCTTTTCGAAAGGCACAGTGTGACTTTCCACGTTCACAAGCGATTGCGAGCAGATAGCCGGCTCAATCCACATCCCTCCCTCCCCCCCCCCTAATACGTATGTATCTTTCAACCCTGACGTCACACGTCACTTAGCTCTGACGTCACGCATCTCATTACCGGAGTTTCATAGTGGCAGCTGGGAGGATTTGGCGGTTTCAATGTGATATCATACTTTACTAGTGGGGTCACCCTTGGGAATCCCACGGGCATGGACGTGTGTGACATTTGGACATCCTGATTTAGATGCTGCACATTAAATTTTACAAAATGGTTACTGGCAATTCATCAGATCCAGAAATGGTGTAATGAACACAATTTATTTATTTCACATAATATGTGACCCCTCACTCCACTCCACCTGACACTCTCCTCTCTCCATCCTCACGCCTCTCCAATCCCACTCCTCCTCACACTCCCCTCCAATACCACCTCACACTCCTCTCCAATACTTCCTCACACTCCTCTCCAATCACTCACACTCCTCTCCAATCTCTCACACTCCTCTCCAATACTTCCTCACACTCCTCTCCAATCCCTCACACTCCACTCCAATCCCTCACACTCCTCTCCAATCCCTCACACTCCTCTCCAATCCCTCACAC
This sequence comes from Myxine glutinosa, assembly GCF_964187855.1. Lineage (NCBI taxonomy): Eukaryota > Metazoa > Chordata > Myxini > Myxiniformes > Myxinidae > Myxine > Myxine glutinosa. Next base: position 20,419,996 of record NC_136263.1, read on the forward strand.
TCCTCTCCAATCCCTCACACTCCCCTCCAATCGCTCCTCACTCTCCCCTCCAATCGCTCCTCACTCTCCTCTCCAATCACTCCTCACTCTCCTCTCCAATCGTTCCTCACTCTCCTCTCCAATCGCTCCTCACTCTCCACTCCAATCGCTCCTCACTCTCCACTCCAATCGGCCCTCACTCTCCAACACCTAGCTCCTCGCTCTCCAAACCCTACTCATTGCTCTCCAACCCCTCGCTCCTCGCTCTCCAACCTCTCGCTCCTCGCTCTCCAACTCCTCGCTCCTCGTTCTCCAACCCCTCGCTCCTCGCTCTCCAACCCCTCGCTCTCCAACCCCTCGCTCCTCGCTCTCCAACCCCTCGCTCCTCGCTCTCCAACCCCTCGCACCTCGCTCTCAAACCCCTCGCTCTCCAACCCCTCGCTCCTCGCTCTCCAACCTTTCGCACCTCACTCTCCAACCCCTTGCTTCTCGCTCTCCAACCCCTCGCCCTCCAACCCCTCGCTCCTCACTCTCCAACCCCTCGCCCCTCACTCTCCAACCCCTCGCCCCTCACTCTCCAACCCCGAGCTCCTCACTTTCCAACACCGAGCTCCTCGCTCTCCAACCCCTCGCCCATCACTCTCCAACCCCTCGCTCTCCAACCCCTTGCTCCTCACTCTCCAACCCCTCACCCCTCACTTTCCAACCCCTCACTCCTCACTCTCCAACCCCTCGCTCCTCACTCTCCAACCCCTCGCTCCTCACTCTCCAACCCCTCGCCCCTCACTCTCCAACCCATCGCCCCTCACTCTCCAACCCCTCGCCACTCACTCTCCAACCCCTCGCCCCTCACCCTCCAACCCCTCGCCCCTCACTCTCCAACCCCGAGCTCCTCACTTTCCAACACCGAGCTCCTCGCTCTCCAACCCCTCGCCCATCACTCTCCAACCCCTCGCTCTCCAACCCCTTGCTCCTCACTCTCCAACCCCTTGCTCCTCACTCTCCAACCCCTCACCCCTCACTTTCCAACCCATCACTCCTCACTCTCCAACCCCTCGCCCCTCACTCTCCAACCCCTCGCCCCTCACCCTCCAACCCCTCGCCCCTCACTCTCCAACCCCTCGCTCCTCACTCTCCAACTCCTCGCTCCTCTCCCGTCTCATTCATTTTGGAAATGGAAGTTTCCACGCAACGCATGAATTGTCACAATCCTCAAGAGGTAGTGTCTTGTAATCATCAAATGGCAAGTAAATTACATTGTGAAAATTAAAGATTTCAAATAAACCTATTTAAAGTGTATGCGTACATAACTAATAAAAAAAAATAAAAACGGAGAAATATCTCTCGGTAATTTCCTGAAATATATTTTAGTTTTTACTTCCGGATAATAATGTTGAATGAAATAAGAATGAAGAAATATATGTCGTTTTGTGACGACTGTCATAAAACGTAAAAGTTGTGGCGGACACGATGGCTCGCTGGCGCAGTGACATAATTCTGCGCATCAGTGGGTGTCGGCCACGCCCCAAGTGAGGCGTGGCCTCTGGATAGACACGCGGGCTCGCAGCCCCGAGCACGGCAGTGCTGACGAGTGAGCAACCAATAAAGAGCTCGACTTAACCCAAAGCATTGTGGCCTACCTTTGTTTAACGTGTGTGCCCAGCACCACACTGGTGACCTCCGACTGGTTCAGCCGTTGCTGTTCCACGAACGCGCCATGGCCATCAACGCTGTAGCGATCAAGCTCCCGGAGTTCTGGGAAGCGCAGGCCGACACCTGGTTTCTACAGGCCGAGGCCCAATTCCAGCTCCGGGGCGTCACGGCGGACGACACGAGGTACTTTTACGTGGTCGCGGCCCTTGGATCCGGCACGGCCGCCCGAGTCGTGTCCTTCCTCCGGCACCCGCCGGACGAGAGCAAGTACGCGGCGCTCAAGCGACTTCTCCTCGACACGTTTGGCCTCACAGAGGCCGACTGCGCTGACCGTCTTTTGGACCTTCCCATCCTCGGCGACACACGACCGTCCGCCCGCATGGATTACATGCTGTCCCTGCTCGGCGACGGCCACGCGGATTTCCTTTTCCGTGCTCTCTTCCTCCGCCAGCTACCTGTACAGGTACAGCTCACGCTGGCCGGTTCGACCATTATGGAACCGCGCGCCCTGGCCAGGGAGGCGGACAAGTTTTTCGCAGCCCACGACGCACGACCGGCATATACCACGGCCGTCGTGGATCCCGGCGCCACGCACGGCGCGAGTGGTTCGGATCGCCACGTAGCATGGCATTCGGATCCTCCCGAAAACGGCGCAGGTTTGGCGGATCCGCGCGTGCGTTCGGATCCTCCCGAACACGGTGCAGGTTTGGCAGATCCGCGCGTAGCCGCCGCCACGCCCCGCCCACCACCGTCGTCACGACCGGCGCGACAACCACCACCGGGCCAGACCTGGTGCCACTTCCATACCAGGTTCGGCCACAAGGCCAGGTCCTGCCGCCCGCCTTGTACTTTTGGCAGGTCGAGAAACGGCCAGGCCGGCGCTCGCTTCCTGCCATGAGCGTCAGCCATACTGGCAGCCTTCTGTTCATAACAGATACCTCCTCGGGTCGTCGCTTCCTGTGCGACACGGGAGCGCAGGTGAGCGTCCTCCCTGCCTCCGCGTCCGACAAGCAAGCTGAGGGCCGGGGCCCCGCTTTGCTTGCCGCCAACGGCACGCCCATCCGCACGTTCGGGAAGCGTTGTCTCTCGCTGCGGTTCGGGGGGCAGCGCTTTCAGTGGTCGTTCGTTACCGCTAGTGTCCCCATGGGCCTACTCGGAGCGGACTTCCTCTGTGCGCATGGGCTGTTGGTGGACGTGAGGCACAGACGCCTTGTCCAAGCCGAAACCTTCAGCTCGGTTGCTTGTGCGCTGAGCAGTTCGTTGAGCAGCTCCCTGGGCGGCTCACCGGGCGGCTCGCCAAGCGGCTTGCTGAGCGGTTCGGTCCCGGCGAGGTTGGTCTGCACGCTTCCGGCAGCGGACGAGTTCACCCGCCTCCTCGCCAGTTTCCCGGCCCTCACACGGCCCACTTTCTCGGCGGTGGCCGTCAAGCACGGGGTGGAGCATCACATCCCCACCGTCGGGCCACCGGTCTACGCCCGGGCGCGCCACCTCGACCCGGCGAAGCTCGCCGTGGTGCAGGAGGAGTTCGCCATGCTGGAGCGACTGGGCATCGTCCTGCGCTGCAACAGCGCATGGGCATCGCCGCTGCACATTGTGCCCAAGCCCAGCAGCGGGTGGTGGCCGTGCGGAGACTACCGCCGCCTCAACGATGCTACCACCCCCGACCGCTACCCGGTCCCTCACATTCAGGACTTTTCCGCCCGGTTGGCGAAAATGTCCCTCTTCTCCAAGGTGGACCTCATCCGCGGATACCACCAGGTCCCCGTCAGGCCGGAGGACATACCGAAGACGGCCGTCATCACACCATTCGGCCTCTTCGAGTTTCTGCGGATGCCCTTCGGGATGAAGAATGTGGCCCAGGCGTTCCAGCGGCTTATGGACAGCGTCTTGCGCGACTTGGACTTCGTGTACGTCTACCTGGAAGACATCCTCGTCGCAAGCGCGTCCCGTGAGGAGCACCTCCGCCATCTCCGCACGCTCTTCAAACGCCTGGGCCGGCATGGCCTGATCATCAACCCCGCCAAGTGCCGGTTCGGCGTCACCGAAATCGACTTTTTGGGGCACCGCATCACCAGGCACGGGGCCATCCCCTTACCGGCCAAGGTGGAGGCGGTCAAGGGGTTTCCGCGCCCCCGCACGATCAGGGGGCTCCAGGAGTTCCTGGGCATGGTAAACTTTTATCACCGTTTCCTGCCCCGCATCGCCCAGCTCCTGCGCCCCCTGCACGAGGCCCTCCGGGGGAAGCCGGGCAAAGGTGACGTTGCCTGGACCGAGCCGATGGACGCGGCGTTCGCGGGTGCGAAGCTCGCCTCGGCTAACGCCACCATGCACGCGCACCCGGCGCCCGATGCACCGATCGCCCTCACCACCGATGCGTCGGACTACGCGGTGGGCGCGGTGCACGAGCAATGGGTGAAGGGAGCTTGGCAGCTGCTGGCGTTTTTTAGCCGGCAGCTCCACCCGCACGAACGGCGGTACAGTACCTTCGACCGCGAGCTGCTCGGGCTCCACCTGGCGGTCCGACACTTCGGCCATCTGCTCGAGGGCCGCCCGTTCGCGGCCTTCGTCGACCACAAGCCCCTGGTCTTCGCGATGGCCAAGGTCGCCGAGCCGTGGTCGGCCCGGCAGCAGCGTCACCTCTCGGCCGTGTCCGAGTACACGACGGACATCCAGCACGTCACGGGGAAGGACAACCCAGTGGCGGATTGCCTTTCCTGGTCCGTCGTCCACGCAGTCCACCTCGGGATCGACTATGCCCGGATGGCGGCGGACCAGTCCGCCGACCCCGCCGTCCAGGCTTTTTGAAACCGCCGTCACGGGCCTCCGCGTCACCGAGGTACCGTTCGACGGCGCGGGCGCGGCCCTCTTGTGCGACGTCTCCCTCGGCCGGCCTCGCCCGGGCACGAAGGCCTCCCAGAAGCTGGTCGCCGACAAGTTCGTCTGGCATGGCCTCCGGAAGGCTGTCCGCGATTGGGCCAGGACGTGCCTCGCGTGCCAGCGCGCGAAGGTTCACCGCCACACCCAGGCCCGGCTGGCCCCGTTTACGGTGCCCGAACGTCGGTTCGAACACGATCACGTGGACTTGGTGGGACCTCTGCCCCCCTTGCGGGGTTTCACCCACGTCCTCACCATGGTGGACCGCACCACCCGGTGGCCGGAGGCCGTGCCTTTGGCAGCAACGACGGCGGCAGACGTCGCGCAGGCGTTCATCGCCATTTGGGTTGCCCGGTTCGGCGCCCCCTCAGACATCTCGTCCGACCGTGGCCCCCAGTTCACCTCGGAGCTCTGGGGGGCGGTAGCGCGGGGGCTCGGCGTCCAGTTGCCCCGCACCACGACCTACCACCCCCAGGCCAATGGCCTGTGCGAGCGCTTCCATCGCGCCATGAAGGCCACTCTCTGGGCCAGCCTCCGCGATGGCGGCTGGGTCGACAGGCTCCCCTGGGTCCTGCTGGGCCTCAGGACGGCGCCCAAGGACGACCTGCGCGCATCCGCGGCGGAGTTGGTCTTCGGACAACCGCTGCGGGTGCCGGGCGAGTTCCTCCCTGACTCCACGGCACCATGGTCTGCGGCACAGCAGCGCTCCGCCCTGCAGGGGACCGCCCGGAGGTTCGCCCCGGTGCCGACGGCGCACCACGGTTGCCCGCCAACGCACGTCGCCCCGGAGCTTCGCACGGCAGAGTACGTGTTCGTCCGCCACGACGCCCACCGGACACCGCTGCGGCCCCCGTACGACGGGCCCTTCCGCATGCTGGAGACCGGGGCGAAACATTTCACCCTGGACATCGGCGGTACTCCTGACCGCGTCTCCGTGGACCGCCTCAAGCCGGCCCACCTCAACTTGGACCACCCCCCGCCAGCGGCTCTGCCCCCGCGTCGGAGCCACCCCCCGGTGGGCGGACCCCCGGCACCGCCCAACCCCACCGTCACGCCACCCCCCTGCCCTGCACCCATCCCAGATGCCGCCAGAGGCATCCCAGACGGCATCCCGGCATCCCAGACACCGCCAGCCGCCATAGGGCGCTTCGGCCAGGTCATCCGGTTGTCCCGCAAACTGACCCTTCAGGTGCGCGGGAATTCTGGGGGGGGGGGGGGGGGGGGGGGGGGGCGTGTAGCGGACACGATGGCTCGCTGGCGCAGTGACATAATTCCGCGCACCAGTGGGTGTCGGCCACGCCCCAGGTGAGGCGTGGCCTCCGGATATACACGCGGGCTCGCAGCCCCGAGCACGGCAGTGCTGACGAGTGAGCAACCAATAAAGAGCTCGACTTAACCCAAAGCGTTGTGGCCTACCTTTGTTTAACGTGTGTGCCCAGCACCACAAAGTAATATATCTTAACGGAAAAGAAAAAGCGAATTTTTAATATATGTCGACATTTTCCCCGACTGTTATTTTAGGCGGTGTATTTTCGTGTATCATCGTTGCACAATTTTTAAAAATACATCTCTGCATTTTCCCGTGTGTGCGTGAATGTCCTCAATTATTTCTGACACCGAGTCTAAAACCATCGATAAAAATTAAATCAGATGGTGAATTCGAGATCAAATCGTGAGGGTGACTCAATGAATGGGCTATATTTTACAGGCCTTTGGGAAATCATTTCGTTCTATAACGGAAACTTTCATCGGATTTTCTTCCCGTTTCTTTCAACCGAGTCTAAAACTATGTTAGTGACTGTTAAAAATGAAATGATATATCGAATTAGAGTTGAAATAAACCTGTGTGCGAGAGAAAGAGCATGGGCCGAACTAAACAGGCCTCAAAGCTATTCGAGTTAATAAAACGGTGGATATTTGTTTACATGAAGCTCTCCAAGAATGGGTGGAGCTACTCTGTAAACGGAGTAAGTCACCCCCCCCCCCCCCCGGACAGACAGACAGACAGACAGATAGACCGAATCACCTCCGCCTATTATAATATAGATAATATGGTTGCAAGTCAGTTCCGGGTGTTTCTGCCCAAACAGCCTGTGGGTTCACACCACAGTATAGGCGCCCGCGGAACTACATAACTTCTGGTTAGTGCACCCTTCGCGACAACAGTCACGTGATTGGATACGTTGAAAACAAAACACAAGAGGGCACGTGTTACAGCCGGAAATTATGGAAACGGTGTAGGTTATTTGATCACAACTCGCTTAATTCTTGTCTGATCTTTAAAATTTTAACTTTCCGACTAGCTAGAAGTAATTCTCTTTCTAGCAATATAAAGTTTTATGAAAAATAATACGAAATGTTTGTATAGCCACCCGCGGAACTACGTAACTTCCGGTTAGTGCACCCTTCGCGACAACAGTCACGTGATTGGATACGTTGAAAACAAACCAGAAAGGGCATGTGTTACAGCTTACTTCCGGTAGTCTCGCCCTCATCTATACACAAGAATGAGCGCATTTGGGAAACGCGTATTTAATGCGCTATTAAATAATTACATCAACACCTCTCACCATGTCAACCTCCACCACGGTTATATCAGAACGAGCCGATTCGTCACACGGTCACGGATTGCATAACCCCAATATGGGGCCATTCAAAAATTACGTAACGCTATTTTTTTGTATTAGGTGTAATGTAACGATCGATTATGTCACGTACTGTAACGCTTGATTACCGTGCATTCTGATGGGCTTTATTAAACCTTTTACTATTATTCGACATGATTAGATTTTTTGGGGACTCTCGTGAATAACACCGGATTTGAGCCAAACAAAGCCAATGGAATCTGACGCGACTAAACCGGGCAGTGTATAATCAGCAGAGGTCTACAGGCATAATGTGTTAGGCCCACCAGAAAATTAAAATGGCGGCCATATCATTTCATCTTGGTGCTATGGTGGGTGGAGTCAAGGAACAGATGTGGGTGGAGTCAAGCAACAGATGTGGGTGTGGTCCAGCGAACCCCAACAACAACAACAGCAACGTGAAGCTCTTGAAGATCTGCGACATGTCACAGGTAAAAAAAACAGGAGAAATTATTACATGAAAACATGAAGGATAAAGGTCGTGCTTATCAGATCTCAGAAATATAGCAAAACCGAATAACTTCAAAGTACGAGAAATTATCATAATAATGTTTTAGGAAGAGGGCTGCAGTTCCACAATGAGTCGGATGGTGGCAGAAGTGTTTTTTGTTCTATTGAAATTTTCCCGAAACAAGGCTGAGAGACACTAAACGTGAAGGGATACTACAGAGACAAAGAAGAGGAAAAATTGGCAGAACCTTCACATCGTCCTGAAACAAGGAAACCTCTTCATAGGCCACATGTACAGGAGGAGGTAACTAGGCCAGGTGGGAAAAAAAAATTTTTTTTCATACCCGTCTCCCCCTCCCTCCCTCGCCCCTCCTCCCTTCCCCCTTCAGGTGTTTTTAAGGAGACACCATCTCGTTACTGGATGGCCGTTGTCTCCTGAAGGGAGTCCTTTGCCAGGTGTTGTTTTTTTGGTCCTGGCAAGGTGTCACGGTCACCCCTTCCCTTCCTACTTGCCGACTTAGTCGCCGACATGCGGCAGGTAACACTGGGTTGCATGTTAACAGTGGCAGTCCCAAACGACTGACCTGACTACCAAAAGGATGTCCTATGACCTTGAGGTTGTTCATCTAAAATTTAGATGATGACCTTGAGGTTGCTATCATCATTTAGATTCTAAATGCTCCTAAGCATTTCCCCATGTCCGTTCTCTATCCTCGTGGATGCCAACCGATGGGGAATTGTCCGTTCTCTATCCCCATGGATGCCCACAATGGGGAATTGTCCGTTCTCTATCCTCATGGATGCCAACCGATGGGGAATTGTCCGTTCTCTATCCCCATGGATGCCCACAATGGGAATTGTCCGTTCTCTATCCCCATAGATGCCCACGATGGGAATTGTCCGTTCTCTATCCCCATGGATGCCAACCGATGGGGAATTGTCCGTTCTCTATCCCCATGGATGCCAACCGATGGGGAATTGTCCGTTCTCTATCCTCATGGATGCCCACAATGGGAATTGTCCGTTCTCTATCCCCATAGATGCCCACGATGGGAATTGTCCGTTCTCTATCCCCATGGATGCCCACAATGGGAATTGTCCGTTCTCTATCCCCATAGATGCCCACTATGGGAATTGTCCGTTCTCTATCCCCATGGATGCCCACAATGGGAATTGTCCGTTCTCTATCCCCATAGATGCCCACGATGGGAATTGTCCGTTCTCTATCCCCATGGATGCCCAGCGATGGGAATTGTCCGTTCTCTATCCCCATGGATGCCCACCGATGGGAATTGTCCGTTCTTTATCCCCATGGCTGCCCACCGATGGGAATTGTCCGTTCTTTATCCCCATGGATGGCCACCGATGGGAATTGTCTGTTCTTTATCCCCATGGATGCCCACCGATGGGAGTTGTCCGTTCTTTATCCCCATGGCTGCCCACCGATGGGAATTGTCCGTTCTCTATCCCCATTGATGCCCACTGATGGGAATGGTGTTCTTTATCCCCATGGATGCCCACCGATGGGAATTGTCTTTTCTCTATCTCCATGGATGCCCACCAATGGGAATTGTCCGTTCTCTATCCCCATGGATGCCAACCGATGGGAATTGTCCGTTCTCTATCCCCATGGATGCCCACAATGGGAATTGTCCGTTCTCTATCCCCATAGATGCCCACGATGGGAATTGTCCGTTCTCTATCCCCATGGATGCCCACAATGGGAATTGTCCGTTCTCTATCCCCATAGATGCCCACTATGGGAATTGTCCGTTCTCTATCCCCATGGATGCCCACAATGGGAATTGTCCGTTCTCTATCCCCATAGATGCCCACGATGGGAATTGTCCGTTCTCTATCCCCATGGATGCCCAGCGATGGGAATTGTCCGTTCTCTATCCCCATGGATGCCAACCGATGGGGAATTGTCCGTTCTCTATCCCCATGGATGCCCACAATGGGAATTGTCCGTTCTCTATCCCCATAGATGCCCACGATGGGAATTGTCCGTTCTCTATCCCCATGGATGCCCACAATGGGAATTGTCCGTTCTCTATCCCCATAGATGCCCACTATGGGATTTGTCCGTTCTCTATCCCCATGGATGCCCACAATGGGAATTGTCCGTTCTCTATCCCCATAGATGCCCACGATGGGAATTGTCCGTTCTCTATCCCCATGGATGCCCAGCGATGGGAATTGTCCGTTCTCTATCCCCATGGATGCCCACCGATGGGAATTGTCCGTTCTCTATCACCATGGATGCCCACAATGGGAATTGTCCGTTCTCTATCCCCATGGATGCCCACCGATGGGAATTGTCCGTTCTTTATCCCCATGGCTGCCCACCGATGGGAATTGTCCGTTCTTTATCCCCATGGATGGCCACCGATGGGAATTGTCTGTTCTTTATCCCCATGGATGCCCACCGATGGGAGTTGTCCGTTCTTTATCCCCATGGCTGCCCACCGATGGGAATTGTCCGTTCTCTATCCCCATTGATGCCCACTGATGGGAATGGTGTTCTTTATCCCCATGGATGCCCACCGATGGGAATTGTCTTTTCTCTATCTCCATGGATGCCCACCAATGGGAATTGTCCGTTCTCTATCCCCATGGATGCCAACCGATGGGAATTGTCCGTTCTCTATCCCCATGGATGCCAACCGATGGGAATTGTCCGTTCTTTATCCCCATGGATGCCAACTGATGGGAATTGTCCGTTCTCTATCCCCATGGATGCCAACAATGTGAATTGTCCGTTCTCTATCCCCATGGATGCCAACCGATGGGAATTGTCCGTTCTCTATCCCCATGGATGCCAACCGATGGGAATTGTCCATTCTCTATCACCATGGATGCCAACCAATGGGAATTGTCCGTTCTCTATCCATTTAAACGCTGAGCATCAAGCAATGAAGCAGCAAGTCCCATTTTTCAAGTCTTCTTTGAATCAGGGTTCGAACCAACGACTGTCCACACTCAGAGTGGACGCTCTAACCACTACACCATCGAGTCTGATCCCTGTTCCAGGTCACTGGACTATTTATTTGGAAACCCTGTCCTTCACAAGTCATCCTTTGTTGTTGCAGGTTTGAGGCCATAATTACTGTGTTGGTTAAGATTCTGTGGTGTTATCAAGATGTCTTGTCGGGACTATGTCGTGGTTCATGCGATTGTCGTCAAACTGTGTGTAGTCATTTATTGGCAATTGCTTTATTAGTCCCCTACCGGTGTACACCGGAGGGGACTATAGGTTTGCACGCCGTCCCTCCGTCCGTCAGTCCGTCAGTCCGTCAGTCCATCACGCAAAGAACAGTTTTCCGGACTTTTTTTCTCAACGCTTAATGCTAATGATTTCAAACTTGGCACATGGTTTCCTTATGATAAGTTACAGGTCAAGTTCGAACTTCACGACGTTTCGATCATTTTTGACAAAGTTATGGCACTTTGAGGTTTGGTAATTTTCCCAACAGTTTTCCGGACGACAGACTGCCGGTAAGGGACATGTATTGCAGCGCAATACTCAGAATGCTTGTTTATTGATATTATTTGATTGATTTGTGGCCTAGATGTGTATATGAATTTTTTTTTTAAGAAAGAAAGGCGTTTCCCTCAGGGGAAGCCTGCTGTGAAGCAGGTGAAACGTCACCTGAGACCGGATCTGCTCTTGCTTATTTGCTCAAATTTGCGGAGTAGAACGAGTTTTATTTTCTGGTTGGAAGCACCTTTCTTTGTTTAAAAATAGGGGCAATACCTTTGGCGCTCACCTGGAAGAAATAAAGCAGTATACTACACTGACTGAAGGTATTTTAAACAGCATCATGGTAATTTAAACCAATTTCAATGGTTGATAGAAGACAGGGCAGCATGTAGAATCATACCAAGAAATAAAACTTGAAACAACAAACAACCAAACAATTTTGGGGGAGGGCAAACCCCTCCACCCCCCCCCCCCCCCAACCCTGTAGACCCCTCCACCTAGGGTCCGATTTTGTTTTTAATGCCGTGAACAAACCTTGGTACATCACGGGTGATGAAGGTTGGGGTGAAGTTTCATCGAAATAGTGTGTGTAGTTTCAGAGGAAAAAGCAAATTCCTATTTTGGGGGGTCAAACTTGGATCCATTTGGACCCCCAGTAGACCCCCTTAGACCATTATAGCATATCGTTTGAAAATGATGACGTCGTAGGCCACGTGGTTTGGCAGCCATCTTGAATAGAAAAACGAACCTTTTCCGATCAACACGAAACTTCACAAACGTGATCCCCAACACATACATATGCAGAGTGTACATTATTTAAAGTCATATGTAACGTGGTATGGCAGCCATATCAGTTTGAAAGCCGATATTTAGAAAAATCCCTTCTCTGAAACCGCTTCACCGATCGATGTGAAACCTGTCCTGTCTGGTGAAAATGTGATGCTTGAAAACAGCTGAAGGGATTTAAATCAAACTTGTTTATTTTTAGGACAGTGAACGAGGGCATCTACCCGTTGTGGGGTAGATGTATATTGGTGACACGGTCGCATTGCTCTAGTTTTTAATGCCGTGAACAAACTTGAGTTGCAACAAACAAAGTATCATTTGTGCCAAGTTTGGTCACAATCCCATCAGCGGTTTCGGAGAAGTTGCAAGTGTTTACAGATGGACGACTCGCCATCGCATAATCTCCCTGGAACTACCTACCTACCTACCTACTACCCCTATACAAGTGAGCTAAAAATGTATAATTCCAACCACCCCAATGTTTTACTCTATATCTATATGGCATAGTTTACAAGTCATGAATTATGTAAAATGATGAATCAGAATATCACACCAACAAGCACAACAGAATGATAATAAACAAAGTCAAAACCTAATTAATCTAAAATGATATAATATCTCCTTTATTTTGTAATTGAAAGCAATTCACCCATTATCCACTGCATTCATAATGTCATTTCGCTTTCATCATTTTGCTCCGGCTCGCTGGTATACGTTTACATAATTCGTCATTTTGCAAACCTATTTTCTTTCTTCTAATAAACGGTTTCTTTTCCAATAAATCATCTTGCGTGTACATCTCCACAATCATGTACATCCCAATGCAGACAGAGCCACATGTGTTACTGGACTGTCCCCCTTATGAGATGATGTACCAACTGATCACACCTAGGTCCACCTGTCCATTGGTGATTCTGAATCTCTAATGAACTCAGATGTGCATGTTTTGTGTAAATAATGTTTTGAAATTAGAACTGCAAAACACAGAATAAATCACAGAGAAGCAAAACGATTTGTTAGCAGTGTGTATTGCTCAATATATCAAAGTAAATATATCATCATTTTTTAAACATGCGATGAAATTGCCTGTCAAAAATACATAACTTGAACATTGATTTAAGCAGCGTTTGTTAAATTTTTCTCGATTATCCCCACAAGGAAATTATGAACTGCTTTTATATAATTGACCATTCATTTGCATATTTACCCCGGTTTACGCAGGACCGTTTACATGTAATTTGCTGATACTGTGCCCAATTGAGGAATTGCTACTGTTATGTTCGACCTACAAGCTACGCTTTGTTAACCTCCGTTGGCCCCCCAGTCCGAAACGGGGGGTAATGGATTGAGTTCATACTTGCCACAACGACAATACATGAGTATACATAACATATGCAGAAGATTTTGTTTTGTAATCCGACCAAAGATGGCCGATCGGCGGCCTTTAACTCCGTACAGTAAAATTACTAAAACCACAGGGGTTATGACATTTTATATATTTTTCTCCTTGTTAATTGTTGCATTTTGGTCAATAAACTAACTAACTATATGTAAACTTGCATTCACCTGTTGTTGGCCTTGTTCTGCTGCTCGTCACTTAAAGGGTTGTTGGGAATTATTTTTTTTCTAACTTGGAAACATGACCGAGCCTCGTGCAAGATCTAACATTGATCACAAAAAGACAAACTGACACATAAAACATAAAAATATGACAAAGGGAGAGGGAGAACAAGATGGAGAGCAGGGACATCGGGAGATCTGTGGGAAGGAGAGGGCTTGGGGGGAGGAGGCATTGGAAGGGGGTGGGGGTGGGAGAGGTAAAAAAAAAAACATATGGACATTGCATGGACTTCCAGGAAACACGTTGGTATTTCAAAAAAGTGGATCTGGGGTGAATTAACGGGGTTATAAAAGATCAAGGTTTTGGATGTGGGAAGATAAGAAATGGTGGTGAACAGCTGTTTTAAAGACCTGGAGGGAGGAGTGAGATTGAAGAGAGTGATGGAGTTTGTTCCAGAGGCGGGAGAATAGAGGAATGAAGGAGTGAAGGTGAGCAGGGAGTCTTGATTTTGGCAGTTTAACTTTCAGAAGGTTGCAGGCAGATCTTGTGCGACCTGCAGGAATATTTGGAGGAAAGAGCACAAAGAGCTGGGCCGGAGAGGAGTCGGTAGAAGAAAGAAAGACCACCAACCTGCCTGCGGTGAGTGAGTGAAAGGCCCTCAGAGTTAGCTTCATCACGGGAGATTCCAATGATTCTGAAAGCTTTGGTTTCAGCAGCGTGAAGCCGAGCGAGGTGTGATGCAGGACCACCAGCACAGAGGGGAGAGCAGTATTCCACTCAACTCAAACATCATCTCTCTGCCAATAACTTGTATGAAACATTCCAATCCGGATTCCGCTCCAACCACAGTACTGAAACTGCTCTCCTCAAAATCACCAACGACCTTCTCCTCTCCTCTGACGCTGGCAACCTCAACATTCTCGTCCTCCTCGACCTCAGCGCTGCCTTTGACACCATCGATCACACTATCCTCCTCACCCGACTTGAATCCACCTTTAACGTCACCGGCACTGCCCTCTCTTGGATTAAATCATACCTCTCTGACAGATGCCAGTTCATCTCCATCAATAACTGCAAATCCCCCACTGCTCCCCTCCCCCAAGGTGTCCCCCAAGGTTCAGTTCTTGGCCCCCTCCTCTTCATCCTTTACCTGTCCCCGCTCGGTCACTTAATCCGCCGTCATGGTCTCCAATTCCACTGCTTCGCCGATGACATCCAGCTTTTCATCTCCACCAAGTCCGTCTCCACCGACACCCACTCTATCCTGACAAACTGCATCACTGAAATAAAATCCTGGCTTCAAATCAACTTCCTCAAGCTTAACTGTGATAAATCTGAAATAATCATCATTGGCCCAAAAACGCTCACAAAATCCACCCATAACTTTGCCCTCAACATCGACGGTATCCCAGTATCCACCTCCCCTCACATCCGGAATCTTGGCGTCATCTTTGACCAAACCCTTTCCTTCGACAAATACACTAAACAGATCACAAAGTCAGCCTTCTTTCACCTGAAAAACATTGCCCGTCTCCGCTCATCCCTCTCCTCCACGGCTGCAGAAACCCTCATCCACGCCTTCATCACCTCCCGTCTGGACTACTGCAATAGCCTCCTCTATGGTTCACCCTCAAAAATCACCAATAAACTCCAATACATTCAGAACTCCGCTGCCCGTCTACTCACTCATTCCCGGACCCGTGACCACATCACCCCCGTCCTTTACAAGCTTCACTGGCTCCCCATCCCCCAGAGAATCCAGTACAAAATCCTCCTCTTGACATACAAAGCCCTCCATAACCTGGCCCCATCCTACCTGGCTGACCTCCTCTCCAGACACACTCCCACCCGCAACCTCCGCTCTGCTGGTACCAACCTCCTGACCCCCTCCATCCGGACCAAATTCAGATCCTGGGGGGACAGGGCCTTCTCCATCGCTGCTCCCACCCTCTGGAACTCACTACCTCACACCATCAGAGACTCCTCCTCACTCACCACATTCAAAACATCACGAAAGACCCACCTGTTCAACGCTGCATTCAACATTCAACCCACAGCATTTAACCCCTGACTATCTCTTCTCCTTCTCCCTCCTTTTGCTTTAAATATTTCCCTATTGATTCTTGTCTTGTCTTTTTGATTCTTGTCTTATATATATGCCGTATATCGCTGCTGTTTGTTTTCTTGATTCTTGTCTTTTTGCAATTGTTGTTTTCATGTATTGTTATGCATTATGTTTTCCACTCTGTCAAAGCGCCTTTGGGCTTCTGGAAAAGCGCTATACAAAATAAATGAATTATTATTATTATTATTGCGCTGCGGATGAAAGCCTTGTATGTGGTGAGGAGCTCAGGTGTGCCAAGGAAGGACTTTACACGACGGAGGATGCCCAGTCGGCGACTGGCTTTGGAGTCCAGCTTGGAAATGTGGTTTCCCAGGAAAGATCATAGCAGATAGTGAGACGCAAAAGCTTAAGTGACAAAACTTCTTGGAGAGGATTGCTCACAAAGTATATGGGAGGGTTGTCCAGTCGGTATTTTTGGAGAGACATCGTAAGAGTGTGAGATTTGTCAGGATTGAAAGACATGTTCCACTTGTTTGACCGGTGTGTAATTTTGTCCAGGTCTGCAGAGAGTGAGGAGGCTGCAGTCTGCCGATCTGAGGGATGGGGTATGGAGCGGCAGAGAGTGGAGTCATCAGCAAAGAGATAGAGAGGATTTTCCAGAGAGTCGGATAAATCATTGAGGAAGACCAAAAAAAGCACAGGGCCCAGAAGACTGCCTTGGGGGACTCTAGCCTGAACAGGAAGGGGAGATGAGAGAAATCCATTCAGGGCCACACGTTGACTACGACCAGAGAGGAAGTCCGCAAGCCATGCGTGGAGATTTCCATCGATACCATAGGAGGAGACTTTGGTGAGCAGCGTGGGGTGCCAGACCGTATCGAAGGCACGTGATATGTCAAGGGAGACGGCTCTGATTTTCTGTTTGGCATTGAGGACCTACATCCATTGTTGAGACAGCAGAAGCAGCATGTCCAGAGTAGAATTCCCTGGACTGATTCCAAATTGATGATCCGAGATCAAGCCATTGGAGAAGAGAAAGGATTCGATGTCAGAAGTGATGATCGATTCCATGACCTTGCTGATTATTGAGAGCAGGCTGATTGATCTGTATTTGCAAGGATATGTTTTTGCACATTTTTTGTGTAAAGCTGTAATGTTGGCTGATTTCCAAGCAGATAGCAGATTACCTTGAGAAAAGGAGATGGTGAAGAGAACAGAGAGATGGTGCAATAGAGCGACAGAGCAGGATTTTAGGGCCCGTGGGCTGATGCCGTCTGGTCCAGTTGCAGAATCAGAGTCGAGGTTTGACAAAAACTTCTCCACCTTGTCAGGAGAGAAGGACACAGAGTCCAGGAGCAGCTGGGTTCGACTGGGTAAGGTGAGTACAGAGAGAGATGGGTTTGGGACACAATACTTTGGGGCAAACACAGAGTTGAGGCATTCGGCTTTGTCACGTGCGGTGTCAACTGTGTAGTAATTTGAGGTAAGGGAGGGGATGGAGGGGAACAAACACCATAAACAGATTTAACCAGACGCCACCAGGATATGGAGGATGGAGACAGGTTTGAGAGTTCAGTCTTGAGAGTAAAAAGATATTGCTTCCTGGCTCTCCTGAGGGTAGACACACACTTGTTTCGAGCTTTGTGAAAGGAACTAAGATTGTCTTCAGTTGGATTGGCCTTCCATGAGGTGAAGGCAAGTTGCTTCATGGCAACTGCCTCACCACAAGCTTCAGTGTACCATGGACGGGAGGAAGGGTGATGGGATTTTATGAGTTTCGCAGGAACGAGCCCCAAATCTTCCCCTTTCGGGATACTCTGCTCAGAGCTTGTGATGCTAGTTCCTCTTCCAGGTGTGCCACAGAGATGTTGAGTGAGCTCCTTTGTCGTGGCTGTACTGTTTGAATCAAATATGAATCCCAACTGCTGAGGTTTTGTGTGACCTGGTGCCAAGCAAAATTTCAACAGGGCTGCGACATATTCTCCCCAAGTTCGCCGAACAGGAACAAATTTCACAGCAGCCATTCCGTCTCGACAAGCCAGTTCCCCCAATGTGGCGGTTCATCACGGACTGATTCAGACTCTTCTTTGAGGCCTCAATTGCTGCTTTTGAGCCTTGTTTCAAATCTCTCTCTCTGGTGTCATCTGTCATCTACTGCTGTACTTAAAAAGGGGGTATCCGCCATTGTGCTGATACTGAAAAAATACAATCGTACAAGTTTTTTTAATTTTAATTCTTGAATTACAATGAAATTGGACAAGAAGACCATATAATAGACAAGCCCAGTGAACGGAAAAGTGCGCAGACAATTTGCTAAACTTGAATATCTCAACTGAACATTGCCATGTTTTTACGGCGTAGCCCATAGGGCAAAGCTGTCTGGAACAGTCTTTGTCTGTCCGTATGTCCCTCAAACGTACACCAATCAGAGCTGAGGATCTGGTCACTTGACAGGGGTGATGTGATATCATTACAGCGGTACGATGGCTGACTCCGCACACCGCCATTTTCATTCCTGTGCCGTTCAGGCCGAACATATCGTTGAACCTGTCATATATCACAATCTCCATGCCAACAACCTGAATGTTGTTATGCGTTACGGGTCTTACATGACCATCAAATATCGAAAGCATGGGCGTTACGGGTCTTACAATGACACAGTATGTATAGTTAGTCCTTAGGCTTCATGCCTCACCTTCAGGCCACTTCGGAAAAAATTGCCCAGGTTTCTTAATACCGTAGTATCATTTTGTAATAATAATATCGTTAATAATAAAAAATATACTAAATATAATCATAACACTGCAATCTCTTTGTCGTTCCTACAAAGTTAGTGGATTGAAGCGGTGTATGGTTGGTTCATTGTTGACTCGAAACATATTGAGTAAACCATTGTCTCAATGCAATCTCTTCACTTCCATGGTGACAGACAGCTTAGAGACTTGGAGTAAAAAAAAAAAAAATCCCCCTTTAAGGCCATTTTCCCTGCTAGAGAGGGGGTTAGCTTTGCGGGACCCATGACAATCATCATGGTTCCCTTTTTGGGTCAATGTTTTATGGCCGGATGCCCTTCCTGACGTCAACCCTTTAGTCACCTCTTACGACACGCAGGGATACGGTGTACCTATTCTAAACCGAGGTACACCCCGGCACGTTCATCCCAGTAAGCTCCACTTCAGGACTTCTGCTTCCGGTCCCTCGAGCAAGGAGGCTTGCTTCTTTCTCTCCACGGCATTGAAGTTTGAGTATTTTCCCATTCGTGTCTTTGTCAAAGTTCTACTGGTTATTTTATTGCGTGTGTGTTATTGTGTGTTTCTAGTTAGTTTTAGTTTTGTAATTATTGCAAACTTGTGTGTAATTAGTCGTTTTTTGTTCGCACCTCGTGCGCGGCCTGGTCTCTCTAGGCTCCCGCCCCCCGTCGGTATATTGTGAATATAAGTTCTTTCCTTCGCTGTATTTGCTTGTTTCTTTGCTTTTCTTTTCTCCCCCTACTTTCCACGAACATCTTATCCCTTTGTCAAACGTTTCAAATACAATTTTTTTTAACCCTTTATTAATGCTTGCTCTCCTCGCGGACACGTGCTTGTTCTCCCGCCCCCTTGTCTCGTCTTGTGCCACACCCCCTTTATCTCCTTTTTCTTCCACCTCTCCAGCCTTTCCAACTCCAGTTTCCTTCCTACTCACTCAACCCTTTCTCCTTCTTCCTCAAATCCACGTCCTCACTTAGGGACTTTCCCCAGATTGTTTTTCACGGTTTTGTTTAAATATGTCTAAACGTTCCCCTGCAGTGTTTTATTCAGTGGTTTATTACAACACGCTGTTTTTCTTCCGATTTAAAAGGCTTTTTTCAATTACCTCTTCAATTAATTCCATTTCAAAAAAATAATAATCTCTTACAGTTCTTCCTCCTTACATTCTCTAAACTCACCTTCATTCCACCCCTCTATCGTTTTGAAACAGATCTCTGACTTGAAAATCACAATAAACCCAGTTTGTAATAAATGTTCGTTTTTCATTAATCATGCACTTTCTAAACTCCTCCCCCCACACCTCCCTTTAGGAGAAACTCCACCCTCACCCTTCCCTTTCAATTCTCCCCCATCACCCATCCCCTCCTAAACAACCCCCTTGTCCCTCCCCTCCTAAACTCCCCCCTCATCCCTCCCCTCCTAAACTCCCCCCTCATCCCTCCCCTCCTAAACTCCCCCCACCCCTCCCCTTCAAAACTTTCCCCTCACCTCTCCCCTCCAAAACTCACCCCTCCCTTTCACTACTTCCCCCTCGCTCCTCCCATCCAAAACTCCCCCCTCCCTTTAAATTCTGCCGCCTCACCCCTCCCCTCCAAATCTCCCCCCTCACCTCTCCCCTCCCATCCAAAACTCCCCCCTCCCTTTCAATACTTCCCCCTCGCTCCTCCCATCCAAAAATCACCCCTCCATTTCAATTCTCCCTCCTCACCCCGCCACTCCAAATCTCCCCCCTTGGCCCTCCCCATCAAATATCCATCCTCCCCCCTCCCCTTCAAACTCCTCCCCTCACCCCTCCCCTTGAAATCCCCCCCGACCATCTTTCTCCAATTCTCACCACTCCCCCCCCCCCTCCTCCTCAAAGCTGCCTCCTCCCCACTTCGCCTCCCTTCTATCTCATACCTCCACCTCCTTCTTTGCTCTGCCCCCCCCCCCTCAAACAACCCCTCACCGTGTCTCATCCCATCACCATCAAACCTTGTGTCCTCCTCATCCTTCCCTTTCCCCTAACTCTTCTGCAATCTCTGACACACTATCAACAGCTCCCCCTACCTCCTCCTCTTCTTCCGTTTCTTCCGTATCTTACCCTACCCCTCCCCTCCCCTCCCCTCCCCTGTCCTGCACCCGATGCTCCACCTCCCTCTTCCTTAACGGTATGGACCTCAAACATCCAGGGGCTTCGCTCAAACCTGATTGATCTCTCCAGACAGGTTGCTCCTGACAAACCAGACTTAATCTGCTCAACAGAAACTTTCCTCCTTCAAGATGTCTCTGATTCCTTAATATCTCTTCCTGGTTACTCCCTCCTCCGGTATGATAGACCTGAGCCTCGTCCTGGTGGTGGGGTTGCTATCTTTATCAAAAACACTCTTCCTCACTCTCCTTGCACTGCCCTATCTCCACCCCACCCCCAGGAGTATCTCTGGCTACGGCTTCCTCTCCGCTCCCACCTTTTGTTCATATGTGTTTTGTACCGTCCTCCAAACAGTGATGACTCCATTTACATTTCGCTGTCTGACAACATTGACCAATTTCTATCCACTCATCCCAACTCTCTCTTACTCATATGTGGTGACTTCAACTGTCATCATGCCAGCTGGCTGGGTGTGGGTTCCTCTCTCAGCAGCCATGGCACCTCAGCAAAGGACTCCTGCGACTCATTGGGACTGGCTCAATCTGTCAATTTCCCGACCCGGATCTCAGTCAACGGAGCATCTTCTCTTCTAGACTTGGTTATGACTAACGTTCCTGCAAATGTCTGCTGCTCTTCTTCTGCTCCAATCGGTTCTTCTGATCATGTGCTTGTTAAAGTGGACATCTCTCTGGCCATTCTCAGAGAGCCTCCTCAGCACCGATGAGTCTGGCATTTCACTCACGCTGACCAGCACGGTCTGCAAGCAGCCATCAATCATCTGGACTGGTCTCCCATCTCTACTGCCTCTGACATAAAGTCTTCCTGGGAATTCTTCCAAAGTAAACTGCTCTCATGCACAGATTTATCCAATCTCGTCTTCAGTTGTCTTACCCTTCCTCCCATCCATGGTACGCTGAATCTTGTGGTGAGGCAGTTACCCTGAAACAACTTGCCTTCACCTCATGCAAGGCTAATCCAACTGAAGGCAATCTCAGTTCCTTCCACCAAGCTCGGAACCTGTATGAGTCCACCCTCAGGAGAGCCAGGAAGCACTATCTCTCTACTCTCAAGACTGAACTCTCAAACCTGTCTCCTCCCTCCAAATCCTGGTGGCGTCTGGTCAAATCTGTTTCTAGTGTTTGTTCCTCCTCCATCCCCTCCCTTACCGCAAATGGCTACACAGTTGACACCGCACGTGACAAAGCTGAATGCCTCACCTGTGTGTTTGCCTCAGAATCTTGTGTCCGAAATCCATCTCTCTATCTGTACCCATCTTACCCAGTCGTACCCAGCTGCTCCAGGAATCGGTGTCCTTCTCTCCTGACAAGGTGGAGAAGTTTCTGTCAAACCTCGACTCTGATTCTGCAACTGGACCAGACGGCATCAGCCCACGGGTCCTAAGATCCTGCTCTGCCGCTCTTTCACTCCCTCTCTCTATTCTCTTCACCCTCTCTTTTGCTCAAGGTCATCTGCCATCAGTTTGGAAATCAGCCAACATTACTGCTTTACACAAAAAAGGTGCAAAAACAGATCCTTGCAACTGCAGACCAATCAGCCTGCTCCCAATTATCAGCAGTCATGGAATCCATCATTGCTTCGGATATCAAATCCTTCCTTTTCTCCAATGGCTTGATCTCTGATCATCAATTTGGATTCAGACCAGGTCACTCTACTCTGGACATGCTGCTTCTGCTGTCTCAACAATGGCTGGAGGTCCTCAATGCCAAACAGGAAATCAGAGCTGTCTCCCTTGACATATCACATGCCTTCGATATGATCTGGCACCCCGCTCTGCTCACCAAACTCTCCTCCTATGGTATCCATGGAAATCTCCACGCAAGGCTTGCGGACTTCCTCTCTGGTCATAGTCAACGTGTGGCCCTCAAGGGATTTCTCTCATCTCCCCTTCCTGTTCAGGCTGGAGTTCCCCAAGGCAGTGTTCTGGGCCCTGTGCTTTTTCTGGTCTTCATCAATGATCTCTCCGACTCTTTGGAAAATCCTCTCTATCTCTTTGGTGATGAGACCACTCTCTGCCGCTCCATTCCTCATCCCTCAGATCGGCAGACTGCAGCCTCCTCACTCTCTGCAGACCTGGACAAAATCACAGGCTGGTCAAACAAGTGGAACATGTCTTTCAATCCTGACAAATCTCACACTCTTACCATGTCTCTCCGAAAAGACCGACTGGACAACCCTCCCATCTACTTTCTGAACAATCCTCTCCAAGAAGTTCTGTCGCTCAAGCTTTTGGGTCCCACTATCTGCCATGAACTTTCCTGGGAAAACCACATTTCCAAGCTGGCCTCCAAAGCCAGTCGCCGACTGGGCATCCTCCGTCGTGTGAAGTCCTTCCTTGGCACACCTGAACTCCTCACCACATACAAGGCTTTCATCCGCAGCTCAATGGAATACTGTTCTCCTCTCTGGGGTGGTGCTTCTGCCTCACACCTAGCTCGTCTTCACGCTGTTGAAACCATAGCTTTCAGAATCATTGGAATCTCCCGCGATGAAGCTAACTCCGAGGGCCTTTCACTCACTCATCGCAGGCAGGTAGGTGGTCTTTCTGTCTTTTACCGACTCCTATCCGGCCTAGGTCCCCCAGCTCCATCTGTGCTGTGTCCGCCAAATATTCCTACAGCCTACAGGTCGCACAAGATCTGCCAGCAACCCTCTACTGGTGATAATGCCAAAATCAAGACTCTCTGCTCACCTTCACTCTTTCATTCCTCTTTACTCCCACCTCTGGAACAAACTCCATCCCTCTCTTCAATCCCACTCCTCCCTCCAGGTCTTTAAAACAGCTGTTTACCATCATCTCTTATCTTCCCCCATCCAAAACCTTCTTTCCTGGAAGTCCTAGCAGTGTCCACGTGTTTTTTTTTTACCTCTCCCACCCCCTCCCCTTCCCATGCCTCCTCATCCCAAGCCCTCTCCCTCCCACAGATCTCCCAATGTCCCTGTTCTCTGCTGTTGTACTTGTGTGTTTCTCTTTCTCTCCCCATCTTGTCTCACGCTCCATTTATTGTATGTTTTGTGTGTGCGGTTTTTTGTGTGTGTGTGTGTTTAATGTTAGCTCTTACACGAGCCTCGATCTTGTGTACAAAAGAAAAGAAAAAAAAGCTGGACTCAATTTGCCGACCTCGAGAGGATGACAGGCTTTGTCAACCCCCCTGGCGTTAATTCAGCAATCGACCGGATTCAAACTCAGGATCCTAGGATCCCAAGCCGGCACCCTAACCGCTAAGCCAACACCAGGCTCTCAGAGACTTAGAGTACTTCAAAATAATTTAATATTCACATTATTTGCTAATTGGTAAATGGCATATCCCCACCCAGGTCATACTATCCTCCAACTAAAGTATCAAACAAGCCCGGCTACGCAACCGTTAGACTTTCGGTCTTGTTTTTGCCTTAGGTGAGCTCAATTGTCATATTTACATGATAATAAAGCTCAGATGAGTATTCCAGACCAAAGAATTGGCTTCCTGTACCACATAAACTCCGTACTACATACAAAATACTCCATACTACAACTCCATACTCCCCTTTTTATATACTTTGTTTGCTTGTTTGTTTGATTTGTTTGTTTGATAAATGTTAGCTCTTTCACGAGCCTCGACTCTGTATCCAAAAAAATAGAAGAAAAAAAAAGTTAATCGATGGGGCAAAGGTCAGTGATTTGTCAGTCTGAAAGGTGAGGTCGGTTGTTACGACGTCGCTGGTACACAGAATATTGTCGTGTGAATCCCTCTGGTTAACACCAGGGACCGCGGAAGACCAGAACGGCTTTAAAGGAGGCGACGACCAAACACGGATTGTGCTATAATAAGTGCGGGAGGAAGAAGAAGTGAAGAGGAAGAAGCGGCGGAAGCGCGTACCTGTGGAGGGCGAACAAACTCAAACGGCAGCTCCGATCCTGCAGGAAATTAATGAACTCACGAACGCCGAATCAGAATGTACAAAAATAAAGATTTATTCCACAGAACCCGATAACAATGAAACGCGACAGTAATCAAATAAAAAAGCCTAAATTGGGATCCCGCACACCAGACTCAACAACAGACACAGGAATGGATTAAAGGAAAAGAATTGTCTCGTCGTGTAAAATGTAAAATGGTGCGTGCGGCCTTATCTGTCCCTCGTCTTGTCTTTGGCTGCCGTCCAACACAGCTCTGTTCGGCCCCAATGCACCCACGAGGTCCCTCGCTTCAGCACCACAGCACCGAGCACCGCTCCAAGCACACGCAGATGGAGAGCAAACCCCCACGAGGTCCGTACACCACTCCAAGCTTCAGAAGCACCGATCGCCCACGACAGCCAGGGAAGGACGTGCTGCAAGAGGAAGCTGCGCAAGCAAGAAAAACCCGACGTGCTACGAACTGCTGGATCTCCAAGAGCACGAACCGCAAGAGAGAAAATGGCGTTCGGCGCTCCCTTAAATAACCTTCCCGCGGTGGTGACGTCAGCCCTGGAGCACCACCCAATCAGTGCCCTCCACCGACCCGTTGGCTGGAGGTTCACGCCTACCGCGCCGACCCTTCACTCGTTCCCTGTTCCGTGGTCATAGCGCGTGGCACTCGATGTGGCTAGGCCTGTCGGAGGTGTAACTGGCGGCGGCCATCATCGGCGGTGTCCTGAACTGGCTTCCTTTTGCCTGTTCGTCTTCCAATGTTATGTCAGGGAAGGGAATCATTTAATGTTGCGCTTGGGACCTGTCTAAATGTCTATGTTGGTCTGCATTGCCATAAGGGACAAAGGTTTGGCTACCAGGTTTGACACACAGGGGCGTTATTCTTTAATCCCTATTCTATTTAACACACGAACATCCTGGTATGTTCACAGGTATACTCTTACCCGACAAAACGCCTAACAGAACTTATTACAAGTGGATTCTTTACCGCGACAGACGAAGCACGTTACCTATTCAGATCTATATGGCTCTAGATATTGCTACCCCACCCGACATAACAATATCTTGCGAAATGACGGTAGTGACGGCATTACCCCCTCAAGCTCAGTGGCTGTGTTAAGTTTGTCTCATCAGTGTGTGTGTGTGTGTGTGTGTGTGTGTGTGTGTGTGTGTGTGTGTGTGTGTGTGTGTGTGTGTGTGTTATATTACAAGCCTTAGCCTAAGTATAAAAAAGGAGAACCTTCAGAAATTCGATTTGAAGTAATTTGGGGACCATTTTGGTGACCATCTAGGATTTGAGGCCAAATCCTGGGTGGCCCCCAAGCTAATTTCAAAGGGCATAGGTTCAGGATGAAGGAACCAATTAGTCAGGTTCACTATGTCAATAAATTATATTTCGTTCAAAATCATGGTAGATTAGCAAACCTATACATTTTTGGAAAGGTTATTGCATAAGGAAACTAAAAATCAATGTTTACATTTGGAGAGATACCTGTATGGCGGCCATTTTGGATTTTCAAAATGGCCACTGTAAAATACATATTTTGTTCTATTTCTGCCTCTAATTACCCTAAAAACTTTTAAAAATATACTAAACCTATATTTTCAGGGACAAGGAATCCAATGAAAGTATCAAATTAGTGCTATGGGGAATGGTAAGACACGAATCAAAGGTTTTGAATTGCAAAATACTGTCTTTATATTCGCGATAAGTTGCATAATCAAATACATGTTATCATTTTGTACAGGCAGTTAATAACATCAAAATGTGTCACAATAATTCATATCACCAAACATACACAGGCAGTCAGCAAAATCATATATACACATGCAGTCAGTATAACTTCACATCTACGCAGGCAGTCAATGACAAAATATACACAGGCAGTCAATGGCATCAAACATACACGATTACAGAATATGCCATTTAGAGTTCGTCATCACTGTCCTGTGTGTCGTATCCGACAATATAGTCCGCATCGTTTTCACAGTCCGTTCCACACAAGCAAAGGTCGGTCAAATTGATTGGCAAATCGAATTGGTCGAATGGTCGATCGAATCGAATTCGATGAATCGAATCGAATCGAATCGATCGAATTGGTCGAATGGTCGAATGGTCGATCGAAGCGATTGGTCGAATGGTCGAATTGGTCGAATGGAATTGGTCGATTGGTCGAATTGGTCGAATCGAAATGGTCGGAATTGGCAAATGTAAACATTGATTTTCAGATTTTCCATGTAATAACGTTTCCAAAAATGTATAGGTTTGCTAATCTACCATGATTTTGAACGAAAAAACAGTGAACCTGACTAAATGAAAAAACTGACAAAAAAAATGGCAGCTTTTCCTTGACTGAGCCCTGTCTAATACCACTCCACAGACAGTGCTCCCATCTATTGGTTGCAGGCACTCCTAATTACACAGGTAATCTCAACAAGGGAATTTGTTCAGTGTACTGTAACGCAATACCTTACCTTTTTCAAGTCCATATCTTGGTGTCTTTAACATCCACAACTTCAATGCATGATCCCATTGTAAATAGCAGATCCCATTGTGGCAGATCACAAATGGCAGATCCCATTATTGCAGATCATAAATGGCAGATCCCATTGTAAATAGCAGATCCCATTGTGGCAGATCACAAATGGCAGATCCCATTGTGGCAGATCCCATTGTGGCAGATCATAAATGGCAGATCCCATTGTGGCAGATCATAAATGGCAGATCCCATTGTAGCAGATCATAAATGGCAGATCCCATTGTGGCAGATCATAAATGGCAGATCATAAATGGCAGATCCCATTGTGGCAGATCCCATTGTGGCAGATCATAAATGGCAGATCCCATTATGGTAGATCACAAATGGCAGATCCCATTGTGGCAGATCATAAATGACAGATCCCATTATGGCAGATCACAAATGGCAGATCCCATTGTGGCAGATCATAAATGGCAGATCCCATTGTGGCAAATCCCATTGTAGCAGATCGCATTGTGGCAGATCAGAAATGACAGATCCCATTATGGCAGATCACAAATGGCAGATCCCATTGTGGCAGATCATAAATGGCAGATCCCATTGTGGCAGATCACGAATGTCAGATCCCATTGTGGCAGATCACAAATGTCAGATCCAATTGTGGCAGATCATAAATGGCAGATCCCATTGTGGCAGATCACGAATGGCAGATCACAAATGTCAGATCCCATTGTGGCAGATCACAAATGTCAGATCCAATTGTGGCAGATCATAAATGTCAGATCCAATTGTGGCAGATCATAAATGGCAGATCCCATTGTGGCAGATCACGAATAACAGATCCCGTTGAGGCAGATCATAAATGGCAGATCCCATTGTGGCAGATCATAAATGACAGATCCTATTGGGGCACATCATAAATGACAGATCCTATTGTGGTAGATCATAAATGACAGATCGCATTGTGGCAGATCACAAATGACAGATCCCATTGTGGCAGATCATAAATGACAGATCCCATTGTGGCAGATCACGAATGGCAGATCACAAATGTCAGATCCAATAATTGTGGCAGATCATAAATGGCAGATCCCATTGTGGCAGATCACGAATGACAGATCCCGTTGAGGCAGATCATAAATGGCAGATCCCATTGTGGCAGATCATAAATGACAGATCCCATTGTGGCAGATCATAAATGACAGATCCTATTGTGGCAGATCATAAATGACAGATCCCATTGTGGCAGATCACAAATGACAGATCCCATTGTGGCAGATCATAAATGACAGATCCCATTGTGGCAGATCACGAATGGCAGATCACAAATGTCAGATCCAATAATTGTGGCAGATCATAAATGGCAGATCCCATTGTGGCAGATCACAAATGACAGATCCCATTGTGGCAGATCATAAATGACAGATCCCATTGTGGCAGATCACGAATGGCAGATCACAAATGTCAGATCCAATAATTGTGGCAGATCATAAATGGCAGATCCCATTGTGGCAGATCACGAATGACAGAGCCCGTTGAGGCAGATCATAAATGACAGATCCTATTGTGGCAGATCATAAATGACAGATCTCATTGTGGCAGATCACACATGGTAGATCCTATTGTAGCAGATCAGAAATGGCAGATCCCATTGTGGCAGATCCCAAATGGTAGATCACGAATGACAGATCCCATTGTGGCATATCACAAGTGGCCGATCACATGATGGCAGATCACAAATGGCAGATACTATTGTGGCAGATCATAAATGACAGATCCCGTTGTGGCAGATCCCATTGTGGCAGATCCCATTGTGGCAGATCCCAAATGGTAGATCACGAATGGCAGATCCCATTGTGCCATATCACAAGTGGCCGATCACATGATGGCAGATCACAAATGGCAGATCCTATTGTGGCAGATCATAAATGGCAGATCATAAATGACAGATCACAAATGTCAGATCCAATTGTGGCTGATCATAAATGGCAGATCCCGTTGAGGCAGTGACTGTATGAGTGGGTTGAGCAGATCCCATTGTGGAAGATCACAAATGGCAGATCATAAATGACAGATCCCATTGTGCCATATCACAAGTGGCCGATCACATGATGGCAGATCACAAATGGCAGATCCTATTGTGGCAGATCATAAATGACAGATCCCGTTGTGGCAGATCACAAATGACAGATCCCATTGTGGCAGATCATAAATGGCAGATCCTATTGTAGCAGATCACAAATGGCAGATCACAAATGACAGATTCCATTGTGGCAGATCATAAATGGCAGATCCCATTGTGGCAGATCATAAATGGCAGATCATAAATGACAGATCACAAATGTCAGATCCAATTGTGGCTGATCATAAATGGCAGATCCCGTTGAGGCAGTGACTGTATGAGTGGGTTGAGCAGATCCCATTGTGGAAGATCACAAATGGCAGATCATAAATGACAGATCCCATTGTGGCAGATCATAAATGGCAGATCCCATTGTGAATGGTAGATCATAAATGGCAGATCCCATTGTGAATGGTAGATCATAAATGGCAGATCCCATTGTGAATGGCACCCCTAAAGGCACCACATAAGAATGGAATTTTTAGGTCGTGAAGCCGCTTCAGTAATTCGATATGTCCTTTATTCCATCTGTCAAAAATGAAGAAGAACCTAATCCACCATGTTTAATTCCAAAGGGTTATAAAGTGTAATTCTAGAGGTTTTAAACGGTAATTCTACAGGGCTCTAATGGATAATTCTAAAGGGTTTTAAGGGATAATTCTAAAGGGTTTTAAACGGTAATTCTAAAGGGTTTTAAAGGATAATTCTAAAGGGTTTTAAAGGATAATTTTAAAGGGTTTTAAAGGATAATTCTAAAGGGTTTTTAAAGGATAATTCTAAAGGGTTTTAAAGGATAATTCTAAAGGTTTTAAAGGATAATTCTAAAGGGTTTTAAAGGATAATTCTAAAGTGTTTAAAGGATAATTCTAAAGGGTTTTAAAGGATAATTCTAAAGGGTTTTAAAGGATAATTCTAAAGGGTTTTAAAGGATAATTCTAAAGGGTTTTAAAGGATAATTCTAATGGTAATTCTAATGGGTTCTAAAGGGCAATTCTAAAGGGTTTCGTTCGTTTCTAGGATTTGCCTATTTCATATTAAATATGTCAAACTGAACCGCTTCCTTCAGACATGGATGGGTGCGATGTTTTTATTCGAATCAGGCCTCGTCAAAAATCTAAGGATTCAAAAACAAAATGGCGATGTCAAGTACACATCGTACCGAGTTTATTTCCCTGTCGAGACTGAAGCAATATCGAAACATTTCAGCAGAAACAGCCTCGTCTCACTCATTGAGATGTCATCACTTTGGGCATGACAGACCTGTTCGATGCTCGTGACGTTTGTGACGAAAGAGTTATCGCATTTAAAATGTTGTACTCGAGAATGATGGAGGGCTTGTAGGCCTATCAGAGGCCTCCAGGCCATGCGACGTCAAGTGAGGGTCCACCATGAGATGGAAAAAATAAGGGGAGGAAGGAGTTCCTCACGGGTTGAGTGGGGGAGGGGCTTGGTGGGGGAACGAGTGGGGGGAATGAGAGTGGGGAGAATGGGTGGGGGAATGAGGTAATGAGTGGGGAGAATGGGTGGGGGAATGAGGTAATGAGTGGGGAGAATGGGTGGGGGAATGAGGTAATGAGTTGGAGAATGGTTGGGGGAATGGGGTAATGAATGGGGAGAATGGGTGGGGGAATGAGGTAATGAGTGGGGAGAATGGGTGGGGAATGAGGTAATGGGTGGGGAGAATGGGTGGGGGAATGAGGTAATGAGTTGGGAGAATGGTTGGGGGAATGGGGTAATGAATGGGAGAATGGGTGGGGGAATGAGGTAATGAGTGGGGAGAATGGGTGGGGAATGAGGTAATGGGTGGGGAGAATGGGTGGGGGAATGAGGGTAATGAGTGGGGAGAATGGGTGGGGGAATGAGGTAATGAGTTGGGAGAATGGTTGGGGGAATGGGGTAATGAATGGGGAGAATGGGTGGGGAATGAGGTAATGAGTGGGGAGAATGGGGTGGGGGAATGAGGTAATGGGTGGGAGAATGGGTGGGGGGAATGAGGTAATGGGTGGGGGAATGAGGTAATGAGTGGGGAGAATGGGTGGGGAATGAGGTAATGAGTGGGGGAGAATGGGTGGGGGAATGAGGTAATGGGTGGGGAATGAGGTAATGGGTGGGGGAATGAGGTAATGAGTGGGAGAATGGGTGGGGAATGAGGTAATGAGTGGGAGAATGGGTGGGGGAATGAGGTAATGAGTGGGGAGAATGGGTGGGGGATGAGGTAATGAGTGGGGAGAATGGGTGGGGAATGAGGTAATGAGTGGGGAGAATGGGTGGGGGAATGAGGTAATGGGTGGGGAGAATGGGTGGGGGAATGAGGTAATGAGTGGGGAGAATGGGTGGGGAATGAGGTAATGACGTGGGGAGAATGGGTGGGGGAATGAGGTAATGAGTGGGGAGAATGGGTGGGGGAATGAGGTTAATGAGTGGGGGAGAATGGGTGGGGGAATGAGGTAATGATGTGGGGAGAATGGGTGGGGGGAATGAGATAATGGGTGGGGAGAATGGGTGGGGCAATGAGGTAATGAGTGTGGAGAATGGGTGGAGAAATGAGGTAAATGAGTGGGGAGAATGGGTGGGAGAATGAGGTAATGATTGGGTAGAATGGGTGGGGGAATGAGGTAATCAGTGGGGAGAATGGGTGGGGGTGAATGAGGTAATGAGTGGGGAGAATGGGTGGGGGAATGAGGTAATGAGTGGGGAGAATGGGTGGGGAAATGAGGTAATGGGTGGGGAGAATGGGTGGGGGCAATGAGGTAATGAGTGGGGAGAATGGGTGGGGGAATGAGGTAATGATTGGGGAGAATGGGTGGGGGAATGAGGTAATGGGTGGGGAGATGGGTGGGGGAATGAAGGTAATGGGTGGGGAGAATGGGTGGGGAATGAGGTAATGAGTGGGGGTGAATGGGTGCGGGAATGAGTGGGGAGAATGGAGATAGGTAGGGGCATGAGAGTGGGAAAGGGTGACAACTTACCCACTCTCATTGACCTCGCAGCGCACACTCCCCCCCCCCCCCCCCCCCAATACCCAATTAAGACCACTATCTTTTACCTTTAAGACCTTTTCAATAATTAGACACCTTTAGATCCCTTCACATTTCCGACCTTTGATACCCTTTGACCCACAACATCCCTAAGTCCATTTTTTTTTTTCTTTTTTTGTATACAGGATCGAGCTCGTGAAAGAGCAAACATTTATCACACAAAAAAATCAAACAGACACACAAAGTATATAATAAGGCGAGCGGTAGACTGACATCGGGAGATGTGTGGGAGGGAGAGGGCTTGGGGGAGGAGGCGTGGAAGGGGGGTTGGGCGAGGGTGGAGAAGTATAAAACACAAGGATACTGCAAGGACTTCAGGAAAGTAGTCGGTGTTTCCACAAAAGTGGATATGGGGTGAAATTAGTGGGGTAGAAAAGATCAAGGTTTTGGATAGGGGAAGATTAGAGATGGTGGTGAACAGCTGTTTTTAAAGACCTGGAGGGAGGAGAGGGGGGGGGGAGTGGGGGGGAGGGGAGGGGAACGGGGG